>NC_136059.1:31787889-31795389 GCF_964261635.1 Lissotriton helveticus | reverse complement strand
TATCAACAAATTTGCCTGAGTAGAAAAAGTTAGGGCACTGTCGACCCAGACACTCAGGTTTTTAACCGCCGTTTAGGGCTGGGGAGGTGATCCTAGAGAGGGAGTGTTGGACCCGGCCTCGTGGCGTGGTCCTTCTCTGTCCCTCCACACCCTGTGAGCGTAGGCCTGTACCCCGAGTCCCCTGCGCAGCCTCCCCGCTAGTGTAGCCTACACCCCGAGCCTGGTCGTCCTACTCCAGTTAAGCCTAGATCCCCCTAGAACCTCGACCAGGCCTGCCTTTCCCGCTCCACGTCCGGCTCCGAGCGCCTAACATGGCATGCCCCACAAGGTTCGGACGCCATCTTCCCTTCCCGTCATCCCTGTCTCCCTGGGCCTAGCGTGACCCCGGCCCCCGCGAACCCCAGACTCCAAAGGCGCGCCAGTCCCGGCTGGGGGGTAAAGGGCTCCCCGAGTGAGATAAGCCAGGGAGTTTTGATGGCACCTCCGGCCTCCCCTGAGGGGCTGATCTCTGTCACACCTTTGGCCCTCCCCTGTGGGCCAGTTTCGATCACCACTCTGGCCTCCCCGAGGGCTGGCTCCAGACCCGCTGGCGTCTGGGAATTCCCGGACCCATCTTGCAAAGGGATCAAAGAGCCGACCGCCGGACCCCGCCAACGACCAGCCCCCCGGGCAGGAGACCTCTGCCTGCGAGGGTCCGGAGATCAAAGAGCAAAAGGACTATAACTGTTCCCGCCCGACAACTAGCGGGCAGTTGTATCTTGGACCTGAAGCCCTGCTGATCTGATCGCGGCTGACCCTAAGAAGACTCATCCCGAACCTCTGAGCCCTGCTGACGCTGTCGCGGCTCAAGCTGAACTGTAACCATCGGAGCCCTGCTGACGCTGTCGCGGCTCAAGCTGAACCTGCACTCATCGGAGCCCTGCTGACGCTGTCGCGGCTCAAGCTGAACTTGCAACCATCAGAGCCCTGCTGACGCTGTCGCGGCTCGACCTCTAAGACAATCCGAGCCCTGCTGACGCTGTCGCGGCTCTCACGAACCTCCCCAGATCGAGCCCTGCTGGCCTCGTCGCGGCTCGAGGAGTACTCTGGTCCGGCTGGACCATCGAGACCACCATCACAACCGAGCCGACCCGACAGAGGTGAAGCAGTTGGTACGACTATCATCCCGTATCCCCCGGCTCGAGGATTGAGAGCTGTGCGCAGGGTACGCCTCGTACTGACCCAGAGACTAAAAGACTGTCCCGCTTCCCCCTTCCCGAATCCTCAAAGACTTTGTGGTCCCTCGATCACTGTGTATATAAGAGTGCTTCTTCATTTATTGCTTATATAAAGAACTTGTTACTAGAATCCAACGGTGTGGTGTCTGTTCGTAGTGTGGTGTGAGCTCAGTGTGTACGATCCTAGACTCGAAGTCCTCCCCGGGGAGGACCTCACAATCAAGACTCGGCAAGTTCTGTGGAAGAGGTGGGTCTTGGGGTAACCGGGTGAACATAACCTGGCCCTCTGGGATCGCCCCTTCTAACATTGGTGGCAGCGTCGCGATAAGAACCTACGTCTAGGGATCGTACAGTACTGACACACTACCCAAACGAAGAACAACAATGAGCATCACGAGCGACAAGACCACCTTCCAGATGGAGCTTCTGGGAGACTATTCACACCGTGAGCTCAAGCAATTCTGCAAAGATCTCCATATCCCGTCAACGGGATTAAACACCAAAGAGGACTTCCAACAAGCTCTAACAGCCTGGGTGGAGACCGGAGCCCAACCTCCAGCTGCGACAGAAGCCGATGGAGGGGGAGCACCCCTGATCGAAACCCACGCCCCAGAGCAAGAAAGAGCAGAGTCCCCGACGCGGACTCACAGCACCGAGAGAGGTCTGTCTCGAGAAGAGATGACCGACCGAGAACGCAACCGAAACCACGAGCTAGAACTAGCCCGTTTGAAAATGGAAGGAGAACTCAAGCTGGCCGAGAAGAAGCTAGCCATCGAGCAGTTGCGGCTGCAAGGAGAACTGGAGGAGAAGAAACTCCAGCGAGAACATGACGGAAAGAAGCTCCAGCTGGAGCACGAGCGCAGCGTATTGGAAATAGAACTAAAGGCCCGGAACGAAAACAACCGAACAGCAGCTACCCGGGAGTCCGTTCCCCCAGTGGAACCCAAGGTCCACATCCCCAAGGATGTGGTCAAAGAATATTACAAAAACGATGACATCCAGCAATGGTTCAAGGCCTACGAGGTCGCCATGACCTACCATCGAGTTCCGCAGAAAGATTGGGGAGCCGGTCTGTGGGGTCGATTCCTGAGTGAGGGGAGAGATACCCTACTCGACCTACCGCCTGCCGAACAGACCTCCTACAGCCACATGAAAGAGGCCCTCCTCACAAGGTACGGGCTCACCCCAGAAATGTACCGCCAACGATTCCGAGCATGCAAGAAGATCCCCGGCACCACATGGGTAGAATATGTAAATTTCTACAGCCGGGCCCTGGAAGGGTGGATCAAGGGCAGCAAAGTATCCACCTTTGAGGGACTCATCGACCTCATTGCGTATGAACATTTGTCCCTGAATTGCTTTGTGGAACTCCGGCAGCACCTCCTGGACAGCAAGTTGGCTGACCCCCGGAAACTGGCCGTCGAGGCCGATCGCTGGGTAAGCACTAGAGTACCCCGGGGGCCCGGGGGAGACTCTGGCCGAAACGAACAAGGACTATCCCGCCAGAGGGGAGGGGGGAATCAGAATAGACAGAGGGGATCCCAGGTAGGGTCCCTGCGCAGTCCCCCCAGAAACCAGCCTGGCACCTCGCCTCCCACCGCGCGCGCAGGACACTATGCCAATGACCCGCGCTGCCCCTTGCTCAAGAAGCCTGCCGCTGCAGGGCCCCCAGTGCGCCACATCACCTCAGTAGCCCTAGAAGAGGAGGGGGAGGAAGAGTTCGAGGGGGCTGATCCAGCAGCGATGATGCTAGTCTCCCTGGGTGATAGAGAGATGGTTCCAGGAGCCCCCCTACCCGACAACACCGAGAAGTACCGACAGCAGTCAATGGCCACCACATAGGGGCGCTCCGAGACACTGGAGCCAGTATCACCGACGTCAAACGGCACCTAGTCACCGATGCCCAGATTGTTCCCCACATCTCCTGCAGGGTGATCGCAGCTGATAACTCCGTCCGCACCTGCTGGATAGCTCAAGTCCCGTTCGAATGGGGGGGTGTCTCCGGAGAGTTACGAGTAGCGGTCCGCTCAGACATGCCCGTAGACTGCCTGCTCGGCAACGATCTGGAGAGCTCCCCATGGCAGCGGGTTGAGAAAAGGACCCACTTGGAGATGGTGGGCCTGCCCGAGTGGGCCTGTGTGAGTACCCGGTCGATGACCGCCCGAGAGGCCACCCCCGAAGGGGCGACCCTAGAGGCAGCACCGGCTACCCCCGAGGACCCCGAGGTCCCTGAATCCTCTGAGACCCCCAACGCAGGGCCCCTTGGCCCCGGCGACGAACCGACCCCGAGCCTGGACGACCTTCCTGAGCTGGCCCAGTGGCGCCAGGAAGGAGGACCGTCCCGAGAAGAATTCTGCCTAGAACAGACCTCCTGTCCATCCTTGGTTGGGCCGCGGCAGCAGGCCGCCGCCCAGGCCGCCGGTGACCAGTCCGGCTCCCACTTTGTCTATTGGGAAAACGGCCTCTTGTATAGCGAACAAAAATCTGCCGAGCTAGGGTCAGCCCGAGTGCTGGTGGTACCCCTACGCTTCCGCGTCTTTCTCCTGAACCTGGCCCACGATGTGCCCCTGGCGGGGCACTTGGGCCAAGACAAAACGTATCACCGCCTAGTCACCCACTTCTACTGGCCGGGCATGCGCTCCGATGTGGAGGCCCACTGTAAGTCCTGCCCCACGTGTCAGTCCAGCGGAAAGAGCGGGGGGAAGCGCAAGGCTCCCCTCCAGCCCTTCCCCGTGGTCAGTACCCCCTTTGAAAGGGTGGGAATCGATATCGTGGGCCCCCTCGACCCCCGGACCTCCTTGGGTCACCGCTTTATCCTTGTCTTGGTGGACCATGCCACCCGATATCCCGAAGCCATTCCCCTCCGAACGGTGACCGCCCCCGTGGTGGGGCGGGCCCTCATGGCCATCTTCTCTCGGGTGGGATTCCCCCGGGAGGTCGTCAGCGACCGAGGGACCAACTTCATCTCCAAGTACATGAAGTCCCTTTGGCAGCAATGTGGGGTGACGTACAAATTTACCACCCCATATCACCCCCAGGGTAACGGTCTGGTTGGTGGATTCAACCAGACCCTCAAGGGGATGATCATGGGTCTCGAAGAGCCCCTGAGGCGTAAGTGGGACGTCCTCCTTCCCTGTCTCCTCTTCGCGTACCGCGAAGTCCCCCAGAAGTCCCTGGGGTTCAGCCCCTTCGAGCTCCTCTACGGGCACCCCGTCAGGGGAACCCTCACCCTGGTCAAGGAGGGGTAGGAGACGGCGGCCCCAGAGCCCCCTCCCGATGTGTTTCAATACATTCTGGCCCTCCGGAACCAGACGAGGAAGTTCAGAGAACTGGCCGAGGCCAACCTCGAGGCCAGTCAAGAAGAAATGAAACGGTGGTACGACCAGAATGCCACTCTGGTCGAGTTTCAGCCCGGACAACAGGTCTGGGTGATGGCCCCAGTGGAGCCCTGTGCCCTGCAAGTCAAGTGGACAGGGCCCTTCAAGGTAGTGGAGCGCAGGAGTCAGGTGACCTACCTCATCGATGTAGAGTCCCCCAGGAACCCCTTGCGGGTCCATCACGTGAACCGCCTCAAGCCCCACTTCGCCCGGTCCGAGTTGAGCTTGCTCCTCGCCACTGACGATGGAGAAGAAGAAGAAACGGAGCCTCTCCCCGATCTCCTGTGCGTGAAAGAAAAAGATGGCTCCGTAGAGGGGGTGAGTCTCTCCTCCTCCCTCTCTCCCGAGCAGCGCGAGGACGGTCGCCAGTTGTTGGGACAGTTCTCGGACCTCTTCTCCCTCACCCCCGGCGTCACCAACTGGTGCGTCCACGACGTGGACACCGGGGACAGCCCACCGGTACGACACAGAGCCTACCGCGTCCCTGACCGAGTCCGGGACTGCATTAAGGCCGAGGTATCAAAGATGCTAGCTCTCGGGGTGGTTGAAGCCTCTGACAGCCCATGGGCTAGCCCCGTGGTCCTGGTTCCGAAGGCAGCCGCCCCCGGTGCTGTTCCCGAGCTGAGGTTCTGCGTTGACTACCGCGGGCTCAACGCAGTCACCAGAACTGATGCACATCCCATCCCCCGAGCCGACGAGCTCATCGATCGCCTCGGGGCTGCTCGCTTCCTTAGCACGTTCGACCTGACCAGTGGCTACTGGCAGATCGCCCTCACCGAGGGAGCAAAGGAAAGATCCGCGTTTTCCACCCCGGATGGTCACTACCATTTTCGGGAGATGCCCTTCGGGATGAAAAACGCCCCCGCCACCTTCCAGCGGCTGGTGAACCAGGTACTGGCAGGGTTGGAGGAGTTCAGCGCTGCGTATCTGGACGATATCGCAGTGTACAGTTCCCACTGGCCGAGCACCTCCAGCACCTCTGGGCGGTACTGACGGCCCTGAGAAGGGCCGGTCTCACCATTAAGGCGAGCAAGTGCCAGATCGGACAAGGGTCCGTAGACTATCTCGGGCACCAGGTCGGAAGCGGCCTCGTAGCCCCCCTCCAGCCCAAGATCGATGCCAAGTGGCCTGGGAGGCCCCCACGACCCAGACGGACGTACGGGCGTTTCTAGGGCTCACGGGGTACTACCGACGGTTCATCAAGGGGTACGGCAGCATCGTAGCCCCCCTCACGGAGTTAACCTCTAAAAACCAGCCAAAGAAAGTCGGCTGGACCTCTGCCTGCCAAGAGGCGTTCGAAACTTTAAAAGACGCCATGTGCACTGCCCCCATCCTACAGGCCCCCGACTACTCACGAGAGTTTGTAGTCCAGACGGACGCGTCCAAACATGGCATCGGAGCAGTCCTGTCCCAGGTGAACGAGAACGGCCTAGACCAATCAGTGGCATTCATTAGCCGAAGGCTACTCCCTCGAGAACAAAGGTGGAGCACCATCGAGCGGGAGGCCTTCGCGGTGGTTTGGGCCCTGAAGAAGCTGAGGCCCTACCTGTTCGGTACTCACTTCCGGGTCCAGACCGACCACCGACCTCTCCGGTGGCTAATGCAGATGAGAGGGGAGAATCCCAAATTGCTGCGCTGGTCCATCTCCCTCCAGGGGATGGACTTCACTGTTGAGCACCGGCCTGGCTCTGACCACGCCAACGCAGACGGTCTGTCCCGATTCTTCCGCCTCAGCGAAGAGAACCCCCAAGAGGATGGGTAGTTCTCCCCGCCTTCAGCTGGGGGGGACGCGTGTTGGACCCGGCCTCGTGGCGTGGTCCTTCTCTGTCCCTCCACACCCTGTGAGCGTAGGCCTGTACCCCGAGTCCCCTGCGTAGCCTCCCCGCTAGTGTAGTCTACACCCCGAGCCTGGTCGTCCTACTCCAGTTAAGCCTAGATCCCCCTAGAACCTCAACCAGGCCTGCCTTTCCCGCTCCACGTCCGGCTCCGAGCACCTAACATGGCATGCCCCACAAGGTTCGGACGCCATCTTCCCTTCCCGTCATCCCTGTCTCCCTGGGCCTAGCGTGACCCCGGCCCCAGCGAACCCCAGACTCCAAAGGCGCGCCAGTCCCGGCTGGGGGGTAAAGGGCTCCCCGAGTGAGATAAGCCAGGGAGTTTCGATGGCACCTCCGGCCTCCCCTGAGGGGCTGGTTTCTGTCACACTTTTGGCCCTCCCCTGTGGGCCAGTTTCGATCACCCCTCTGGCCTCCCCGAGGGCTGGCTCCAGACCCGCTGGCGTCTGGGAATTCCCGGACCCATCTTGCAAAGGGATCAAAGAGCCGACCGCCGGACCCCGCCAACGACCAGCCCCCCGGGCAGGAGACCTCTGCCTGCGAGGGTCCGGAGATCAAAGAGCAAAAGGACTATAACTGTGCCCGCCCGACAACTAGCGGGCAGTTGTATCTTGGACCTGAAGCCCTGCTGATCTGATCGCGGCTGACCCTAAGAAGACTCATCCCGAACCTCTGAGCCCTGCTGACGCTGTCGCGGCTCAAGCTGAACTGTAACCATCGGAGCCCTGCTGACGCTGTCGCGGCTCAAGCTGAACCTGCACTCATCGGAGCCCTGCTGACGCTGTCGCGGCTCAAGCTGAACCTGCAACCATCGGAGCCCTGCTGACGCTGTCGCGGCTCAAGCTGAACTTGCAACCATCAGAGCCCTGCTGACGCTGTCGCGGCTCGACCTCTAAGACCATCCGAGCCCTGCTGACGCTGTCGCAGCTCTCACGATCCTCCCCAGATCGAGCCCTGCTGGCCTCGTCGCGGCTCGAGGAGTACTCTGGTCCGGCTGGACCATCGAGACCACCATCACAACCGAGCCGACCCGACAGAGGTGAAGCAGTCGGTACGACTATCATCCCGTAT
>NC_136059.1:31294476-31787689 GCF_964261635.1 Lissotriton helveticus | reverse complement strand
TGGATGAAAGGAAGGATGGATGAGGGGAAGGATGGATGATGGATGAAAGGAAGGATGGATGAGGGGAAGGATGGGTGATGGATGAAAGGAAGGATGGATGGATGAGGGGAAGGATGGATAGATGAGGGGAAGGATGGATGATGGATGAAAGGAAGGATGGATGAGGGGAAGGAAGGATGGATGAGGGGAAGGATGGATGATGGATGAAAGGAAGGATGATAGATGAGGGGAAGGATGGATAGATGAGGGGAAGGATGGATGATGGATGAAAGGAAAGATGGATGAGGGGAAGGATGGATGATGGATGAAAGGAAGGATGGATGAGGGAAGGATGATGATGGATGAAAGGAAGGATGGATGAGGGGAAGGATGGGTGATGGATGAAAGGAAGGATGGATGGATGAGGGGAAGGATGGATAGATGAGGGGAAGGATGGATGATGGATGAAAGGAAGGATGGATGAGGGGAAGGATGGATGGATGAGGGGAAGGATGGATGATGGATGAGGGGAAGGATGGATGGCTGAGGGGAAGGATGGATAGATGAGGGGAAGGATGGATGATGGATGAAAGGAAGGATGGATGAGGGGAAGGATGGTTGGATGAGGGGAAGGATGGATGGATGAGGGGAAGGAAGGATGGATGAGGGGAAGGAAGGATGGATGAGGGGAAGGATGGATGATGGATGAAAGGAAGGATGGATGAGGGGAAGGATGGATGGATGAGGGGAAGGATGGGTGATGGATGAAAGGAAGGATGGATGAGGGGAAGGATGGATAGATGAGGGGAAGGATGGGTGATGGATGAAAGGAAGGATGGATGAGGGGAAGGATGGATAGATGAGGGGAAGGATGGATGATGGATGAAAGGAAGATGGATGAGGGGAAGGATGGATGGATGAGGGGAAGGATGGATGGATGAGGGGAAGGATGGATGGATGAGGGGAAGGATAGATGATGGATGAAAGGAAGGATGGATGAGGGGAAGGATGAATGAGGGGAAGGATGGATGGATGAGGGGAAGGATGGATGGATGAGGGAAGGATGGATGGATGAGGGGAAGGATAGATGATGGATGAAAGGAAGGATGGATGAGGGAAGGATGGATGAGGGGAAGGATGGATGGATGAGGGGAAGGATGGATGGATGAGGGGAAGGATGATGGATGAGGGGAAGGATGGATGGATGAGGGGAAGGATGGATGGATGAGGGAAGGATAGATGATGGATGAAAGGAAGGATGGATGAGGGGAAGGATGAATGATGGATGAAAGGAAGGATGGATGAGGGGAAGGATGAATGGCTGAGGGGAAGGATGGATGATGGATGAAAGGAAGGATGGATGAGGGGAAGGATGGATGATGGATGAAAGGAAGGATGGATGAGGGGAAGGATGGATGGATGAGGGGAAGGATGGATGGATGAGGGGAAGGATGGATGAATGAGGGGAAGGATGGATGGATGAGGGGAAGGATGGATGGATGAGGGGAAGGATGGATGGATGAGGGGAAGGATGGATGGCTGAGGGGAAGGATGGATGATGGATGAAAGGAAGGATGGATGGATGAGGGGAAGGATGGATAGATGAGGGGAAGGATGGATGATGGATGAAAGGAAAGATGGATGAGGGGAAGGATGGATGATGGATGAAAGGAATGATGGATGAGGGGAAGGATGGATGGCTGAGGGGAAGGATGGATGGATGAGGGGAAGGATGGATGATGGATGAAAGGAAGGATGGATAGACAAGGGGAAGGATGGATGAGGGGAAGGATGGATGGCTGAGGGGAAGGATGGATGGATGAGGGGAAGGATGGATGATGGATGAAAGGAAGGATGGATAGACAAGGGGAAGGATGGATGAGGGGAAGGATGGATGGCTGAGGGGAAGGATGGATGGCTGAGGGGAAGGATGGATGGATGAGGGGAAGGATGGATGATGGATGAAAGGAAGGATGGATGAGGGGAAGGATGGATGGCTGAGGGGAAGGATGGATGATGGATGAAAGGAAGGATGGATGAGGGGAAGGATGAATGATGGATGAAAGGAAGGATGCATGAGGGGAAGGATGGATGGATGAGGGGAAGGATGGATGAGGGGAAGGATGGATGATGGATGAAAGGAAGGATGGATGAGGGGAAGGATGAATGATGGATGAAAGGAAGGATGGATGAGGGGAAGGATGGATGGATGAGGGGAAGGATGGGTGATGGATGAAAGGAAGGATGGATGAGGGGAAGGATGGATAGATGAGGGGAAGGATGGATGATGGATGAAAGGAAGGATGGATGAGGGGAAGGATGGATGGATGAGGGGAAGGATGGATGGATGAGGGGAAGGATGGATGGATGAGGGGAAGGATAGATGATGGATGAAAGGAATGATGGATGAGGGGAAGGATGGATGGCTGAGGGGAAGGATGGATGATGGATGAAAGGAAGGATGGATGAGGGGAAGGATGGATGATGGATGAAAGGAAGGATGGATGAGGGGAAGGATGAATGAGGGGAAGGATGGATGGATGAGGGGAAGGATGGATGGATGAGGGGAAGGATGGATGGATGAGGGGAAGGATGGATGGCTGAGGGGAAGGATGGATGATGGATGAAAGGAAGGATGGATGAGGGGAAGGAAGGATGGATGAGGGGAAGGATGGATGATGGATGAAAGGAAGGATGGATGGATAAGGGGAAGGATGGATAGATGAGGGGAAGGATGGATGATGGATGAAAGGAAAGATGGATGAGGGGAAGGATGGATGATGGATGAAAGGAAGGATGGATGAGGGGAAGGATGGATGATGGATGAAAGGAAGGATGGATGAGGGGAAGGATGGGTGATGGATGAAAGGAAGGATGGATGGATGAGGGGAAGGATGGATAGATGAGGGGAAGGATGGATGATGGATGAAAGGAAGGATGGATGATGGATGAAAGGAAGGATGGATGAGGGGAAGGAAGGATGGATGAGGGGAAGGATGGATGATGGATGAAAGGAAGGATGGATAGATGAGGGGAAGGATGGATAGATGAGGGGAAGGATGGATGATGGATGAAAGGAAAGATGGATGAGGGGAAGGATGGATGAAAGGAAGGATGGATGAGGGGAAGGATGGATGATGGATGAAAGGAAGGATGGATGAGGGGAAGGATGGGTGATGGATGAAAGGAAGGATGGATGGATGAGGGGAAGGATGGATAGATGAGGGGAAGGATGGATGATGGATGAAAGGAAGGATGGATGAGGGGAAGGATGGATGGATGAGGGGAAGGATGGATGATGGATGAGGGGAAGGATGGATGGCTGAGGGGAAGGATGGATAGATGAGGGGAAGGATGGATGATGGATGAAAGGAAGGATGGATGAGGGGAAGGATGGTTGGATGAGGGGAAGGATGGATGGATGAGGGGAAGGAAGGATGGATGAGGGGAAGGAAGGATGGATGAGGGGAAGGATGGATGATGGATGAAAGGAAGGATGGATGAGGGGAAGGATGGATGGATGAGGGGAAGGATGGGTGATGGATGAAAGGAAGGATGGATGAGGGGAAGGATGGATAGATGAGGGGAAGGATGGGTGATGGATGAAAGGAAGGATGGATGAGGGGAAGGATGGATAGATGAGGGGAAGGATGGATGATGGATGAAAGGAAGGATGGATGAGGGGAAGGATGGATGGATGAGGGGAAGGATGGATGGATGAGGGGAAGGATGGATGGATGAGGGGAAGGATAGATGATGGATGAAAGGAAGGATGGATGAGGGGAAGGATGAATGAGGGGAAGGATGGATGGATGAGGGGAAGGATGGATGGATGAGGGGAAGGATGGATGGATGAGGGGAAGGATAGATGATGGATGAAAGGAAGGATGGATGAGGGGAAGGATGGATGAGGGGAAGGATGGATGGATGAGGGGAAGGATGGATGGATGAGGGGAAGGATGGATGGATGAGGGGAAGGATGGATGGATGAGGGGAAGGATGGATGGATGAGGGGAAGGATAGATGATGGATGAAAGGAAGGATGGATGAGGGGAAGGATGAATGATGGATGAAAGGAAGGATGGATGAGGGGAAGGATGAATGGCTGAGGGGAAGGATGGATGATGGATGAAAGGAAGGATGGATGAGGGGAAGGATGGATGATGGATGAAAGGAAGGATGGATGAGGGGAAGGATGGATGGATGAGGGGAAGGATGGATGGATGAGGGGAAGGATGGATGAATGAGGGGAAGGATGGATGGATGAGGGGAAGGATGGATGGATGAGGGGAAGGATGGATGGATGAGGGGAAGGATGGATGGCTGAGGGGAAGGATGGATGATGGATGAAAGGAAGGATGGATGGATGAGGGGAAGGATGGATAGATGAGGGGAAGGATGGATGATGGATGAAAGGAAAGATGGATGAGGGGAAGGATGGATGATGGATGAAAGGAAGGATGGATGAGGGGAAGGATGGATGGATGAGGGGAAGGATGGGTGATGGATGAAAGGAAGGATGGATGGATGAGGGGAAGGATGGATAGATGAGGGGAAGGATGGATGATGGATGAAAGGAAGGATGGATGAGGGGAAGGATGGATGGATGAGGGGAAGGATGGATGGATGAGGGGAAGGATGGATGGATGAGGGGAAGGATGGATGATGGATGAGGGGAAGGATGGATGGCTGAGGGGAAGGATGGATAGATGAGGGGAAGGATGGATGAAAGGAAGGATGGATGAGGGGAAGGATGGATGGATGAGGGGAAGGATGGATAGATGAGGGGAAGGATGGATGATGGATGAAAGGAAGGATGGATGAGGGGAAGGATGGATAGATGAGGGGAAGGATGGATAGATGAGGGGAAGGATGGATGATGGATGAAAGGAAGGATGGATGAGGGGAAGGATGGATAGATGAGGGGAAGGATGGATGATGGATGAAAGGAAGGATGGATGAGGGGAAGGATGAATGATGGATGAAAGGAAGGATGGATGAGGGGAAGGGTGGATGGATGATGAGGGGAAGGATGGGTGGGTGGGTGAAAGGATGGATGGGAGGAGAGTGGGTGGGTGAAAGGATGGATGGATGGATGATGAGTAGGTGGGTAGAAGGATGGATGGATGGAGGATGACGGGATGGATGGATGGATGATGAGGGGATGGATGGATGGATGATGAGTGGGTGGGTGAAAGGATGGATGGATGGATGATAAGTGGGTGGGTGAAAGGATGGATGGATGAGTGGATTGGAGGGTGGGTGGGTGAAAGGATGGATGAGTGGGTGGGTTGGATGGTGGGTGGGTGGGTGGATGGTTGGGTGGATGATGGGTGGGTGGGTGGGTGGGTGGATGCGTGAAATGATGGATGGATTGATGGATTGATAAGTGCAAGGGTGAATGAATGGACGTATGAGTGAAAGGGTGGATGTAAGGATGGATGAGTGAGTGAAAGGGAGGGTAGATGGACAAAAGGATGAATAGATCAGTGAAGTAGTGAAATGATAGATGGATGAGTGGTAGGGTCAATGGATGGATTGATGAGTGGATGAGTAGATGGATGGATGGGTGGGTGGATGGATGGATGGAAGGAAGGATGGCTAAGTGAAAGGGTTGATGGAGAGAGAAAGGGAGGATGGATGGATGACTGATGGGTGGAAGGATTAGTAAGTGAAAGGGTGGCTGGATTGGTGAAAGGGTAAATGGCTGGAGGGATGAGTGAATGGATGGATGGGATGAAGAGTGGATGGATAAAGGATGTATGGGTGAAAGGATGGATGAAGGGATGGATGAAGGGATGGATGAGTGAAATGATAGATGGAAGGATACATGATGGATAGGTTTGCAAATGGTTGAATATGTTTGGATATGCCTGGGCTTACTTAAATACTATTGCGCGACCTCTGATGTGTCTGTAAAACGTACCTATTGTCTTGAATTTGTGTCCTGAATTTTGACCCTTTGTCCTGAATTTTTACACTCACCGTCCTGAATTTGCACCAATGCCAGTTGGTCACCGTATACACGTCTAGACTCTAGAGTGTTGGGCTCTGGGGCGCATACTGACTTGCTTCTCTGGGAAGGTTGGGAGGGCGGGTGAGGCACTATGAGCTGGCCTGGATTTGAGAGCATAGGTACTGATGGGGTCTGGTAACTCAGTCCCTACACACTGATGTTTTGTGGTTCTTGGCATAGTCCTGATCCAGAGCAAAGTCCCTGCCATGAAAGCAGGTGGTATGTGTGGGGGGGGGGGCGCTGTAAGGGAGAGGCGATAGTGGTCTCGCCCATGCCGCTTCTGATGGTCACGTGGGGGGTCAGTGTGCAGGTCCAGCCCCGTCCCAATGCAGTGTCACCGGAGATTACTCGGCCAGTGAAATGGGGGTGTCGTTCCTGCATCTGCTAAATCTAGGGGTGGGAGCAACGCACGGACCTGGAGGCAGGAACTCTGCGCTGCCCAGGTTGGAATGGGAGCTCGGGTATACTGCCCCCTGCTGAGAAGAGGTGGTACGCGCCCTGTGAAATGAGAGAAGTGCAGGTTCTGAGTCCCTGACAGCCCCTGGCAATGTAAAGCGTGGGTCGCATCGCGGGGTGTGGCCCTCTCAAGAGTCCTAGACACCTCGGCAGGCCCGGACTGGCCGTTGTGGACACCGGGCAATCCCCCGGTCGGCCGCAAGGGTGGGGGCCGTTTTGTTGCAGAGCCGTTTTTGCAGCATAGCTGCAAAAACGGCCCTGTAAAAAAAGCGGCTAAAAAGCGGCCCTGGCAAAGCGCTCGCTCCCCCCACCCCTCTCCTCCCCCCCCCCCCCCCCCCCCCAGTGGGGGGGGGGGGCTGGCCGAGCACTTTGCCAGGGCCGGTTTTGGTTCCCAGTTTGGCCCTGCACCTCGGCAAGCCTCGTCCCCGCCCCTCCACCCCTGCGGAAACAAACATATTCACCCCAGGTTGTGCAGCGGAGCCGGTGGCCCCAGAGCCGCGGAGCCGGTGGCCCCAGAGCCGCGGAGCCTCACCTGGTTCCCCACTGAGGGCGTCGGACACGCTCTGCTCGAAGGCGTCCATCACTTTCTGCGGTTTCAGCAGCCACTCCCCGCTGGGCGGGGGGTCGGGCACGTCGTGTTGTCTCCACGAGCACAGGGACGCCGGGGCCCTCTTCCCACCGGCCCAGCAGGGGCCACAGGGCCAGTTGTAGCAGGGGCCCCCTAGGGTCAAGGCCAGGAAGCTTCCATCCGGACTCGCTGCTGCTGCTGGTGGTAAAGCCACGGGGCTCGAACCAGGGGTGAGGCTCCCCTCATCCAGCCCGTTCAGCGGCACCAGGAAGTCGAACTCGTCGGGCTCGGACACCTTCAGCCCCTCGATGTAGCTGCCGGACCTCTGGAAGTGCGGTCCGAAGCGCGCGTCGAGGCGGTGGACCAGCGCCAGGACGCGCTCCACCTCCGGGAGGACCCCGCGCTGCAGCGCCTCGGAGGTCTCGGCCCTGGGGATGAGCACGCAGTCCCGGAGGAAGTCGGACAGGGTCTTTGCGGGGAGCTCACCCCAGGGGTTCTCCCTCCTCGCCAGGAGGCGCTCCAATATTGCCTCGAGGCGCTCCAATCTTGCCTGGATTCTCCTGCGCTCAGCGGTACTCCGCCAGGGCGCATCCATCCTGCTGCGCGCACTGAAGCCGGCCGTGTGTGTGTGGCACCACCACGCCCTGCGCCTGGCACGCACCTCACACTCACACTTTCATTTCCCGAGAGAGGGCGGTGAGTGGCAGCAGCCCTGAGTCACCCTGGCCACCACACCGTGGCACGAGAGGCCCACTCGAAGCGGCTCTGATTCCGCTCCAAGGTGTGGCCACCCTCGTGCCAGCAGGACAATGACGAGACTCCCGGTGTAAGTGGGACACTCCCGGTGTATGAGTGCAGGAAACACTTTAGCTTCACCTTCTTCTCTTCAGAAAACAATATTTTCGATGCTAGTCAATAGGGAAATTAAATCCACCATTTTGTGTGAATCTGTCCCTCTTCTCCAGTGATGGACCAGCCTTCTCTGCGGGGTGCCCCGTTTCTTTGTGCCTTTCTTTGATGAACCCTTTCTTTGTTGGCTTTTAGGATTCTCTCCCATTTCCTCCTGCCAAAGGACTCGTGTTCTCACCTCTAACCACTGTGGAGTAGCTTCGGGGGGAGGAGGGGAGGGGGAGAGGGTACAGGATCGGAAACTCCCAAATAAATGCATTCTTGGCTTGGTAGGCGGGTCTGTGGGCCCTGACGCGGGTCTGCCGCGTCTGTCACTTTTCACATCCTGATTTCACCAAGAGCTTTTAACTTGTCCATTTTTTGGATCAGGAAATGAAATATATATATATAGCGACGCTTCAACCAAAAAGCAGCAAATCTGCATTCATAGAAGAGCTCCTTGAATGGATACACATTTGCTACTTTTTAAAATTCACATACACTGCTGGTGGAAGGCTCCGAAAACTGCGCCACTAATGTAGAATTTTCCTAAATATGTAAAATGTGCAAATATTCTGAGAAAATTGTTTTTGAAGTGTTTTTAAGGATGAACAGATTTGTTATCAGAGAACTGTTGAGATTGCTCCAGAAACTGGGTGTTTCGGTCATATAGAAGTCTGGATTATGGTATGAATAGTTAGGCCATATTTGTTGTTGTTGTGATAGAGTACCCCCTGCCAGACATTATACGGATAGTGCAAGTCACTGAGCAGTTCCTTAACCAATTACAGAAACGCAACCGAAGGCTGAGTCCCTTTATAAGGTTATGGGACTCTGGAGTCACTTGCAATATCCTTATCATGCACGCAAGGGGATACTTTATCCCATATAATACATGGTCACACCTTTCCCACTAACCACTTTAAACCTTGGTGCACAGCTCTTTCAAATGGAAAAACAAGCATGTTTGCAAACATGAAGAATAAAAATAAAAACGCCTAATGCAAAATTAAACAGATCAAAAACCTGTTAGTTATTTGCTGCAAACAGATATTACAAACAGTTCAAAAGAAGTTATTATTTTCTTTTTTTTAGAAAACACTAGCCCGGATATGTAGAAGCATGCAGAAAGATTCTAGCTTTTCTCTAACTATCTAAGGAGTGCAAAAAATAAACATGGTCTCTTTGTCATTATAAGCTAAAAAAAATAAAGCATAAAAAATGGAGCAAATAAAACAAAACCAACATCTGTGTTCATTTCTTTAAACAGCTGCTTCAATTATGCTCCATTTATTTATTTATTTATTTGCAAAGTTGACCTGCCTTTCACCTCCACTGCTGGCTCAGGTAACAGGCATTAAGACGTCAGAACTCAACTGTAATAACCTAATAATAGTCCTTTTCTTTAAAATTGGCAACTGGGTGCGCCACTGATTATATTGAAATTAGAGACTGGCATTTATACAGGAATAACAGAATCCCCTGTATTATACGCTATGAATGTTAAACTAGGTGCTGCCTTCTTGTGTTCTGATCTACGTCTCCCGCTCATGTCCCCTCCCAGCCAATGCCCTGTTGCAAAGCCTTCTCTCCTCTTGTTCTGTGGAGAGTCAAGCAGATGGCGTCAATGAATTAGCAATGTACAATATCCTGGTAGAACGTGTTTATTGTGAATGAGGCGCCCAGGATGTACCCAAGCAAAAGACACACAATTGATGGACGGAATGCAGAACAAATCAAAACATTCACCCCCAGTCACAGATCTGGGTTAAATCCATCGTTTTTTTTGCTCACCATGCCACCCCAGTTTGAATCCAGCCATATGCAAATCAATCTTGACCCTGTGCCTCATGGGAGCAGTCCAGCCCAAACTGCCAAGCCAGGTCCTCCCTGGACCGGAAACAGGCATCCTGGGACTGGTTTAAAAAACTGTAGACGCGTGTTAGAGAGGCTCCACAACTATGTATAGAAGAAGTACTGGGAACAAAGATAGACCCCAAGTTTGGGTTATGCCTATAAAATATCTGGACACACACAGACCTAAATAACAAAGAGAAAACCTGGGTGACACTTGGAATGATAGTTGCTAAGCGTAATATTACCAGAACATGGGGAGCACAAGACATACCAGCGATTACTGCATGGAAGAGAGATATGGATTGGTGTATGTTAATGGAAAAGACAATATATGAATCAAGGGGTTGTCCCAAAAAGTGGTCACAAATCTGGAGAAAGTGGAATGCTTATACAGGAACCATTTGTGCACCTCCGCTGGTAACTCATCCCCCCACCTCGATCACAGAGTGAGCAATACAGGACAGGATCAGGAACACTATATGGAAATGCTACAAATGGATGTGAGAATTCATGACTCATTGTAAAGGCATTGCTCTGTATGAAGACTTATAATAATTATTGTAAAGTGTCATTATTATTATCAATAAAAAGCACTGTTAAAAAAAAATATCACCTTCAATCTGAATATCTACATGTTAAAGTTGATCAGGAGGTGCAACGCGCGTGTCCACGGTCTCAACCTTAACAAAGGTTTCAGTTGCTCTCGCTTACAGAAAGCCTCTGAGTGTGTGGAGCACTATGGTGACTTCCACCGCGCTGTCGAGAAGGGTCACCGCCCAACTCCTGTCCTGAAGAAGGATTTTGACCATCTGGGGCATATTTTCCCAATAAAGCAGCAACCTTCTACTTTTGGAAGGAAACTCTATACGGATATGGTTCCTCTCTCGACTTTAGCATCAAAAGAGGGCTGCATGTCCCGTTTAGGGTGTACGGACTCACATTGCCAGAGATCCTGTCTCCCTCCTCTTTCGTACTGTTGATCAGACCTTTCCTGAAAGGAACGAGGAAAATGAGGATCAGCAAACTGAAAATGCTCCAGAGTCTTAATTTTGGAGGAGGTAAAGCGCCCACACCACGGACCTCTCTGCACAACGGTGTGAGGTTATTGTGGACAAACACAAGCGCTACTCAGGGGTCCCGTGAAAAAGAACCAGAACTAACGTTGGCAGCACCATGTTGCAGGGATTCTGCTAAATCTCAGAACTATGCGTGTGACAATAGAACCTTAGTAGGCAGGGACTAAGTTATCCTCCACCTTAGCACCCGTGAGCCCGGGACTGACTAGCTATAGAGTCTCATTTGCCCTCCTACTCACTCACTCACAGAGGAACAGGTGATTAGACACCCCAGAAAAACAACAATCCTGACCCTCTCAGGATTCAAAGCAACAGGCCACACCCTTTCTCTCTCACACTCGTACTTGTTCACAATAAGATCTGACAGAGACAAAGTTTAAAATATTTATTTTAACACAAATACGTTCAGCATGGTAGATAATCCATAAATCATAAAAAGGAGCTGTCATCGTATAAGACAGGCTAAACTACCCCCCTCCCCTTCTGCAGATGCAAAGTGATTATATATCAAAAGATCTCTGGTTGTTTGCAGCAGAACCCATACCTTAGCATGCACAGATGAGGGTTCTACATCTCAGGTGTAGTTGCGATCTCGTCTGTTTATTTGCCTGTTTGTGCATACCTATATGACAAAGAGTATGTGTTCCCAAACAACAGCTGCATGTGTGTGCTTTGTCTATGTGCTAGAGCCTGATCAAAACAGAATATCAAGGGGCATTGTTGCTTGACCGTGTCTGCTGTGTTCAGACTAAATCACTGGAAAATACAGAACACAAAATAACAGTAAGTACAGAGTGATAATACAGAGTAGTACAGTAAGGGAACTGGTACCAGTAGAGCAACCACATTAAACACACACAATTGAAACCCAAACGGATTGAAAAACTAATAACGCATAATTTGTAGAACAATGTTATTTAATCACATTGGACAGATATTCAAATATCAACCATAAAAGGAAAAATGTCCCAGACAAGTGACCCACGAAGGACATAAAATAGGGAAAAAAGGGCACGTGCATCTAGTGAGGGTCAGAGGAGTGTAAGGGAAAGAAAGTGACAATAAAACCATCACATCATCATTCAGAGTAAAACCGGCTTTTATCAGCCACACAGTTAACAGAAAAACAAATACATGACCATTGTTCGTAATAGCACAGTAACAAATTTCTGTTGACCAAACTGACAAACAAGGGAAACAATGTCGACGTTTCAACCCCAAAGATAGGTAGGCTGCTTAAGTCCTTACGGCAGGGTCTTCCTCAGTTCAGGACAGAATAGGGGGCACCTGGGAATATTAACAAAGGAGGTACTCAATTACAATGTAAATCCAACAATTCAAAAGGATAAAAGGTGTAAATAGCTCAAAATTACCATGAACCACCCTAAACTTGGTGGTGAGAGAATGCAGACAGGGCCAATGGCTCCAAAATTAGAGAACAGAGAAATGGCACCTGGAAGACAAAGTGAGGGCCATCAGGAAATAATCCTAAACTAAATGTACTGTGTCTTTTGAAAAACCTAAAGAACAAAGAGTGTTCCACATTGTTGAAAAACACCACTTGTTGTGTAGTTCCTATATTTCCAATAGGCTCTGTGCATTGGAATAATATATCCTATAGATTAGACGTAGGACTAAGGTCGACTAGGTCTCTATCGAATGTATTAAACTTAATAGTGAGTGCCAGCTAGCTCAGAGGTCACTAGAATCTTTCTCGAATTCACAAGAAGGGATTAGTTTCTGACAAGTGCATAAACATGACAACTTTGTTTCCCAAGAATAAGAATTGCATCTCTAGAGTCGTGGAAACAATAGATAAGAATTTCACTCAGTCAATCGTGCATGCTTCGTTTCAACAGAGGTGCAGAGAAATAGAGAGATGGCGTTTTCAATAAAAGGTTTTATTGAACAGTCTTCTTTCTCATGCAAGTAAAGTGAACTGCTACAATCGTTATGCAGACTGCAAAGTATAATGCGTACAGCGAGAACAATATTATAAAATAATACTGTAAAAGCATTGTATGGTTTCTAAGCCGTATAAAAATACATACATAAATACATTAACTAAAATACTCAACTGGTGCTTCTAAAATACGCCTACCCCTATGTACCTAACCTAAGTCTAGTACACAGGAGGGAGTAAGTATTGTGTAGCATAGGTTTGGTTTTCTTTGTCAAGAATCTATCCAAGAATTCTCTTAGGTTCTAACCAGCTCCGTACCTTAGTTTAGAATGAAGGAGGTCTGGTATCACTTGTCTTGGGACTCGATTTCCAAACCCCCCACAAGGGGAGCATGGAAACACTGAACTTGGGTTCTCAGCGAGAGAAAGGACAGCTTCTCGATCAGTGCGTCAGCTGGAGGGTCAGCTTCCTTCTGCGCTTGCTGTAGCAAGCTGCGTCGGGCATGTAGATAGTTGAACTGCTCTGAACCACGGTGTCTTGCTAGACCAAGTGAAGGCATATTTATACCTTGAAGGTGTCTAGTTTGACGTAAAGTCTGGCATAATAACACCAGTAAAGAACCTTAAGGGAATAGTAGTTCTTTGTAAAGTACATGAGTTCTTGGACAAATCAATATTCAAGCAAGGGGAGGTCCCTGACTGCTTAAGCTGATTTTCCAAGAAATTGTTGTGACGTTTTGGTACGGGTGGAAGTAGCCATGCCTGTATTTGGACTGCATGGGCTATGTCTAAATAAGGGAATGATTTCTATGCCTATATTAGGGCAATATGAATTGTACGTATATAAGGGCATGAATCAGGAAAATTCACTTGGATCCTAAAATGCCATACAACACACTTACAGATGGAAAGAACAGATAACGATCCTGAATTAATGGAAATCGGTCCAAATGGACTCTAAGGCCCTGAAAACAGTTGTGAACAGAGAGGAAAGGACCAAAAATCTGGAAAACCCACCACTACTTACTGAAAATAATGTTGCTAAGAACGGATAAGTACAGCAAAAAGTATGTGTTTTACCTAAATTGTAGAAACATAATCACGACTTTACAAAACGCCCCACGGGTGCTGACAACCTACAAAATACAGAGTGGCACACAGCAAAATACATGTGTATTGTAACGTGTGCATAGAAAAGTAAGGACTGCAGCATGTTCATGCTAACATAGGGAAAACGGCAATGGGTCTGCAAGGGACATGTGACACTATTACATTAAGAATGAACCATAGTTAGAGTGGGTTCATTTGACCTTATCCGAGGTTATGTTATGTTAAATTGATTTTGTAAGGCGCACAGCTACCCAACAAGGGTTTCCCAGCACCAGCCTAAAGGAACAAAAGGATCAGAAATGTATTGGTTGTACCGCCAAGTTTTTGAACAGTTGCAGAGTCATAGCTCGGCCTCAGATGACAGACTTCATCTATATATATAACAAGCATTTACAATGCAATGGTCTCGGCATCATTAAAGGTAGAGCTATTGGCATTGCTCATGACATTTCTTTTTTTTCTTTAAATCATAAATAAATGGCATTGTCATTTACATTGCCAATACACAGCACTCTGCACTCAACAGCACACACCACTCTGCACCTGCACTCACTGCTCTGCACACTCACTCTGCATTCTGCACTCACACTCTGCACTCACTACTCTGCACTCAATACTCTACACACTCAATACTCTACACACTCAATACTCTACACACTCAATACTCTACACACTCAATACTCTACACACTCAATACTCTACACACTCAATACTCTACACACTCAATACTCTGCACTCACTACTCTGCACTCACTACTCTGCACTCTGCTCTCAATACTCTGCACTCTGCTCTCAATACTCTGCACTCTACTCTCAATACTCACAACTCTGCACTCTGCTCTCAATACTCACAACTCTGCACTCTGCTCTCAATACTCACAACTCTACACTCTGCACTCCCTACTCTGCACTCACTACTCTGCACTCACTACTCTGCACTCTGCTCTCAATACTCTGCACTCACAACTCTGCACTCAGCTCTCAATACTCACAACTCTGCACTCTGCTCTCAATACTCACAACTCTACACTCTGCTCTCAATACTCTGCACTCACTACTCTGCACTCACTACTCTGCACTCACCACTCTGCACTCACTACTCTGCACTCACTACTCTGCACTCACAACTCTGCACTCACAACTCTGCACTCACAACTCTGCACTCACAACTCTGCACTCACAACTCTGCACTCACAACTCTGCACTCACAACTCTGCACTCTGCTCTCAATACTCTGCACTCACAACTCTGCACTCTGCTCTCAATACTCTGCACTCACAACTCTGCTCTCAATACTCTGCACTCACAACTCTGCACTCTGCTCTCAATACTCACAACTCTGCACTCTGCTCTCAATACTCACAACTCTGCACTCTGCTCTCAATACTCACAACTCTGCACTCTGCTCTCAATACTCTGCACTCTGCACTCTGCTCTCAATACTCTGCACTCTGCACTCACTACTCTGCACTCACTACTCTGCACTCACTACTCTGCACTCACTACTCTGCACGCACTCACTACTCTGCACTCACTACTCTGCACTCACTACTCTGCACTCACCACTCTGCACTCACCACTCTGCACTCACCACTCTGCACTCACCACTCTGCACTCACCACTCTGCACTCACCACTCTGCACTCACTACTCTGCACTCACCACTCTGCACTCACTACTCTGCACTCACTACTCTGCACTCACTACTCTGCACTCTGCACTCACTACTCTGCACTCACTACTCTGCACTCTGCACTCACTACTCTGCACTCACTATTCTGCACTCTGCACTCACTACTCTGCACTCTGCACTCTGCACTCTCTACTCTGCACTCTGCACTCACTACTCTGCACTCTGCACTCACTACTCTGCACTCACTACTCTGCACTCTGCACTCACTACTCTGCACTCTGCACTCTGCACTCTCTACTCTGCACTCTGCACTCACTACTCTGCACTCTGCACTCACTATTCTGCACTCTGCACTCACTACTCTGCACTCTGCACTCTCTACTCTGCACTCTGCACTCACTACTCTGCACTCTGCACTCACTACTCTGCACTCCCTACTCTGCACTCCCTACTCTGCACTCTGCACTCCCTACTCTGCACTCCCTACTCTGCACTCCCTACTCTGCACTCTGCACTCACTACTCTGCACTCACTACTCTGCACTCTGCACTCACTACTCTGCACTCTGCTCTCAATACTCACAACTCTGCACTCTGCTCTCAATACTCACAACTCTGCACTCTGCTCTCAATACTCACAACTCTGCACTCTGCTCTCAATACTCTGCACTCTGCACTCTGCTCTCAATACTCTGCACTCTGCACTCACTACTCTGCACTCACTACTCTGCACTCACTACTCTGCACTCACTACTCTGCACGCACTCACTACTCTGCACTCACTACTCTGCACTCACCACTGTAGGAAATGGGACCCCCGGCCGGCCAGGGCTTGCGCCACAGCCAGTCAGAGACCGCCACTCCTATGAAAAGTCGACCCCTGCTCGCCCTCTGGGTAACGCGGCGCGGGCAGCCAGGCCTATCTCGGAGGACATGTGAAGCATTTGCGCACGCACCCACCAACAACAACATCCCCGGCCTCCCACAAAAGGAACTCCACACCAGATATATATATAAAAATAGTCTCTGTATTAAGCAGGACACATAGGAACATACATTGTACAAGGTGCCAGGGGCACGGGCAGGGGCTACAGGGAAGAGGGTACAGCGCAGGGCCAAGGGACCACTGCTAGGAATCACATACAGGGGACATCGGGTATTCAGAGGGGGGCGAAGGAGGTCAAGGTACACAACATACAGGAGCACCGGTAGAGGTGCACATAGAATACTTGTAGGGATCACCTTAGTCTTAGTCCATAGCCATCCACAGGCCAGCGGGCCTTTCTGGGGCAAGGGGCCCAGGAGTCTCGACGTTCAGGGCAGGGAGCCCGGGGCAAACCTAAACGTAGCAGTTGCCCACTAAGTGCTGGGCAACTGAGGGACATTGTGTGAGCCTCGCCGGCCCTGGGGAAAAAGGGGTGCCAACTGGTGGAGCCACTCGGGCTCGAGAACGAGGGGGGGTAGTGGCACGGTGGAGCCTCTCGGGGCTCTGGGGCTGCCATATGGATGGAGCCTCTCGGGGCTCGGAGGTTGAGGGGGCCACAGGGGAGCCTCGCCGGGCTCAGACCGTTTGTAGGGCAGGCGGAGTCCCTCTCGGGGGGACTCGGCTTCGTGGGAGGCCTCACGGGCCTCAGGGCACAACCAGGGATTCACTCGAGGGGAGGGGCGGACACCGACAACGTGTCCCGACGCCCCTCCTCTCCATTGCTGGCCGCAGCACTCACCGGGTCTGGGGCGCCGGTCTCCTTTGCTGCGCCAGCCTTCTCCTTGTGCTCCGGGGCTCTCTCTCTCTCGGGAGCCCCGGGGGAGGTCAGCAGCTTCGCGGGGGTATCGCAGGAGCGCGGAGTGGGCTCCCGCCGCTCCTGCTTCGTCGTCCTTCTTCGGCCGGCCTCTCTCCTTCTCTCGGGCCGGCAGCCAATCACGGCGCGGCCTGGGGGATGACGCTAGTGGGGAATCCCGGGCCGGCAGCCAATACCAGCGCGGCCCGGGGATGACATCACTAGGGTCCCGGGCGGCGGCGGTGAACTCGGGGGGAAATTGACGAGGAGTGGGCTCCCTCGTAAGGCACAAGGGCAGGGAATAAAGCGAGGTAGGCACTCGCTGGGGGATGTCGAATCTTGGTAGCACGGTGCAGACGCCGGGTGAGCACCGGCTTGTTGAATCTAGCGCTACCAGCGATCGTGCAGGAGTGAAGCACCCCAAAGCGGTAGGGGGCAGGGAACAGCGCTTCCAGGCGCTGGGCAGAAGGGACAGCGCTCCCCCAGCGCTAGATGCGGGTTACCAAAGTCCATCGGTAGTCCAGGGCCTCAGGGGGGGCCCAGCAGCGCCAGGAAGGGGAAAGGGCCTTCCTTAGTCCAGGAGTAGGGCAGGGCCCAGGGAGGCACGCCACCCCTGAGCCCCAGCAGCAGCAGCTCCGGGTAGATTCGAGTTGAGAACAAGAACAAGTCCAGAGTGTCACAGCACCCTTTTTATACACACATTCTTGGTCTGAAGGGGCAGGCAGGGGGAGAACCAGCTGGAACTGGTTATGGGGGGATTCTTTACACTGGCCAGGCTAGGAACATCAGCCGCACCCCAGGGGGTGGAGCCAGCATTGTCTGGGGAAAACCCAGCCTCATTCATGACACTCAAACCAGACAGTCAATCCACAAGCAGACCCAGGCTTACTCCTCCCCTCACATCAGTATGCTAAACACTCCATTCACCACCGGGGCAGACCCTCCCAGATCCTGGGAGCCAGGCTCACCAGCCAGCCCCGGCCAATCATACGCCAGGCACATATTCCACAAATATGCCAACTTCCAAAAGGGGGACTTCTACACTAGACACACTCACACCTCATATACCGTTGCGCAGCATTCAATCTCACGAGTTCATACATACCAGACTTGACCCTGCACACCCTACGCATTGGGAACTACCGAGGACTCATCCATTCCCCATGCATTCCTATGGAAGGGTAGGTCGCTCTCTCCTCACACTCACTCAGAGGGGAAATCACCATCCCCAGGTTACATATACCATAAAAACTTCAGGGGCGGACCTGCCAGATGGGCCACGTCCAACACATGCCCCTCCCAGCCCAAACGCAGGGTAGACCAATCACTACCGTGATGGACTTCCCTGCTGCAGGGCGATAGAACATGGACGTGGCTCGCGCTACCGAGCCACCCTCCAGTTCGACGCCTACCTGGGCCGATAGACACACACAGGCTAAAAATTAGGCAAAATGAAAAAATAATTAAAAAAAAATAATAAAGACATAGGTCCAACCAGGCTACCCCCCTGGCACGCCTTAGTTGTCCGTGACTAGGACCAGGCCCTAGGCCACCCAGATACCACTGGTCCCTGCAAATCCGAAGTGGGGGGTGGTAACCCCGGGCCCACAATAGCCCTTCTCCACTCCCTTTCTCAGGGTAGCCACGACTACCACTGTTCCTTCCACCTAGGGTCCACACCCTCAGGCTTGCCAGAGGTCACGGGCAAGAATGCCCCACCCTACCTCTACTTCTGAGGTTCCGCGTTCTCCCAGGAGAAACACCCTCAGAACACACCTTCCTAACAGTCTTGGAACTTCCTCCCTCCACTGGTCTTCCACCTGGGAACTAAGCGTTCAGCTCTTCCCAAGGCAAGCCGCGGCCGAGCCAGCAGGTCTTCCTTGTCCGGGATACAACTTAACATGAATTCCGCCAGGGCGACACCTGACACCTAAAACACCACAAGATGAGCCGCGGCAGCGCCAGCAGGTCTCAGTACAACACAACATAAATTCAGCCAGGGCGACACCTGACACCTAGAACACAACAAGATGAGCCGCGGCAGCGCCAGCAGGTCTCAGTACAATGAACACAACAAGATGAGCCGCGGCAGCGCCAGCAGGTCTCAGTACAACGCAACCTAAATTCAGCCAGGGCGACACCTGACACCTAGAACACAACACGATGAGCCGCGGCAGCGCCAGCAGGTCTCAGTACAACGAACCCAGCAAGATGAGCCGCGGCAGCGCCAGCAGGTCTCAGTACAACGCAACCTAAATTCAGCCAGGGCGACACCTGACACCTAGAACACAACAAGATGAGCCGCGGCAGCGCCAGCAGGTCTCAGTACAACGCAACCTAAATTCAGCCAGGGCGACACCTGACACCTAGAACACAACACGATGAGCCGCGGCAGCGCCAGCAGGTCTCAGTACAACGCAACATAAATTCAGCCAGGGCGACACCTGACATCTAAAACATAACCAGCGGGGTAAGGGGACTTGATGCATCCAACACATTCAGCGGGGTAAGGGAGGACATTATTATCGTTGATTCAGCAAGTTCCCCATCCCAGAGAACTTATACTCCATTACTCAGCATACCTCCACATTCATGCACATACCGTTCCCTAGACTGGTAGGACAGTTTTCCACCGCCCCTGATTCCTCAACCTGACCCTCGGGGCACAGGTACCATTACTCTAGGGCAGGGACAAGGACCATACATATTTGAACACAATTTTGCAACCACCACTGGATCCCACCCTTCTGGTGAATCCAGAAAACCATATTACACTAGGGAGATGATTTACCCTCCCAAGCTAGGGACACCTAACTCTCAGCATACATGTACATTTTTTTCTACAGAACAGATATTTAAGTAACCCTTAAAACTTTCCACAGGACGGGTATTTCTAACACTCTTTAACATTTTTCACAGACATTTTTAGCAACCTGACCTGACCCTATGTGGCACAGGTACCATTATTCTAAGGAATGGACAGGGACCATATACATTGAACCTAATTATGCTGCCACCACTGGATCCCACCCTTCCGGTGAGTTCCAGAAAACACATTGTACTAGGGAGTTGATCTACCCTCCCTAGCTAGGGCCATCTAACCAGAACACATCTTTCATAGGACGGACATTTACGTAAACTCTTAAAACAATAATCTCTTTTCTTTGCGACCATTTACAATACAGAGTTTTGTAGGGAGGCCAGGTATCATTGTGGTACTGCGCAAACACAAGTCCGGATCCCACCGCTAGCCACCAGTGTAGGAAATGGGACCCCCGGCCGGCCAGGGCTTGCGCCACAGCCAGTCAGAGACCGCCACTCCTATGAAAAGTCGACCCCTGCTCGCCCTCTGGGTAACGCGGCGCGGGCAGCCAGGCCTATCTCGGAGGACATGTGAAGCATTTGCGCACGCACCCACCAACAACAACATCCCCGGCCTCCCACAAAAGGAACTCCACACCAGATATATATATAAAAATAGTCTCTGTATTAAGCAGGACACATAGGAACATACATTGTACAAGGTGCCAGGGGCACGGGCAGGGGCTACAGGGAAGAGGGTACAGCGCAGGGCCAAGGGACCACTGCTAGGAATCACATACAGGGGACATCGGGTATTCAGAGGGGGGCGAAGGAGGTCAAGGTACACAACATACAGGAGCACCGGTAGAGGTGCACATAGAATACTTGTAGGGATCACCTTAGTCTTAGTCCATAGCCATCCACAGGCCAGCGGGCCTTTCTGGGGCAAGGGGCCCAGGAGTCTCGACGTTCAGGGCAGGGAGCCCGGGGCAAACCTAAACGTAGCAGTTGCCCACTAAGTGCTGGGCAACTGAGGGACATCGTGTGAGCCTCGCCGGCCCTGGGGAAAAAGGGGTGCCAACTGGTGGAGCCACTCGGGCTCGAGAACGAGGGGGGGTAGTGGCACGGTGGAGCCTCTCGGGGCTCTGGGGCTGCCATATGGATGGAGCCTCTCGGGGCTCGGAGGTTGAGGGGGCCACAGGGGAGCCTCGCCGGGTTCAGACCGTTTGTAGGGCAGGCGGAGTCCCTCTCGGGGGGACTCGGCTTCGTGGGAGGCCTCACGGGCCTCAGGGCACAACCAGGGATTCACTCGAGGGGAGGGGCGGACACCGACAACGTGTCCCGACGCCCCTCCTCTCCATTGCTGGCCGCAGCACTCACCGGGTCTGGGGCGCCGGTCTCCTTTGCTGCGCCAGCCTTCTCCTTGTGCTCTGGGGCTCTCTCTCTCTCGGGAGCCCCGGGGGAGGTCAGCAGCTTCGCGGGGGTATCGCAGGAGCGCGGAGTGGGCTCCCGCCGCTCCTGCTTCGTCGTCCTTCTTCGGCCGGCCTCTCTCCTTCTCTCGGGCCGGCAGCCAATCACGGCGCGGCCTGGGGGATGACGCTAGTGGGGAATCCCGGGCCGGCAGCCAATACCAGCGCGGCCCGGGGATGACATCACTAGGGTCCCGGGCGGCGGCGGTGAACTCGGGGGGAAATTGACGAGGAGTGGGCTCCCTCGTAAGGCACAAGGGCAGGGAATAAAGCGAGGTAGGCACTCGCTGGGGGATGTCGAATCTTGGTAGCACGGTGCAGACGCCGGGTGAGCACCGGCTTGTTGAATCTAGCGCTACCAGCGATCGTGCAGGAGTGAAGCACCCCAAAGCGGTAGGGGGCAGGGAACAGCGCTTCCAGGCGCTGGGCAGAAGGGACAGCGCTCCCCCAGCGCTAGATGCGGGTTACCAAAGTCCATCGGTAGTCCAGGGCCTCAGGGGGGGCCCAGCAGCGCCAGGAAGGGGAAAGGGCCTTCCTTAGTCCAGGAGTAGGGCAGGGCCCAGGGAGGCACGCCACCCCTGAGCCCCAGCAGCAGCAGCTCCGGGTAGATTCGAGTTGAGAACAAGAACAAGTCCAGAGTGTCACAGCACCCTTTTTATACACACATTCTTGGTCTGAAGGGGCAGGCAGGGGGAGAACCAGCTGGAACTGGTTATGGGGGGATTCTTTACACTGGCCAGGCTAGGAACATCAGCCGCACCCCAGGGGGTGGAGCCAGCATTGTCTGGGGAAAACCCAGCCTCATTCATGACACTCAAACCAGACAGTCAATCCACAAGCAGACCCAGGCTTACTCCTCCCCTCACATCAGTATGCTAAACACTCCATTCACCACCGGGGCAGACCCTCCCAGATCCTGGGAGCCAGGCTCACCAGCCAGCCCCGGCCAATCATACGCCAGGCACATATTCCACAAATATGCCAACTTCCAAAAGGGGGACTTCTACACTAGACACACTCACACCTCATATACCGTTGCGCAGCATTCAATCTCACGAGTTCATACATACCAGACTTGACCCTGCACACCCTACGCATTGGGAACTACCGAGGACTCATCCATTCCCCATGCATTCCTATGGAAGGGTAGGTCGCTCTCTCCTCACACTCACTCAGAGGGGAAATCACCATCCCCAGGTTACATATACCATAAAAACTTCAGGGGCGGACCTGCCAGATGGGCCACGTCCAACAACCACTCTGCACTCACCACTCTGCACTCACCACTCTGCACTCACCACTCTGCACTCACCACTCTGCACTCACCACTCTGCACTCACTACTCTGCACTCACCACTCTGCACTCACTACTCTGCACTCACTACTCTGCACTCACTACTCTGCACTCTGCACTCACTACTCTGCACTCACTACTCTGCACTCTGCACTCACTACTCTGCACTCACTATTCTGCACTCTGCACTCACTACTCTGCACTCTGCACTCTGCACTCTCTACTCTGCACTCTGCACTCACTACTCTGCACTCTGCACTCACTACTCTGCACTCACTACTCTGCACTCTGCACTCACTACTCTGCACTCTGCACTCTGCACTCTCTACTCTGCACTCTGCACTCACTACTCTGCACTCTGCACTCACTATTCTGCACTCTGCATTCACTACTCTGCACTCTGCACTCTCTACTCTGCACTCACTACTCTGCACTCTGCACTCACTACTCTGCACTCCCTACTCTGCACTCTGCACTCCCTACTCTGCACTCCCTACTCTGCACTCCCTACTCTGCACTCTGCACTCACTACTCTGCACTCACTACTCTGCACTCACTACTCTGCACTCTGCACTCACTACTCTGCACTCTGCACTCACAACTCTGCACTCTGCACTCTGCACTCACTACTCTGCACTCTGCACTCTGCACTCTCTACTCTGCACTCTGCACTCTCTACTCTGCACTCACTACTCTGCACTCTGCACTCCCTACTCTGCACTCCCTACTCTGCACTCCCTACTCTGCACTCTGCACTCCCTACTCTGCACTCCCTACTCTGCACTCCCTACTCTGCACTCTGCACTCACTACTCTGCACTCACTACTCTGCACTCACTACTCTCCACTCTGCACTCACTACTCTGCACTCTGCACTCACAACTCTGCACTCTGCACTCACAACTCACCACTCTGCACTCACCACTCTGCACTCACCACTCTGCACTCAATACTCTGCACTCACTACTCTGCACTCTGCACTCACTACTCTGCACTCTGCACTCTGCACTCACTACTGTTGGACAGGCCACATGAAGGGCTCGCTCCCTCCCCGCAGGACAGGGCCCGGGCCACCGTCAGCACCATTGCCCGGCCCAGCCGCCATCTTGGACACGGCACCACGCGGCCGCGCGGCCTCAGCCCGACCCCAACCCTGGGCCTGGCCAGGCCCCGACATCCCGGCACCACCCTCCACCCAGGAGGTGAACGGCCCACTTGGCAGGTCAATGGGAGTACGAAGTGTCGATGGCTCTCCCCCGCCAGGTGCCGAGCACCCCCAGCCTCCTCGGGCGCTGGCTCCACCCCCCTGCTGGGTGTCTGGACTCCCTCATCCCAGACCTCCCGACCTCCAAGAGCGAGGGTCCGGACATCAAAGGGCGCCAGACCTATAACTGAGGCAGCCCCAGGACAGGAAGGCAGTTGTATCCTGGAGTCGAGAGACACCGCAACGAACTCATCCTTGACGGACTGTTGGCGCTGCCACAGCCCTGCCTTGTGAACTATTGTCCTGCCTGCTGGCGCTGCCGCGGCCCTCTGCAACCTTCATCCTCGTGGGACCTGCTGGCGCTGCCGCGGCCCTCTGCAACCTTCATCCTCGTGGGACCTGCTGGCGCTGCCGCGGCCCTCTGCAACCTGCATTCTCGTGGGACCTGCTGGCGCTGCCGCGGCCCGTTGTAACCTTCATCCTCGTGGGACCTGCTGGCGCTGCCGCGGCCCGTTGCAACCTGCATTCTCGTGGGACCTGCTGGCGCTGCCGCGGCCTGTTGTAACCTTCATCCTCGTTGGGACCTGCTGGCGCTGCCGCGGCCCGTGCCACCTACGACCTCTTCGGGACCTGCCGGCGCTGCCGCGGTCTGACCCCTCCGAACACCGAGCTCGAGGATTGTGAGCTATCACCGTTACACACCCGTACCCGTGGGTACCAAGACTGTCCCGCTACCCCCTTCCCTTACTAGAGACTAGAATTGAGAGGATCATCGTGTCCTGATCGCCCTGTATCGTACCACTCTACTACCCGAAGTGCCTATAAAAGGTGTTACCATAAGCTTTGTGTGGTGTCCATCTGGGGGGGGGAGTTACCTGTCTGTGCGATCACTGTGCTCGGCCGACCCTCCAGGTCCCCGTCTAACATTGGTGGCTAGCGGCGCGATCCGAACCAACGCGTACCGTACAGACAGTAACTCACCCTACGACTAAAACCACAATGACGACCAAAGAGAGCGGATCGGCGGAGAAGTTCCAGATGGAAAAGCTGGAAGAATACAACCACCGAGAGCTCAAACAATTTTGCATGGACTTAGGCATTGCTACCACCGGGCTAAGCACAAAAGAAGACTTCAAAAACGCCCTAGAGGCCTGGACAGAGACAAATACCGCAACCCCCCGGGACCCCGCAGCCCCGGAAGTCAACACCACCCGGACGGAGGAACGGAGACCAGGCCCCTCCCATGAAGAGATCCAGGAGCGGGAAAAAAATAGATTACACGAGTTAGACTTGGCACGACTCAGATTAGACGGGGAATTGAAACTGGCGGAACAAAAAATAAACTTAGAACACTTACGGCTCAGAGAAGAGCGAGAGGAAAAACAGAGACAGAGAGACCTCGAAGAAAAAAGACTGGCATACGAGCACGAGTGCAAACTAGCGGAGATAGAAATACGCAAACTGAACAAAAACCTAGGGGTGCCCGAGCAACCGCACTCCCCGGGTCCTACCGAGCAGAAGGTCCACATCCCCAAGGATGTGGTCCGGGAATATCACCGGAACGACGACATACAGCAGTGGTTCAAAGCCTATGAGATTGCCATGACCGCCCACCGGGTCGCTCGAAGTGACTGGGGAGCCGGTCTATGGGGGAGATTCGTCAACGAGGGTCGTGATGCCCTGCTGCAGCTTCCGGACCATCAAATGACGTCCTACGACCATATGAAGGCCGCCCTCCTCAGTCGATATGGACTTACACCCGAAATGTACCGCCAGAGGTTCCGCAACTGCACCCGGATCCCAGGTACGACATGGTTGGAATACGTGAACTATTTCAGCCGAGCCTTCGAGGGGTGGATCAAGGGTAACAACGTAACCACTTACGAACAACTCTTCAATCTCATTGTATGGGAGCACCTCTCCAACAACTGCTTTGTCGAGCTCAGGCAGCACCTCCTCGACAGTAAATTGACTGAACCCCGGCAGCTCGCCACCGAGGCTGACCGGTGGGAGAGCACCCGAGTGGCCCGGAGTGGGCCGAATGAGCAGAACAGAACCAACCAAGGTCACCATCGTCCCCGAGGAGGAGGAGGAGGCCCGGGCCGGGGCAGAGACGCCGCCCCGGCCGCACCCACTAACGCCACCCCGGCCCCAGTAGGCCGGGGAAACCCCCCGATGCGCCCGGGGTTCCGAGCTAACGTGACGTGTCATCGATGCCAGCGAGTCGGCCACTATGCCAGTGACCCGACCTGCCCGAAGAACCAGGTCCCCGGGCCCCGCCAGATGGCGGCCGCCGCCCTGGGAGAAGAACAAATCTCCGAAGACACGGAGACCTATGAGTCGGAGCAGTTCGAGTGGGAACCCGCCGCCATGACCCTGGCATGCCTGGGAGGAAGAGACATGGTCCCGCGGACTCCCCTGCCCGCCAACACTCGGAAGTACAGCCAATGGGTGAGCATCAATGGGCGCAAGGCCGAGGCCCTGCGTGACACCGGGGCCAGTGTGACGGCCGTCCGCTGTCACCTGGTGACCCCAGAACAAATCCTACCAAACGTACTTTGCCCCGTCCGATCGGCAGACAACTCGGAGAGCCTGTGTCGGATGGCCTGCGTCCCCTTCGAATGGGGAGGAGTGTCCAGCATGCTGAAAGTAACTGTCCGTGACGATGCCCCCGTAGACTGCCTCCTGGGGAACGATCTCGAGAGCTCCCCGTGGGCCGCTGTGGAAAGAAGAGAGCATCTGGGGATGTTGGGTCTCCCGGACTGGGCATGCGTAACCACCCGGTCCATGGCCACCCGCACCATCCCTAGACCAGAAGAACCAGAATGGGCAGCACCTCCGCCCTCGATCACTCCAGAAGAAGACTTCCTCCAGACCGACCACCCGGACCCCACCCCAGAGGGGTCCACACAGCCCCCCGAGCTTCCCGACCTGGCTCAGTGGCGTCAAGAAGGGGGGCCCACCCAGGAACAATTCCGGCAGGAGCAAAAGACCTGCCCCTCCCTCGAGGGATTGCGACAGCAAGCGCTCGCCCAGAGCCAAGGAGACACCACCGGGGCCCACTGGGTTTATTGGGACAATGATCTCTTGTACAGCGAACAGAAAATCGCAGAACTGGGGGCCGGGCGAGTGCTGGTGGTGCCCCTCCACTTCAGAGACTTCCTGTTGAACCTAGCCCACGATGTCCCCCTGGCCGGGCACCTGGGCCAAGACAAGACCTACCACCGCCTGGTGACTCACTTTTTTTGGCCCAAAATGAGGAACGACGTAGCCAACCATTGCCGGTCCTGCCCGACCTGCCAGGCCAGTGGGAAGAGCGGCCGCAAACTCAAGGCACCCCTACAACCATTCCCCGTGGTGACCACCCCGTTCGAAAGGGTGGGAATAGACATTGTGGGGCCCCTGGACCCCCGAACAGCACAGGGACATCGCTTCATCCTGGTCCTGGTGGATCACGCTACCCGCTATCCTGAGGCGGTCCCCCTTCGTACGATAACAGCCCCAGTAGTGGGTCGAGCCTTGATGGGGATCTTCTCTCGAGTGGGCTTCCCCCGAGAAGTCGTCAGCGACAGGGGTACGAACTTTATCTCAAAATACATGAAGTCCCTCTGGCAACAGTGTGGGGTCACCTACCGATTCACGACCCCCTATCACCCTCAAGGGAACGGACTGGTTGAGCGGTTCAACCGCACGCTCAAAGGGATGATTGGGGGGTTGGAAGAGCCCCTCCGTCGCCAGTGGGATGTGCTACTACCGTGCCTTCTCTTTGCCTACCGAGAAGTCCCCCAGAAGTCCCTCGGCTTCAGCCCTTTCGAACTCTTGTATGGACACCCGGTGCGAGGCCCGCTCAGCCTAGTCAAAGAAGGCTGGGAAATGCCCCCTCTAAAGAACCCTCCAGATGTTTTCAAGTACCTCCTAACCCTCCGCAACCAGACCAGAAGGTTCAGAGAGATGGCAAAAGCAAACATGGAGGCCAGTCAGGAGGACATGAAAAGGTGGTACGATAGAAATGCATCCTCCATCGAATTTGAACCCGGTCAACAAGTGTGGGTAATGTCTCCCACCGAACCATGCGCCCTGCAAGACAAATGGACGGGGCCCTTCAAAGTAATCGAGCGCAAGAGCCCTGTCACCTATCTCATCGATATGGAATCTTCCCGAAACCCTCTCCGGGTCCTCCACGCTAATAGACTGAAACCCCACTTTGTACGCTCCGAACTCAGCCTCCTGATGGCAACCGACAATGGAACCGAGGAGGACTCCGAACCCCTCCCTGACCTCCTACGGTCACGGGAGACAGTCCCCCTATCCGCCATCGGGCCTACCGCGTACCAGATCGGGTACGGGCCTGCATCCAAGAGGAGGTGGCCAAGATGCTCACACTCGGGATCATCGAGCCCTCAGACAGCCCCTGGGCCAGCCCAGTGGTACTGGTCCCCAAAGCGGCCGCCCCCGGCGCCACGCCGGAGCTCCGGTTCTGCGTCGACTACCGGGGCTTGAATGCGGTCACCAGAACAGACGCACACCCCATCCCCCGAGCCGATGAACTAATCGACCGCATGGGAGCTGCCCGCTACCTCAGCATCTTCGACCTGACAGCGGGCTACTGGCAGATCGGTCTCACACCCCGGGCCCAAGAACGATCTGCATTCTCTACCCCGGATGGCCACTATCACTTCAAGGTCATGCCATTCGGCATGAAGAATGCCCCAGCAACCTTTCAGCGGCTAGTAAACCAGGTCCTGGCAGGACTCGAAGGATTCAGCGCCGCCTACCTGGACGATATCGCTGTGTACAGCCACCACTGGTCCGACCACCTCCACCACCTCCGAGAGGTGCTACAGGCCCTCCAACGAGCTGGCCTCACGATCAAGGCCAGCAAATGCCAAATTGGCCAGGGGTCCGTGACCTATCTCGGGCACCAGGTGGGAAGCGGTCTGGTGGCCCCTCTGCAACTCAAGATCGCGGCCATCCAGTCGTGGCAGTCCCCCATCACCCAGACCGAGGCCCGCGCCTTCTTGGGACTCACGGGCTACTACCGACGGTTCGTGAGGGACTATGGCAGCATCGTAGGGCCCCTCACGGAACTCACCTCCAAAAACCAACCAAAGACGGTCAACTGGACCCCAGACTGTCATGCGGCCTTCGAGAAGCTGAAGGCCGCCATGTGCTCCGCCCCGGTGCTCCAGGCCCCCGACTACAGTCGGGAATTTATCGTCCAAACAGATGCCTCCGACCATGGCGTTGGGGCAGTCCTTTCCCAGCTGAACCCCGAAGGACTTGACCAGCCAGTGGCTTTCATCAGCAGACGGCTCCTGGCCCGAGAACGACGCTGGAGCACCATCGAGAGGGAGGCCTTCGCCGTGGTGTGGGCCCTCAAAAAGCTCCGGCCTTATCTCTTCGGCACCCACTTCCGGGTCCAGACCGATCATCGACCCCTGCAATGGCTCATGCAGATGCGGGGGGAAAACCCGAAACTACTACGTTGGTCCATCTCCCTGCAGGGGATGGACTTCACTGTGGAACATCGACCCGGCCAAGACCACGCCAACGCGGATGGCCTGTCCCGCTTTTTCCGCCTCGACGAGGAAAGTCCCCAAGAAGATGGGTGACTCTCCCCGCCTTCAGCTGGGGGGGACGCATGTTGGACAGGCCACATGAAGGGCTCGCTCCCTCCCCGCAGGACAGGGCCCGGGCCACCGTCAGCACCATTGCCCGGCCCAGCCGCCATCTTGGACACGGCACCACGCGGCCGCGCGGCCTCAGCCCGACCCCAACCCTGGGCCTGGCCAGGCCCCGACATCCCGGCACCACCCTCCACCCAGGAGGTGAACGGCCCACTTGGCAGGTCAATGGGAGTACGAAGTGTCGATGGCTCTCCCCCGCCAGGTGCCGAGCACCCCCAGCCTCCTCGGGCGCTGGCTCCACCCCCCTGCTGGGTGTCTGGACTCCCTCATCCCAGACCTCCCGACCTCCAAGAGCGAGGGTCCGGACATCAAAGGGCGCCAGACCTATAACTGAGGCAGCCCCAGGACAGGAAGGCAGTTGTATCCTGGAGTCGAGAGACACCGCGACGAACTCATCCTTGACGGACTGTTGGCGCTGCCACAGCCCTGCCTTGTGAACTATTGTCCTGCCTGCTGCCGCGGCCCTCTGCAACCTTCATCCTCGTGGGACCTGCTGGCGCTGCCGCGGCCCTCTGCAACCTTCATCCTCGTGGGACCTGCTGGCGCTGCCGCGGCCCTCTGCAACCTGCATTCTCGTGGGACCTGCTGGCGCTGCCGCGGCCCGTTGTAACCTTCATCCTCGTGGGACCTGCTGGTGCTGCCGCGGCCCGTTGCAACCTGCATTCTCGTGGGACCTGCTGGCGCTGCCGCGGCCCGTTGTAACCTTCATCCTCGTTGGGACCTGCTGGCGCTGCCGCGGCCCGTGCCACCTACGACCTCTTCGGGACCTGCCGGCGCTGCCGCGGTCTGACCCCTCCGAACACCGAGCTCGAGGATTGTGAGCTATCACCGTTACACACCCGTACCCGTGGGTACCAAGACTGTCCCGCTACCCCCTTCCCTTACTAGAGACTAGAATTGAGAGGATCATCGTGTCCTGATCGCCCTGTATCGTACCACTCTACTACCCGAAGTGCCTATAAAAGGTGTTACCATAAGCTTTGTGTGGTGTCCATCTGGGGGGGGGGAAGTTACCTGTCTGTGCGATCACTGTGCTCGGCCGACCCTCCAGGTCCCCGTCTAACAACTACTCTGCACTCTGCACTCACTATTCTGCACTCTGCACTCACTACTCTGCACGCTGCACTCTGCACTCGCCACTCTGCACTCACTACTCTGCACTCTGCACTCACTACTCTGCACTCCGCACTCACTACTCTGCACTCTGCACTCACTACTCTGCACTCTGCACTCACTACTCTGCACTCTGCACTCACTACTCTGCACTCTGCACTCACTACTCTGCACTCACCACTCTGCACTCACTACTCTGCACTCACTACTCTGCACTCTGCACTCACTACTCTGCACTCTGCACTCACTGCTCTGCACTCTGCACTCACTACTCTGCACTCACTACTCTGCACTCACTACTCTGCACTCACTACTCTGCACTCACTACTCTGCACTCACCACTCTGCACTCACTACTCTGCACTCACCACTCTGCACTCACTACTCTGCACTCTGCACTCACCACTCTGCACTCACCACTCTGCACTCACCACTCTGCACTCACCACTCTGCACTCACTACTCTGCACTCACCACTCTGCACTCACTACTCTGCACTCACTACTCTGCACTCTGCACTCACTACTCTGCACTCTGCACTCACTACTCTGCACTCTGCACTCACTACTCTGCACTCTGCACTCTGCACTCGCCACTCTGCACTCACTACTCTGCACTCTGCACTCACTACTCTGCACTCTGCACTCACTACTCTGCACTCTGCACTCACTACTCTGCACTCTGCACTCACTGCTCTGCACTCTGCACTCACTGCTCTGCACTCTGCACTCACTGCTCTGCACTCTGCACTCACTGCTCTGCACTCTGCACTCACTGCTCTGCACTCTGCACTCACTACTCTGCACTCACTACTCTGCACTCACTACTCTGCACTCACTACTCTGCACTCTGCACTCACTACTCTGCACTCACTACTCTGCACTCACTACTCTGCACTCCCTACTCTGCACTCCCTACTCTGCACTCCCTACTCTGCACTCTGCACTCCCTACTCTGCACTCCCTACTCTGCACTCCCTACTCTGCACTCTGCACTCACTACTCTGCACTCACTACTCTGCACTCACTACTCTGCACTCTGCACTCACTACTCTGCACTCTGCACTCACAATCTGCACTCACCACTCTGCACTCACCACTCTGCACTCACCACTCTGCACTCACCACTCTGCACTCACCACTCTGCACTCACCACTCCGCACTCACTACTCTGCACTCACCACTCTGCACTCACTACTCTGCACTCACTACTCTGCACTCTGCACTCACTACTCTGCACTCACTACTCTGCACTCTGCACTCACTACTCTGCACTCTGCACTCACTATTCTGCACTCTGCACTCACTACTCTGCACTCTGCACTCGCCACTCTGCACTCACTACTCTGCACTCTGCACTCACTACTCTGCACTCTGCACTCACTACTCTGCACTCTGCACTCACTACTCTGCACTCTGCACTCACTACTCTGCACTCTGCACTCACTACTCTGCACTCTGCACTCACTACTCTGCACTCTGCACTCTGCACTCACCACTCTGCACTCACTACTCTGCACTCACTACTCTGCACTCTGCACTCACTACTCTGCACTCTGCACTCACTGCTCTGCACTCTGCACTCACTACTCTGCACTCACTACTCTGCACTCACTACTCTGCACTCACTACTCTGCACTCACTACTCTGCACTCTGCACTCACTACTCTGCACTCACTACTCTGCACTCACTACTCTGCACTCACCACTCTGCACTCACTACTCTGCACTCACTACTCTGCACTCACTACTCTGCACTCTGCACTCACTACTCTGCACTCACTACTTTGCACTCTGCACTCACTACTCTGCACTCTGCACTCACTACTCTGCACTCTTCACTCACTACTCTGCACTCACTACTCTGCACTCACTACTCTGCACTCACTCTGCACTCTGCACTCACTACTCTGCACTCACTACTCTGCACTCACTACTCTGCACTCACTACTCTGCACTCACTACTCTGCACTCTGCACTCACTACTCTGCACTCTGCACTCACTACTCTGCACTCTGCACTCACTACTCTGCACTCTGCACTCTGCACTCGCCACTCTGCACTCACTACTCTGCACTCTGCACTCACTACTCTGCACTCTGCACTCACTACTCTGCACTCTGCACTCACTACTCTGCACTCACTACTCTGCACTCACTACTCTGCACTCACTACTCTGCACTCTGCACTCACTACTCTGCACTCACTACTCTGCACTCACTACTCTGCACTCACCACTCTGCACTCACTACTCTGCACTCACTACTCTGCACTCACTACTCTGCACTCTGCACTCACTACTCTGCACTCACTACTTTGCACTCTGCACTCACTACTCTGCACTCTGCACTCACTACTCTGCACTCTGCACTCACTACTCTGCACTCACCACTCTGCACTCACCACTCTGCACTCACCACTCTGCACTCACCACTCTGCACTCACTACTCTGCACTCACCACTCTGCACTCACTACTCTGCACTCACTACTCTGCACTCTGCACTCACTACTCTGCACTCTGCACTCACTACTCTGCACTCTGCACTCACTACTCTGCACTCTGCACTCTGCACTCGCCACTCTGCACTCACTACTCTGCACTCTGCACTCACTACTCTGCACTCTGCACTCACTACTCTGCACTCTGCACTCACTACTCTGCACTCTGCACTCACTGCTCTGCACTCTGCACTCACTGCTCTGCACTCTGCACTCACTGCTCTGCACTCTGCACTCACTGCTCTGCACTCTGCACTCACTGCTCTGCACTCTGCACTCACTACTCTGCACTCACTACTCTGCACTCACTACTCTGCACTCACTACTCTGCACTCTGCACTCACTACTCTGCACTCACTACTCTGCACTCACTACTCTGCACTCCCTACTCTGCACTCCCTACTCTGCACTCTGCACTCCCTACTCTGCACTCCCTACTCTGCACTCCCTACTCTGCACTCTGCACTCACTACTCTGCACTCACTACTCTGCACTCACTACTCTGCACTCTGCACTCACTACTCTGCACTCTGCACTCACAATCTGCACTCACCACTCTGCACTCACCACTCTGCACTCACCACTCTGCACTCACCACTCTGCACTCACCACTCTGCACTCACCACTCCGCACTCACTACTCTGCACTCACCACTCTGCACTCACTACTCTGCACTCACTACTCTGCACTCTGCACTCACTACTCTGCACTCACTACTCTGCACTCTGCACTCACTACTCTGCACTCTGCACTCACTATTCTGCACTCTGCACTCACTACTCTGCACTCTGCACTCGCCACTCTGCACTCACTACTCTGCACTCTGCACTCACTACTCTGCACTCTGCACTCACTACTCTGCACTCTGCACTCACTACTCTGCACTCTGCACTCACTACTCTGCACTCTGCACTCACTACTCTGCACTCTGCACTCTGCACTCACCACTCTGCACTCACTACTCTGCACTCACTACTCTGCACTCTGCACTCACTACTCTGCACTCTGCACTCACTGCTCTGCACTCTGCACTCACTACTCTGCACTCACTACTCTGCACTCACTACTCTGCACTCACTACTCTGCACTCTGCACTCACTACTCTGCACTCACTACTCTGCACTCACTACTCTGCACTCACCACTCTGCACTCACTACTCTGCACTCACTACTCTGCACTCACTACTCTGCACTCTGCACTCACTACTCTGCACTCACTACTTTGCACTCTGCACTCACTACTCTGCACTCTGCACTCACTACTCTGCACTCTTCACTCACTACTCTGCACTCACTACTCTGCACTCACTACTCTGCACTCACTCTGCACTCTGCACTCACTACTCTGCACTCACTACTCTGCACTCACTACTCTGCACTCACTACTCTGCACTCACCACTCTGCACTCACTACTCTGCACTCACTACTCTGCACTCTGCACTCACTACTCTGCACTCTGCACTCACTACTTTGCACTCTGCACTCACTACTCTGCACTTTGCACTCACTACTCTGCACTCACTACTCTGCACTCTGCACTCACTACTCTGCACTCACTACTCTGCACTCACTACTCTGCACTCTGCACTCTGCACTCACTACTCTGCACTCTGCACTCTGCACTCACTACTCTGCACTCTGCACTCACTACTCTGCACTCACTACTCTGCACTCACTACTCTGCACTCACTACTCTGCACTCACCACTCTGCACTCACTACTCTGCACTCACTACTCTGCACTCTGCACTCTGCACTCACTACTCTGCACTCTGCACTCACCACTCTGCACTCACTACTCTGCACTCACTACTCTGCACTCACTACTCTGCACTCTGCACTCACTACTCTGCACTCACTACTGTGCACTCACTACTCTGCACTCACTACTCTGCACTCACTACTCTGCACTCACTACTCTGCACTCACTACTCTGCACTCACTACTCTGCACTCTGCACTCACTACTCTGCACTCACTACTCTGCACTCACCACTCTGCACTCACCACTCTGCACTCACTACTCTGCACTCTGCACTCACTACTCTGCACTCTGTACTCACTACTCTGCACTCACTACTCTGCACTCTGCACTCTGCACTCACTACTCTGCACTCTGCATACTCACTCTGCACTCTGCACACTCACTCTGCACTCACTACTCTGCACTCACTACTCTGCACTCTGCACTCACTACTCTGCACTCTGCACTCACAACTCTGCACTCTGCACTCACTACTCTGCACTCACTACTCTGCACTCACTACTCTGCACTCTGCACTCACTACTCTGCACTCACTACTCTGCACTCTGCACTCACTACTCTGCACTCACTACTCTGCACTCACTACTCTGCACTCTGCACTCACTACTCTGCACTCTGCACTCACTACTCTGCACTCACTACTCTGCACCCTGCACTCACTACTCTGCACTCACTACTCTGCACTCACTACTCTGCACTCACTACTCTGCACTCACTACTCTGCACTCACTACTCTGCACTCACTACTCTGCACTCTGCACTCACTACTCTGCACTCTGCACTCACCACTCTGCACTCACTACTCTGCACTCACCCCTCTGCACTCACCACTCTGCACTCTGCACTCACTACTCTGCACTCACTACTCTGCACTCACTACTCTGCACTCTCCACTCACTACTCTGCAATCTGCACTCACTACTCTGCACTCACTACTCTGCACTCACTACTCTGCACTCTGCACTCACTACTCTGCACTCTGCACTCACTACTCTGCACTCTGCATACTCACTCTGCACACTCACTCTGCACTCACACTCTGCACTCTGTACTCTGCACTCACTACTCTGCACTCTGCACAATCACTCTGCACTCACTACTCTGCACTCACTACTCTGCACACTCACTCTGCACTCACTACTCTGCACTCACTACTCTGCACTCTGCACTCACTACTCTGCACTCACTACTCTGCACACTCACTCTGCACACTCACTCTGCACTCACTACTCTGCACACTCACTCTGCACTCACTACTCTGCACTCTGCACTCTGCACACTCACTACTCTGCACTCACTACTCTGCACTCACTACTCTGCACTCACTACTCTGCACTCTGCACTCACTACTCTGCACTCTGCACACTCACACTCTGCACTCACTACTCTGCACTCTGCACCCACTACTCTGCACTCACTACTCTGCACTCACTACTCTGCATTCACTACTCTGCACTCGCTACTCTGCACTCTGCACTCACTACTCTGCCCTCTGCACACTCACACTCTGCACTCACTACTCTGCACTCTGCACCCACTACTCTGCACACTCACTCTGCACTCACTACTCTGCACTCACTACTCTGCACTCACTACTCTGCACTCACTACTCTGCACTCACTACTCTGCACTCACTCTGCACTCACACTCTGCACTCACACTCTGCACTCACTACTCTGCACTCTGCACACTCACTCTGCACTCACTACTTCACACTCTGCACTCTGCGCACTCTGCACTCACACTCACCTTCTGCCTCACATAGGGATGAAGTGAGCGCAGTAGGCGTGAAGGTCGCCAGGGGCGCGCACAGAGGACGAGGAGCCCCCACGGTGTGGAACGGCCCGAGGCCCGATGCAGGCCGCAGTTACAGCGACCTCATGGATGGCGGACGCTTCGGATCTGCAGGGTGCTCCCAGAGTCGAGGGATCTCATCCAGTTCTGGATTCTTATCCCCGCGGTGGCAGCAGACGTCAGGAGTGGTGGCTGAGGCCACTGATGCGGTAAGTGGGGCTTAATTGTGGGGGGAGGCGGCGGCGTGTGTGTGTGTGGGGGGGGGCGGCGGCGTTGTGTGTGTGTGCGCCTGTGTGTGCATGCTGTGTGTATGCATGTTTGTGAGTGCCTTTGGCCTTCAGTAACGCTGTGTGTGTGCGCATGCGCGCAAAAAGCGTCCACATACCCTAAGCGGCTCGTGCACCTGTCTGTCTCCCTTGGGAGGCATTTTAACAACAATAGGTCTCGCTCCCGAGACCTAATAAAACAAGTGTAACAAATCGGTCACACCCATTCAGCAGGGTAGAGGTAAGGTGTAGTTTGTGTGAGGGGGATGGAGTCATTTGGAGGACACTTTCGTAAATGTATTACTAAAGAATGGTGTATCTGCTCAGTGTCATTTACAGACATCACATTTTCAATTGAAATGACCAATAGATTTGCAGTTGTATTGATAAAACCATATATAAAGCACAAATGATAATAGTGGAAAACGGGTTTCAGTGTATATTCATCATTTGCGTATCACCAAGTGTCTCAGTTCGTTTTGATCATATTAAAAATCTTTGTTCCATCACACTTCACAACTATAAAAATGTGCCTCATTTGAGCTTTCCTTGCTGCTAGTGTATCGTGAAATAATGGTACAGTCCATTTACAGATACTTAAATCTTGTTGCAAGTTAGGAAAAAAATGGGCACCCTACCGCCTTTCCTTTCATACTCCCTATACCACAGTAATATTGTGACATAGGTCACTTTATAAAATCTTTTCACTTTGCAGTCATAAGATGAAAAGTAAAAATCAATATCCCTTTTACAAAAATGAGAAGCATTTTTTCAGAAGACATAACCTGACATTTGACCCCTATCTTTGAACGCTTTGCAAATGCAACAAGATAAAAGCTAAATGTAAAGGCATGTTTAGCGTTCATTCACTTTCGGAAATCCAGCATGCTTATTTTGGGGGTGCTGTAACACCACCCTGACGGCTTTGAGAATCGTCTCCCTAAAGTAAGTGCTGTGGACCCGCTATCAACCACTGGCACAAAGTAGGTACTGGCACTGTAACAGGTAACCTGTTGCTTCATAAAAGTGCCAATACTCTACCATAAGAAGTAAGAAGCCTACGCAGAAGTGTGTGCGCCTTGCCAGTCAAATTAAAGGAGGACAGGTAATCGTCACCTGACAGTACCTACCCAGTTATCGTGCTATGATAGGACCCCGGTCTACAACTCCGACCTTGAGTATAATGACGACTAATAGTTGAACTTGCGGCGAAATTGCTTCTCCTAACGAAGGTACCACATTGCCCTCTGCAGGAAACATTCAACAGGCCAGCATGCAGCCAAAGCCCAATCTTAAACAAGCCGTGAGCGTGCACGTCCCAACCGGAAGTTCGGGAGCATCACGGCTGTCTCGCGGTGGCTGCAGAAGTCAGGAGGGGCGACTGAGGACGTCGATGCGGTGAGTGGGGTTTAGTTGTAGGGGTGGCGGGTGTGTGTGTGTGTGTATGTATGTATGTATGTATGTATGTGTATGTATGTGCATGTGCGTGTCTGTGTGTGTGTTCGGGGGGGGCTGCGTGCGTGATTGAGAGAGGCCTGTGTGAATGTGGGACAGACAGGAGATGTGCACGGCGCCCAATGCGCGTCCACGATGTTAAATCTACCCGCGTGCCCAGATCTGTCTCCCTTGAGACCGAACTCAACTGCAATAGGTCTCGATGCCGAGACCTAAAAACGAATGTATGTCTGTCTGTCTGTCTGTGTGTCTGTCTGTTTGTCCTTTATGCATTACTACACCAGTCATCTGATCGCCATGAAACTTTGGGAGGTTGTTGAGTACACTCCCGCAAAGGTTTCTGGCATAAATTTGTTTTAAATATCGACCCCCCAGGGCCCTCATAATCTTTTAAATACTGATGTACGCACAAGACGGAAAAGCAAAAAATCATGTATCCACAAGCACTCGAATAAATAAATAGAATTAAAACGACACTTTGAAATGTTTTACATATTAAAATGAATAAGTTTCAATAAAAACGACACAATGTAAATTGAATGTTATCATAACGAGTTTCCTTGAATTTCCTTTCGTCGGAGATCGCAGCAACGCGCAGCGGGTAAGCTAGTATTAAATGAAATGTTGTATTTTCGCTTGCTGTGCATGACCTTTTTTCATCCCAGGATCCAAGAGGAGAAGGTGTTGGATTTAAAATCCAACACCTTACCTAGTGTCCGCACAGACTGGATTTGGAATAATAAATTATACTATTCAAACATCCAGTTCCCCCTACAGCAATTCGTTGTTCTGAATTGCGAAGTAAAGGTATGCAAACTAAAACTGAATGCTAAGTAACGAAAGCTGGGGCATATCAACAAGGGCCGGCGATAATTATCGCAAAGCATGCTTAACGCGAGGATAATTATCGCCGGCTAATGGTGACTTTTATCGCTGGAATAGCGTGCCATCAGCAACGCTTATCTCCAAAACGATAAAATTCCAAGCGCAAGCTGCCAAATGTGCGCTTATTACTGAAAATCCAGTGATAATCGCACAACGTTTGGCGATAGCTTGATGATACGGCAGGGCAGACTTAGCTATCATATCCACCTTTCATTGGATATAATGGCTAAGTCGGACTGAAAGCAGGCGTTAGGAAAGTAGCGATAACCGCGGTTAGCGCTACTTTTCTTATTGCTACGCAGGTTAGCGAGCAGCCTGCTGATAGGAGAAATGTCAATCAGTGACATTTCTCAAGTTTTTTTGGGGAGGAACACCCACTATGCATCTCATTAGAGATGCAAAGCTGGGCGTTAAGGGAAAGGGCGCTGAGGCATGGATTCATGCGATACCATGACCTTGCTAATAGTGCGATAAAATCATCGCCGCTTTACGCCCCTGAAAACTGAAGCTAAAGCGGCGATAATTTTATCATGGCGCCTGGCTGATATGCCTCGCTATTCTTGCTATGATATTTTTAACTGTATTGTTCTTGTTAGAGTTTGTGCGAAGGTCGTTGCTGCTGCATTCTGTGATATCTATGCAGGACACGGGTATGGAACATCCTGCATTGCATCACTCTTGAGAAATGGGCCGACAACAGGCACCTCTTGAAGGTTAGTTTTTAGTTTTAATCTTTTTATTGCCTTTTTACAAATCATAATCATATGTAGCATCTGCATGACAGGTATTTTTACTCGAGTAACAACAGAAATTATCAGGGGGATGAGTTGGAGATTCAATAAACACATAAGGATGAACAAGGACTGTCAAATTATATATCAAGTCCCAGCAATGACATTTCAGGAGGAAAAGAAAAAGAGTATCATTCAGAGATTGACGTACAAGATAACCACTAATCTGGAGGGAGGGAATATGTTCAGGGGAAAACAGCGGGGTGCGCAGAGATTCAGCAAGCCACCGTGTCAGAAGGTGTCCCGCTCCCATGACATCAACGCATTGAATTGTGGGATGTATCGGATGTTCCTGTCTGCAGAGGTGGTCCACGCTCTCTTGGGGGTGCCCGAGAGCGTATGGCTGGAGTGACCGCTGAGCCTGATTCAGGCGAGGTCACCCCCTCTCCGCTGCTCCTGCCCGCTGCTCTGCTGCCTCGCTGCCGCCTCGTGGGACTTCCCCCCTCTGCTGCCTCGTTGCTGACTCCAGTGCCGCCTCTGTGTTTCTCCCCGTATCAGCCTTTTGTCGTGTGATTAGCCTTTGCCTCCTGTGCTGCCCTACCTTTGTGTTGCCTTTACGTTTTGCCTCTGCCTTGCCTTGCCTCGACTACCCCCTGCTCCCCCCCTCTGGTCCCCCCTACCTTGGGTGCGCTCCCTGCCGCCGAGCTGCCCCAGTCCCCCTTCCCGCCACAGACCTCCGTCGACCCAGCCCCCCTCCTGTCCATTGGCCGCCCCGCTCCCGCCACCCAGCTGACCCGCCCTCCCGGCTCCTTCTTATGACGCCCCCAGAGCGACCGCGCTGGGGACGCGCGCAGCGCCGAAGGTGCGCCAAAGGTAAGCCCGTCTGCGCCCGTACGCGCCTGGACCGTGCCAGAATCCCTGGCTCCCGCAGGCACCAGCCCACCCACCGGACCTACGAAGCCACCGAACTCCACGCACTCAACGCCGGCCGAATCCCGGGCTGCTATCGAGCCACCCCGAGACGCACCCACGGACCCTTCTGCTGCCACTCCTGCAAGTTCACCTGCATCCGGACCTGCAGTACACCTGCTCCGACCAAGACGAGCATCAGCAGCAGACACCTGAAGTGCATCCTGCTCAACACCCGCTCCATCCACAGACACGCTGTCGAGCTCTGGAACATGCTCGACACCACAGCCCCAGACGTCGCCTTGTGGTATATAAATAAATAATACCGGATCTATTTTTGAATGTATGAATGAATAACAGATAGCTCAATAAAATAAGAGTCAAGATTCGAGGTAGTAGGAGTTTCTGCAGGTTTATTACAGCATAAGGACAGGATCAGGACAACCTGCATAGAATGACCCAGCAGCTGCTGGGGCCGGGTCTGGGATGAGCGCGCTAGCTTTTAATAACAATACATCAACTTATATACATAGCGCAAACACATAGCATTACATTGCAGTAGGCGTAACAGTGGGTGGAGCAGAAGGCGTGACGCGTAGCAGTCGCGAGAGATAACAGTAAAAAGAGGTGTAACTGGGAGTATACTTAGGCATGTGATGCAAACGTAACAGAATATGTCATGAATGGGGCGGAAACATTGGAGGGGGCTACCTAAGGAGCCGGGACCTCTAACCTAATGGTGCGCGAAAACTGGCAATGACGTGTTACTAGGAGAAGCTGGGGGCTACGAACTCTGTGCTAGGAGCAGAGACTAGAGTCTGGAGGGTCGGAGCGACATGTACCTAAACCCTATCTGGTATCTAATGTTTAGGGAACATGTTGATATAAACTAGAAGTCATGAGGGGAAAAGCTAACTTGATTCTAAGACTGGACCATGCATTATTCTACATGTAGTGCGTGATGAAGAATATTAAATGACCATTAATACAGTATTTCTCTAACGTGGAGCCGAATAGGCTAGACAATGACGGAAACTATTGATGCAGTTCAGTAGCTTAGGAATGCAGAGAAGGAGGACTGAACTGATAACTGGAACTATAACATACTTTTGGCAGACTCAGAGGCAGAGCCAAGCTGCACCGGGCACTGCGAGGCAGGAAGTAAGTGAAAGGTCGAGGATACAGGTGGGGGCTGGATCGCTCCTCAGCGAGGCTTTCAGGAGACAGGAGCTGAATCTGATGTCCGGGCCCTTTTGAGGCCTAGAAACGGGGACTTTATAATGGAATAACGTGCACACTAAGAAACGTGGCAACATAACTTTACATAGGCCTGATATTCGTAGTATTCACGAGGACTGGAAACTGACATACCAGAGGTGGACACAACTGTAATTGCGTCATTAATCAGACATGGGGAATAACATATGCATATTGGTCATGCACACATAACATATGATGGATGAAGCGTAGGGACACAGAACATGGCAAAATTTACTTTTCCACATTCCCTCCTTGTCACTACGTTTCCATCAGGAAACATCAATATTCATGATACCATCTATCATTTCATACAGTACCATTTGCTCGTCTCGAATTGTCTTGGAACGGGATTTAGAACGGGGCTTGGGACTAGGAATACAAGAGGTAGCACACATGCTGCAAATCGCAGGGCCACATTGTATACAGAGGCAGCAGCTGAATATGATCGCTACTGCGATACCTAGAAAGGACAGGACTTTCCATCCCCAGGCGGAAATTATATTCCAGAACCAACCGGACCATGTCCAGGTGCCTGGATCTTGGTGTAACAGATGGGCAATTTTATGGAGTCTGGTTATAGCTGAATAAACAGACGGCGCGTTATTTGGAATGAAAATGCAGCAACTAGATCCGATGACTCTACAGGCCCCGCCCCTATCGGCCAGTATGACGTCAAGGACGAGACGATTTTGCAAAACGACAAATCTCATAGCAGATTGTTCTTCGGTTAGGTTACCTAGAGCAGAGGCAGTCTCATTTACTACAGCTTCAAGGGTTCTGGTTAACCTACGGATCAGTTTACTATTCTGGACAGGTCCTACGAAAAAGAAGAAACCTTTATTGAAATCTGTATACTGTTCTAGAGTAGTTTCAGTATAATCGACAATTGGGGACTCCCTTCTATGTCTAATGTGTACTAGATGTGTGTTTCTGTGATAATCAGATGGGGCTAGGAAAACAGGTGGCAGTAGGAAAGCAATGTAACAGGTTCCCTCCCAATCGAGGGGCAGACGGACATATGCAGTCTGACCACAAATAAAATAAGAATGACGTGAAGCTTTGAAAACAGATTTCCCACTGTCACTATACTGGATAACAGTAGTACATTCACTATGACCTACATGTATGGAACCATAACTACGGACACATAATTCGCCTTTGACAGGTAGTACTGAAATAGCAGGTAAGTCTGGAGTAGTATCAGACTGAACATTCAGGACCATAAAATTCGACGAATAATTACCTAAATTATATACTTCATTTTCTAGATCTAAACCTGTTCTGTGGGGGAAACCTTGCTTGTCTGAAAAACATGTACTGTTAAGAAAAGACATATCTGTTGAGGATGACGTTAACGTGAACCATGCTCCACACGAACCATTATGTGAGAATGGATAAGGAAAGAGTGGCAGAACTCCCTTCGGTGTCTGAAAAGGGGGGAGTCGACCACACACCCAACAATTAGTGGCATTGCTGGTCTGGTGTGAATAATGTAACATGCGGATAAATGTGTTGTTGCGCATAGCGAGGCGGTATGAATATTCGTGAGGAGGCAGATCACTAAACGTGTGCTCTACTGTAGCATTAGCAGACATATTTACATGAGGAACTGGAAAATACAGATAGAATGCATAGCTGGTGCAGGAAATCATTATGCTGATGAATAATACGAAACTCAGAAAAACGATACATTGAATTGAACTTCGACTGACTCTCTCACTATGGGGGTCTATTTTATACATATCAGAAACAGTCTAACCGTTTCACCTAGGGGAGGACTTATACAATCAAACTGACTGACTTATTTTACTAGACCTGAGCTTTAACTTATACTCCTGCTGCGGAGTTTTCTCTAACAAGGGAGGGGTTGTAATAATGTCTTGTGCGGGACAGTCCTTAAGAGCAATATTCTGGCAGTCCTTCAAATCCTGGGAAATGTTTTTAGAAACGGATTTCAGTCCTTTAAAAAGTTTAATATGAGAAAGGTGGACCCACCCCTTCCTGCCTTCCAACTTGACGGCAGTACGGGTGGTCAAGAGGACCTGACGTGGCTCCTTCCAACGTGGTTCCAGCGGACTTGATCTGTCGAAATTCCGGACCATCACTAGGGAGCCTGGAACGATTTCATGTGGTGCCACCTCGGTATTGTCTGGAAAGGCGGCAGCAACCTGTGAACGACATGAGTTGAGGGCAGACATCAAGGAAGCTAGGTAATCTGTCAGCATATTACATGAAACATCGGTAATACTTCGGGGTCTAGGAGTACCCCACATATTAGGGGGGCGGCCGAATACGACCTCATACGGGGACAGACCTGATCTGGAATGTGCAACCATGCGCATATAAAACAAAGCGACTGGCAGAGCTACTAGCCAGTCCACACCTTTTTCTTTACAAACTTTGGCAATACGGATTTTCAGGGTCTGATTATGTCTCTCGACCAGACCGGCTGCTTCAGGATGGCGTACACAATGAAACTTCCACTGGTACCCTAACAACAGGGAAACGTGCTTCATTAACTCTGAGGAGAATGGCTGGCCATTATCAGAATATACGACTCTAGGGAGTCCGTATCTAGGGAAGAATTCACGAACCAACTGCTTGGCAGTGGTCGCGGCTGTGTAATCTGGGACTGGATATGCTTCTGTCCACCTGGACAAAGCGCATACAACTACAAGGACATACTTGAAACCTCGACATCGCTCCATCTGAATATAATCCATCTGGAGGACCTCAAAAGGGTGGTCAGGGGGCTGGAAACCACCTTGTTCCACCGGGACACTTTTACCTGGATTAAACTGACAACATATCATACAGGTACGGACTTTCTGCTTGGCTGCAGCTCGTAAATGCTTGTTGAACCATATGCTCTGGATACTGTCTAACATAGCTTTTTCTCCTAAATGTGCTGGACTATGTGCGGTATTGATAATGACTTGAACCATAGAGTCGGGGAGAAACCATGTGGCTCTACCCTTCGTTAACCATCCTTGATCTGTCTGGACCCCTCCTTGTTCAGACCATTTCTTGATTTCGTCGGGGGTAGCATGTAACTGGATATCTATGACATCTTGAGTAGGGTCCTTAACTGTCATGCATGTAATCGGATCTGGAGTATGTGTCATGTTAACTGGAATGTCTGGAGTCTGTGCTGTAAACTTGGCTGTGCGATCTGCTAGATCATTACCTTGGGAAATAATGTCAGTAACTTTCGTATGTGCTTTGCATTTCATGATGGCAATAGATGTCGGTAAATGTATGGCATCTAACAGGGCTTGAATAAGGAGACCATGCTGAATCTTGGTTCCATGAGAAGTCATAAAACCTCTCTCCTGCCAGAGCACTCCGAAGTCGTGTACAACTCCGAATGCGTAACGTGAATCTGTGTAAACATTAACTTTCAAGTTCTTGGCATGTATGCAGGCTTGTGTCAGAGCAACTAGCTCTGCTGCTTGAGCGGACAGGGTGTCAATACGGTGTGTCTCAATAACTTCGGTGTCAGTAGTTACTGCATACGCGGCGACTAGTTCTCCTGTACTAGTTCTCATACATGAACCATCCACATAAAGTGTCAGGTCGGGGTCTGGTAACGGGATGTCTGTCAGGTCTTGTCTTGGCTTTGTCGTAATGTTAACTACTTCCACACAGTCATGTGTGGCTGGATTTGAATTAACTGATGGTAACAGTGTAGCAGGATTCAGGACGTTGCAGCGTCTAATTTCTATGTGAGGCTGGAACAGTGTCAATTCATAACCTGTTAAACGTGCAATTGTCAAGTGCTGAGTTTGTGTTCGGTTTAAAAGAACTTCCACGGAATGTGGAACTTGTACTGTCAGGGAGTGCCCTAAAACTATGGAATCACTTTGTCTGATTGCTAGTGCTGTGGCTGCAACTGACTTGAGGCACGCAGGCAACGCCTGGGCGACTGGATCTAATGTGCTCGAAAAATAAGCACAGGGCTTGTATTGTCCTGCTTGATCTTGTGTGAGAACAGATAATGCTGTACCTTCGCGTTCAGTAACGAAAAGTGTAAAAGGCTTACTGTAGTTCGGTGTAGCTAGAACTGGAGCTTGACATAAAGCTTTCTTTAACTCGTTGAAACTAAGTGTGTGTTCAGATGTCCAAGGGAGGACAGTCGATACGGCTGCCTCCTGTGTCGTTAACTGTATCAGTGGCTTGGCTAGAAATGCATACTGGGGAATCCATTGTCTACAATAAGAAGTAAGGCCGATAAAGGCACGTACCTCCTTCTGGGTTCTGGGCTGGGGAAGACTCGCTATTAACTGGATACGGTCGGGTGTCAACTGCCTACCCCTCTTGGACAGCAAGTGTCCTAAGTATACCACTTGCTGGACACAGAATTGAAGCTTCGAAGGTGACACCTTGTGCCCCATCTCGGCTAGAAAATACAGGACTGTAAGTGATGCTCGCTCGCAGTCACGTTCAGAACGGGCTGTGATCAGTAGATCATCGACATACTGGAGTAGGGCAGTGTCAGTTGGCATGTGAATGTTGTCTAGTTGTCTCTTGAGTGCTTGACTGTAAATACTAGGGCTTTCTGTAAAACCTTGAGGAGCGCGTGTGAACATATAGCTCCTTCCATTTAAACAAAATCCGAAAAGAAACTGGCTGTCTGGATGAATGGGAACACTGAAAAATGCATTCTTGAGGTCAATGACAGTGAAAAACATGGCTTCGGAATCAATAGCAGTTAACAGGGAAGAGATGTCTGGGACAACTGGGTACTGAGGAATAATACATTTATTAAGCTCTCGTAAATCAATCACTAATCGATATACTGGGGGTGCATTCGGATCAGTACGTTTCATGACTGGAATGATCGGAGAATTGCATACATTGGAGTCAGTTTCTACAACTACTCCTTGAGCCATGAGCTCGTCAATAATTTTGGATAAGGCTGCTACAGCCTCAGGTGGCAATCTGTACTGTCTGATTCGGGGTAACACTACACCTGGTTTGAGAGTCACACGATGGGGTGTGATTTGCATGTAACCTACATCAGTTGGACCTTGAGCCCATAAGTGCTGTGGAACATTAGACAATCTTGAATCAAAATCTCGTAATACATAGTGACCCTTAAAGTCACGTAGGAACAATCGTATTCCCTCTGGGGAACAGCAAATAACTGCACCTAATTCTTTCAGTGTCTTAATACCTAATAGGTTTTCTGGACATGACTTAGTAAGTAACAGATCAGTAGTGCGGGACAATGGACCTACTTCTAGAGTGACTGGCTTAGATATCTCATTAACTATTGGCTTTCCTGAAAATCCAAGGGAAACATTTCTTGAGCCTGAGAGCGGAGCCCCTGGAACTTCGGCGTGACTAATTGTGGTCCTACTTGCCCCTGTATCGATCAAAAACTTTCTATCTTTCCCTAATACTTGACTGTGAACATAGGGACCTTCTTGATCTACGGGTATCTCGATGAGAGGCAAGCCTACCTCCCTCTCTAGGCTGTTTCATGAATATGGCTGATACTCTGGATACTCTGTCTGAGCATACTGGTACATCTGCGATGTAACGTGCTGTGTTGCAGCAATAGGCTGCGGTGCTGTAACTGTCTGTTGTGCATTCTGTGACTGAGGAATCTGTGAAACTTGTTCTTGTCTAGGCGGACGTGGTCTTTCTTTAGTCTTACCAGTAGCTATATTATGTTTCAGAACTGCACACTCGTTTATAAAATGACCTGGCTGTTTACAATAATTGCAGTTCCCTTTAACGGGAGCTGCAGGATGACTGGCTTGATTCGGACCCCTCTTCTGACTGTCTTGAGGAATAGATTGTGCAACTAGCACTTTCATTTTCGTGTCTTTCATACGTTTTCTCTCGTGTTCTTGCTCTTCCCTGATTCTATTTTGGTGATACTGGAGCATCTGGAGCATTTGGGACGGGGTGTTTGCTTGCCAGGTGCTTTCGACTTTCAGAACTCGATTTTTAATTTGTGGACTTGAATTCTCGACTAATTTAGTAACGAAAAGGTGAGGGTATGACTCACTACTTGTCTTGAGACCACTGTTAATACTGAAACATTTCTCAAATCTAGAATAAAAATCACTAATATCTTCATCTTGTTTCTGTTTACAGGCTGAGATTGCATCCCAGTCTTCTTTTCTCGTTGTCAATAATCTAGGTAAAACTTGAATCAATAATTCTGGTAATTCTTTACATTTATCTCCAAGACCGGTACCTGGTACTCGTGCCTTGTCTTCAGCTTCTAGAGCTGCCCAATCTATCTTTTTCTCTCCCACCTCCCATTCTTTTTCCTTTAGCTTTTCATACACCCCTGCGGGTAACAGGACCTTTAACATTTTAATGATATCTGGGTAAGTGTATTCTCCCATACGGAGCATGTCTTTTAATTCTCTATGGAACCCTGCTGGATCTTTGTCATGACAGGGAATTAATTTCTTCATTTCAAGAAGTTCCATCTTTGAAATCGGAGTGTATACAAACACTCGTTGCATTACGCCACCCGCCCCTTGGACTGGGTGGACTTCTCGTAACGGATTCTGTCTGTCTATGTAAAATGATTTACTTTCTGGGGGTGAGACATGAACAAAATGCGGGTTCAGGAACGTTCTATATTTGTGGCGCTGTTCTAGAATGACATTAATTAAATCGGTACCTAGACCTCTCCATTTATACTGGAGTAACTCGTTCAGGATATCGTGTAACGGACCTGGATCAGAATGTTGACCCTCATACAGAGTAATGAGGTGCTGGATCATATACATACCCACCAGTCGTTGCTCGGCTGGGGGCAGTTTCAGAAACATTTGTGCCACTATTTCGTCTGGAAAAGTGGTAGAATCAGTAATCCATCGGACTGCTGATCGGGCTAGTTCTTGTTCATGCATAGTACTTAATTCACTGTAACCGACTCGTGATTTCAGAATGTGATCGGTAGCTTGAAATACTTGTTCTAGAGAACCTTGTTCTGGTGCTGGATGATGAAAAATAGACTTGTGTTCTAGACGTAAATGGCGATCTGGAAATCTAGATTTTCCTACATACGCTATTCTGGCGGGATTCTCGTTCTCTTCCTCTTCAGGATCAGAGATACTTTCTTTCTCGCTTACTTGTGCTGCTTTACGCTGGTCGTGTAACCTTATTATTTCTTTACGAATTTTCTTGTACATACTCTCCATGGCACCGACGGTCTTGTGCTTACCCTCGGCTATATTATCACTCCACCTTGTCAGGATTCTCATTTCGGCGGAATCTTTAGACGGGTAATCTTGTTCTCTTATTAGACAATTGATCAGGAACTTTAATATCATGAGCTGGATCTCGGCTTTCCTTTGAGACATAATCTCGCCAATACTTTCTGGATCATCCCCTGTACGGATGAAACGATATATTCTGTCTAGATCTTCTTTCATATTCGGTAAGGTGACTAAATACTCGGCCACCTTTCTTACGCGGAATGAATATAAAACCATATTATCCTCGCCTGTGACTGGATCATAGCAACATTCGGCAAGGGATTTTCTTATTTCTGCTACAGACTGATACCTAGGCGTACGCTGTAATGCTTGTGCATGTAATTCGGCTAACGTTAAACGCTTGTGTGGCGGCGGGGTTTGAGGAGGACCTCCTTCTGCGGCCCCTATACTGGAGTCGTCTACTGAGGCTCTACGTCCTGGCAGAGTGGGAAATGGAAATGTAGGCTGGACTTGTATGACGGGCTGGACCGGGGGTACCGTAACAGGTACTCCGGTGTCTGGAAGAGCGGGAAGTGCCTGATTTACAGGGACTGGCGGAGCGCGAACAGGATTTGCATATTCTGGGACTGTGTCGTCCAAGTAGGACGAAATAAAAATATCAGCTGCGGTCTGTTTGTGACGTAACTTAGTCGGAACTAATGGTGGCGGGAAATTACTGGATGCCTCTGGGGTCGCTTTTGGCAAACCTTCGGCAAGAAGAGGATACATACCCTTAATGAGGGCATGCCTCTGTCTGTCTGACTGTTCGGCTTTGACTTGTTCACCTATCTCGATTAATTCTCTTTCTTGGGCTCGTTCCTGGGATTCTCTACTTAACTCCGACTTTCTGACTTCCTTTTCCGTTCTTTTATGAGCTTCCTTACGCCATAACTCGATGGCATCTTTCTGTGACTGTCTGGCTTTCTTTTTCCATAATGCTTCTTCTACTCGCATGATACATTCGGCATCCCATGTACCCGATACGGGCCATCTATACTTTTCTTCTAACTGTTTGGTATACTCTACCCATAAATCTAGATACATTATGGCGCTTATGCCATGTTTCTGATACATAAAGTGACCTGGACTGTCCCTAGGCGGGACAGGAACTGCTTCTTCTAATAAACCCTTTCTAGTTTTTAACTGACGTAACTTGGAAAAGAGCGGCATGACTGAACTGTAATCTGGACACAATACAATACACAATGAAAACACGAAATCACGTCGCACTCATACCACAACATTAAAATACATGAAGAACATTGTAAATAACAGTTCGGACAGAATATTACCTGGAATACTGAAAACAGAAACAGAACAGAATTTCTCGAGAACGGAACAGACTAGAATTACTGGATGCACTGCTGTAACAGTACGACATTTACCGGTCTCATAAAGAGACACGTCAGAACCCGCATCCACCGAAGTGGACACTTCGTTTGTGAGTCTGGGCACCACCAACCCACGGACCAGGAGTCAATTTAGATTGGTCCTGTCTAGATACTACCCCAGCAATGGTACTCACCGGGCAGCACGGAACGGAAGGCCTCGGACGGGACTGGACTGCTACGACGACGGACTTCGGACTTCGGACTTCAGTTACGGGTGGGCCTCCGGATACCTCGGACCTTGGACTCTTGGCTTGGGCTCTGGTCGGGACTCGCCGCGTTCCTCCACCGTCTCGTTTGGATGCTGGACCGCCTCCTCCGTCTCCTCCGTGGGCCTGAGGGATACTTGAAGCAGAAATATCTGCACGTGGCCGGTATGGTTCCGTCACGGCTGCAGAGGGTCAGGGGGTCGGCGTGGCTTCACCGACGCGTGGGGAAAGGGCAAGTCCCTGTTCGGGCGCCATTATGTGGTATATAAATAAATAATACCGGATCTATTTTTGAATGTATGAATGAATAACAGATAGCTCAATAAAATAAGAGTCAAGATTCGAGGTAGTAGGAGTTTCTGCAGGTTTATTACAGCATAAGGACAGGATCAGGACAACCTGCATAGAATGACCCAGCAGCTGCTGGGGCCGGGTCTGGGATGAGCGCGCTAGCTTTTAATAACAATACATCAACTTATATACATAGCGCAAACACATAGCATTACATTGCAGTAGGCGTAACAGTGGGTGGAGCAGAAGGCGTGACGCGTAGCAGTCGCGAGAGATAACAGTAAAAAGAGGTGTAACTGGGAGTATACTTAGGCATGTGATGCAAACGTAACAGAATATGTCATGAATGGGGCGGAAACATTGGAGGGGGCTACCTAAGGAGCCGGGACCTCTAACCTAATGGTGCGCGAAAACTGGCAATGACGTGTTACTAGGAGAAGCTGGGGGCTACGAACTCTGTGCTAGGAGCAGAGACTAGAGTCTGGAGGGTCGGAGCGACATGTACCTAAACCCTATCTGGTATCTAATGTTTAGGGAACATGTTGATATAAACTAGAAGTCATGAGGGGAAAAGCTAACTTGATTCTAAGACTGGACCATGCATTATTCTACATGTAGTGCGTGATGAAGAATATTAAATGACCATTAATACAGTATTTCTCTAACGTGGAGCCGAATAGGCTAGACAATGACGGAAACTATTGATGCAGTTCAGTAGCTTAGGAATGCAGAGAAGGAGGACTGAACTGATAACTGGAACTATAACATACTTTTGGCAGACTCAGAGGCAGAGCCAAGCTGCACCGGGCACTGCGAGGCAGGAAGTAAGTGAAAGGTCGAGGATACAGGTGGGGGCTGGATCGCTCCTCAGCGAGGCTTTCAGGAGACAGGAGCTGAATCTGATGTCCGGGCCCTTTTGAGGCCTAGAAACGGGGACTTTATAATGGAATAACGTGCACACTAAGAAACGTGGCAACATAACTTTACATAGGCCTGATATTCGTAGTATTCACGAGGACTGGAAACTGACATACCAGAGGTGGACACAACTGTAATTGCGTCATTAATCAGACATGGGGAATAACATATGCATATTGGTCATGCACACATAACATATGATGGATGAAGCGTAGGGACACAGAACATGGCAAAATTTACTTTTCCACAGCCTTCCTCACGGAAACCTAGATGAACGCCTCCTCAGCGCCCGACATCGCCATCGCCATCCAGGACGGCTACAAGATCATCCGGAGGGACCGCATCAACCAGACTGGAGGAGGCATCGCCATCATCCACAGGAACACCATCCGCATCACGACCAACACCGACGACACCCTCGCACCCGCCGAGCACCTGCACTTCCAGATCCACATCAACCCCAAGACCACCCTCAGAGGCACCCTCATCTCCAGACCCCCGGGACCACGCACACAATTCAGCGAGGACATCGCCGACTTTGTCAGCCCACACGCCCTCCCCTCCGCTGACTACATCCTCCTCGGGGACCTCAACTTCCACCTGGAGAACAACAACGACCGCAACACCACCACCCTGCTGGACAACCTCGCCAACCTCGGTCTCAAGCAACTGGTGACCACCCCCACCCACTACGCCGGACACACACTCGACCCGGTCTTCTCATCCAGCAAGGACATCGCCTTCAGCCACGCCACCGGACTCCACTGGACGGACCACAGCTGCGTCCACTTCAGCTTCAGAAGGACCACGATCCACCATCACCAGCAACAGGTTGCCCGCAGAAGCTGGAACAAGATCACTGCCGACCAGCGCGCTACTTCCCTGAGCAAGAACCCTCCCACCAGCACAACGAACCCCAGCCAAGCGGCCACCAACCTCACAAAGTGGATCAGCGACTGCGCAGACGACCTCGCCCACCTGAAGACCCCGCCGAGCAGACCCGGCAGCAAGAAAGCCCCATGGTTTAACGACGAACTCAAGAGCTCCAAGAAGAACTGCAGAGCACTCGAGAAAGCATGGCGCAGAGACCCAACACTGGACAACATGACTGCCCTCAAGCTCGCCACCCGAAAACACCACCAACTGATCTACGTCACCAAGAAAACTGCATTCAAGGAACGACTGGACAACAACGCACACAATAGCAAGGAACTCTTCAACATCGTTAAAGAGCTCTCCAACCCCAACGCCGGAAACAACGACATCACCCCTTCGCAAGACCTCTGCAACTCCCTCGCCTCCTACTTCCACAACAAGATCGCGGACATACACAACAGCTTCTGCACTCAACCGACGCACGCCACGACCGAACCACCGCCCCCCACCACCACCCTCCACGCCTGGACCCCGGTCATCACCGAAGAGACCGTCCGCACGATGAACTCCATCCACTCCGGATCCCCGACCGACCCCTGCCCTCACCACGTCTTCAACAAGGCCGACGCTGTCATCGCACCCCACCTGCAGGACATCATCAACACCTCCTTCGACACCGCCACCTTCCCGGAGAGCTGGAAGCACGCCAAACTCAGTGCTCTACTAAAGAAGCCATCAGCCGACCCCACCGACCTCAAGAATTACCGCCCCATCTCGCTGCTCCCGTTCCCTGCAAAAGTCATCGAGAAGACCGTCAACAAGCAGCTGGCCGCCTTCCTCGAGACGAACGGATCCCTCGACCTCTCGCTGTCTGGCTTCCGGGCCAACCACAGCACCGAGACCGCCCTGATCGCTGCAACCGATGACATCCGAGCCCTGCTCGACAACGGAGAAACAGCGGCCCTCATCCTCCTAGACCTCTCCGCGGCCTTCTACACTGTCTGCCACCACACCCTAGGGCAGCGCCTCAGCAACGTGGGAATCCAGGAGAAGGCACTGGAGTGGATCATCTCCTTCCTCGCCGGAAGGACACAGAGAGTCCGCCTCCCCCCGTTCAGATCAGAAGCCACCGAAGTCATCTGCGGCGTCCCTCAAGGCTCCTCACTCAGCCCAACCCTCTTCAACGTCTACATGAGCCCCCTCGCAGCCATCGCACGCCAGCACAACCTCAACATCATCTCCTACGCCGACGACACCCAGCTGATCCTCTCCCTCACCAACGACCCCGCCACCGCCAGAGCCAACCTTCACGAAGGGATGAAAGAGGTAGCCGAATGGATGAAGAACAGCCGCCTGAAACTGAACTCGGACAAGACGGAAGTCCTCATCCTGGGATCTTCACCCTCCGCCTGGGACGACTCCTGGTGGCCCTCCACCCTAGGCAGCGCACCCAAACCAACAGACCACGCACGCAACCTGGGCTTCATCCTGGACTCCTCCCTCTCCATGACCAGACAAGTCAACGCCGTCTCCTCGTCGTGCTTCAACATCCTGCGCATGCTACGTAAGATCTTCCGGTGGATCCCCACCGAGACAAGGAAGACGGTCACCCAGGCCCTCGTCACCAGCCGTCTGGACTACGGCAACTCCCTCTACGCCGGAACCACCGCCAAACTCCAGAAGAGACTCCAGCGGATCCAGAACGCCTCAGCACGACTCATCCTGGACATCCCCCGTCGCAACCACATCTCCAGACACCTGAAAGACCTGCACTGGCTCCCGGTCAACAAGAGAATCACCTTCCGCCTCCTCACCCACGCACACAAAGCCCTACACAACCAAGGCCCAGGATACCTCAACAACCGCCTCAACTTCTATGCTCCCAAACGCCAGCTTCGATCGACCGGCCACGCCCTCGCCACCGTCCCCCACATCCGAAGAGCCACCACAGGGGGAAGGTCCTTCTCCTACCTCGCCGCCAAGACCTGGAACTCCCTCCTGACCCACCTCCGCCTGACCCAGGACCACCTCGCCTTCAGGAAGCAGCTCAAGACCTGGCTGTTCGAGCAGTAGCAGACCCCTCCCCCCCCTAGTGCCTTGAGACCCTCCGGGTGAGTAGTGCGCTATATAAATGCTTTGATTGATTGATTGATATGGCTGAGCTCCACCTCCGGCTAACCCAGGACCATCTCGCCTTCAGGAAGCAACTCAAGACCTGGCTTTTCGAGCAGTATGTACCCCCCTCCCCCAGCGCCTTGAGACCCCTACGGGTGAGTAGCGCGCTATACAAATGTTATGATTGATTGATTGAGCAAGAGGCTCCGGTCATAGCAGCCCTGCCCGTCGCAGCAGTGCAGGGTGTGGGCGTTGTGTCCTGGTGCAGGGGTGGAAGAGGTGCAGTATGGGAGACAAGCCCCAGGCAGGGGGAGCCGTGGCAGTGTCAGCCATCTGGAGGCCTGCCAGCCAGCGGGCCACCCATTGCAGTTGGGAGGCCAGGTAGTAATGCTCAGAGTTTAGGATGGCTGGCCCGCCCTCAGTTGTCAGCAAATACAATTCATGAAGTGCCACCCTACAGCTCGTGTTGGACCAGAGACGGTCTCTCGCGAGTTACTCAAGTACTTGAGAAAAGAAGTTTGGAATGTAAAGGGGAAGATTACCAAAATAGTATGAGAAGTGGGGCAGGATCACCATCTTGACAAGTGCTAGCCACCCTGAAAATGAAAGAGGGAGTGAATTCCAAAGCCGCTGTCTGTGCCCGCAGTGAGGATACTGTGTGGGTAAGATTGCCATCAAACAAGTCGGCAGATTCACAATAAACACGAACGCCCAGGTAGCGAAACGTCCTGGGTGTTATAATGCTGAATGCAGTCTAGTGTTTGGGGTGGAGTCAAGGGGTTGCAGGGAGAGGAGGAGCAAGGGCAGGAAAGGGGCAGTTAGGAGAAGGACGGGGCAGCGAGCAGATGTACTAATAAAGGCTTCATAACGATACCCCCAGTGTCTGTCATATTTGTAGTGAGTGTTATGATGATTGGGTGCGTGAGGAGCACTCCGTAGTTTTCTAATTTTATATTGTAATCAATTGGTGCTGCGATTATTAAGGATAGTCACTCCTTGTGTCAATACTCGGTTATGATGGGTGAGTCCGCCCACCTAATCGCGCACTGTTCACCTGGTGCTCCGCACCTTGTCTAATATTATTCTTATTTCTTCAATTTAAACAACTCTTTTATCTGTTGCTACATATTCTTTTAATCACATCTTTGTTTTTGACATTTTCTCATATTATTTACAATATTCAAACAATATTCATGTGTAACCTTTTCATTTCAAAGGAAAACACATATTTTCTCTATATCATTTCAACATTTTACATGACATATATAATCATTAATTTCTTGTTGAGCCCAATGCATTTCGGCACCTGTTTGGCGCCTTCATCAGGGGCCAATCTGTGAAGGAAAAAATACACAGGGTGTAAGTGTTTGTGTTTGTTGAACATGGGGGTTCACATAAATGTATTTTGTTTTTGGTCCATACCTGATTAGAACAACCTTTCTATGTTGATGTAATCATACAAGTTTTCACAATGACCGCTAGTCTTCTGTCAAACAAAAAATAATAACAAGAACCAGTCTTTAGCTGTTGTTCACTGAATTAAGTAATTGTAATTGTTCTCTCCTGAATGTGTAACATACCTCTATCCAATTGCCGAAAATCAATCTCTGCAACAACAAAAATGAACGACCTTAGTTATCAATTCCATCGCCACCGTTGGAACTACATAACCTCAATATACTCCACACCATACCTTATCTTCTTGCGTTCTATTTCGTCTAAAAAAACAAGAGAGAATTCCATGGTATTACTATAATCTCCCAAACCATCTCCTCAACGCTTCAAAATATAATTCACTGCTTGCTGTACCTGTATCTACGTTAATCCGTCTCCCGGCGAAAAAACCGCTGCCCTGTGCTCGCTTCTGTTAGACCTCCGCTACCATCGCCTATATTATGCGTACTTCGCGTACTCCGCGACCGCTACGAGTCTATTGAAATAAATGACGGACTCACTGTAAACAACATATCAATAGACTTGTACAAATCGGCGCCATCTTAGTATAGTGAATTCTTCACTCCTCCCAATGGTGTTTATTCCATCAACTCCTTGATTGTGTTGTGTAGAGACCGAAGAAACCGAAAGCTGAAGTTAATCCTGGTTTATTAAGGCATTATTTTTACCAATACCATCTTACCGCTCTAAAAACTCCAACAATCTCAATCTACATCTCCGTTTTGTACGCCGCTTAATACCATTCTGCCTCGCGAACATGCTAATTGTTATCTGTTCACTCATTCCAAAAATTTACTCTGCTCAGTACAATCCACTATAAAAGATACCTTCAAATTCAAAAATAAGATCATATGGTCAATGATGTTAGTATTCCGCTATGGCTATTATGTGGTGTGCTATGTGTTGAATGTTGGTTTATGTAATGTCATGTTAGTCCGCTAGTTACATACTATTCATTTTTCAACAACAGTAATATACATACAATTCTATAAAAATAATGATACCTGCTGCCTACTGATGTACATTTATTTGTTTATGTTTTTCCTGTTAATGGCTTAAGGTCCCATCCTTTACCTAACTCTAGGACACTTCCTTTGTATAACTCACTTATTGACTGGTAGTGTTACCAAGTGTCCTTTTTACCTTCCTGTTAATTATAGGTAGCATGATAGATCATATTTATCATTAAGCCCTGTCGGTAGCATCGTGTTCAGGTATTTAATCCAGAATAATTGTCGTTGTAACAATTTTTGATGATTATCTATGCCTGGTTTAATTGGTACGTGTTCTATGATTAGAAATCTTAGTTGGGAAATGCTATGTTTTGCCTCTCTCCAATGATAAACCAGTGGTGAAGTTAGATTCTCATTCCGGATCCGGCTTTTGTGTTCCGTTATTCTTGTCTTCACCTTACGTTCCGTCTTGCCAATATACATTCTGCCGCATGGGCATTTAATGCCATATACAACATTCTGTGTATTGCAGTCACTGGTGTGTCTTAAATTAATTTGTTTTCCTGTTGTTGGATGAGTACATGTATTTCCTGTTATTACGTTATTGCAGTTCGTACAATTGTGGCATCTGATTGTTCCTTTATATGTCGTTGTTGATGTTGGTAACTGTCTGCGTTTCAGTCTCTCCCTTAGATTTGAACCTCTTGTGTATGCATGTAAAGGTGGTTCCTTGAATAGTTCATTAAAGTCAGATTCCGTTGATAATAATTCCCATCTCTTGTTGATTATATTTTTAATTTTTTGCGATTGGGATGTGTATTTAGTTACAAACACCATTCTTTCTTGTGATGCTTTTCTTCTGGGTTTAAGTAACTCCGCTCTATCCATTTGCATGACCTTGTCCATATGTTCCTGTAGTACCTCTGGTGGATATCCTCTTTCCTTATATTTCTGTGCCTGCTTTTGAAGTGTGTTTTGGCACGTTTGTGCATCAGAGCAGATACGTTTAATCTGTATGAATTGCGAAGCTGGAAGGTTCCTGATTAAGCTTCTGGGATGGAAACTTGTGTAGATAAGAGCATTGTTCCGATCTGTTGGCTTTGTGTATAATTCGGTATTAAATCCACTATCTGTTTTGATGATCCTAACGTCCAAGAAATCCATGACGTGTTTGTCTATTTTATACATGAATTGAATTCTTAGATCCACTTGGTTTAATGTTCTGATTAGCTGTTCCAATGTCTCTTGTGTATCATCCCAAATCAAAAAAATGTCGTCAATAAATCGACAGTACATATTCACATGTGGCCAATCAGTTGAAGTCATCAGATTCTGTGCCTCGAATTGGGCCATGAATGTATTTGCATAAGCAGGGGCCCCTGCAAAACCCATCGAAGTTCCGGTCAGTTGTGCATAATATTGATCCTTCCATAAGAAATAACTGTTATGGAGACAAATTTTAAGTAGCTGTAGCAAAAAGATTTAGTTAGTCGATAAGTCTCCCATTTTCAATAGTGCCCATTCTGTTGATTCCAGGCCCGCCTCATGTGGTATAGAAGTGTAAAGTGCCACCACATCTATGGTGCACATGATCCAATGATTTTGGAAACCTTCTTGAATCCATGACAGTTTATTCAAAAAATCTGTGGTGTCCCTTATGTAGGAACCCCACTGCTGTACAAATTTCTGTAGAAAATGGTCTATATATTGTCCGAGGGGGTCAAAAATTGACCCACACCCCGAGACAATAGGTCTGAACGGTGGGTTGGTTGGGTGTTTATGAACCTTTGGGATCATGTATAGTTTCGGACATCTTGGATATTTTGTTGTCAAATATGCCAGTGTTTGATCATCTATCCATTCATTTTCTTTTGCTGACTGCAAAATGCCACTGAGCATTGTCTGAAGTTTCACTGTAGGGTCTGATGATAACAGTAGGTAAGTGCCCGTGTCTGCCACATGATCATTTACTTTTCGTTCATAAAAGTAAGTGTCCATTACTACCAGGGCTCCGCCCTTGTCGCTGGCTGTATTGTCAATTCTCTGTTATTTGCCAGATTGCTTATGACGTTTTGCTCCGTTTTGGTCAAATTATTGTTCCGAATCTTTTTATAATCCAATGCTCGAAGGTCTTTTTTGACCATTTTCTCAAATGTATGTAGCATTTTGTGTGACACTGGAGCTTGGAAGACACTTTTTGGTTTAAATTGTCTCGAGGAACTCTCTTCTCTATTATCCTTTGGTTCCGCCACATTCTCGAAATAATGTCTCAATCTCAGTGTTCTCATGAACTTAAAGAAAGCTCCCTCTGTCTCCATCTCATTTGTTGCTGGGGTAGGTACAAATGAAAGACCCTTGTTTAAAGTTCTTGTTTGTTGTTTTGTCAGTATCACAGATGAAATATTAATGATTAAACTACTGTCTGTCCACTCCGTAGAGCTTTTCCTGCCACTTCCTCGCCTTGTCTTCCGCTTATTGTTGTTGTTTCTGTTTGTTGCGTCGGTGGACGTCCTTGGTTCTGTTCCCGTGATAAAAAAGCAATGTTTTCACTTGTTTTTGCATCCTCACTGCCATCTGTTATCAATACTGACCCTTCTTGGGTTACTCGGACCGGTCCTCTCCGAATGGATGTATCCTTGTCTGTTACCAGGCTTTCTTCAGACGAATGTGTTGTTGGTGGTGTTTTCCTAGGGACAAATTGACGTCGAGCATAGATGTCGGCCCATGTATAAACTTCATTGAGTTTATAGTCGATTGTGTCGCGTTTGTATTTGCGTAATTTGCCCTCTTGTAACTCCTTCTCATATTTCTCCAATTTCAAATTGATGCCTTCCAGACTAATCTTCTCATTTCCTATTCTGTTTTCAGGTTGAAGATCTCCTCCTCTAGGTCATGTATTGTTTTTGCTAGTTCCTCTATTATAAGTAAAATAAGGTCCAAAGAGCACTTATTCAATATGCTATACCACTTGTTCATAAATTTTGCGTTTAGGTTGAAACGAAACAACATTGGTTTTATGGATAATCGAAGACCTCTTGGAATACGCTTAGCCCTATGGTATTGTATGAGTGTTGAAGCATGCATCCTCTGATTTAGTTGGCGTCGAGTCAGGTATTCAAGCTGTTTAAGCTGTTGACTTATAGAACCCCCATGGGCATCCATGTTTCTTACTTCCTTTATCATTGAATAAATTTGGTCCGCTTGTTCATTTGTGTAAGCCATTGTGTTGGCCCTGTTGTCCGTGATTCCAGTTATCGCGTCAAACTGCATTTTTGATTGTTGGGTGCCTCCTCACTGGTTCGACTGGATTAAAACGTTATGATGATTGGGTGCGTGAGGAGCACTCCGTAGTTTTCTAATTTTATATTGTAATCAATTGGTGCTGCGATTATTATTTGTAGTGAGGACATTACAACTGGCGACGAGGGTGGGGTGGCATGCTATGCCACCACCTAGGCTTGTGAAATCGAGTGACCCCGTCCTATGAAGAGCGCGAGCAGTGAGACGCCACTGTGGGTCACCGACGTCGCCGAGATCGCATTAGCGAGTGGTGAACACCTGAAGCTCCGTGGCTGGCCCGCCGCGTAGAGCGAAGCTGTGAAAACGTGGCTGAGCGCTAATTGGAAGCGTGAAAAGAAAATTTGAAACTGCAGCCAAAACTGCAGAGGCCAACGGCAAGGATCTGCAGCTCCGTGGCCTAGCGGTCGTGTGGAGTGATCTGTGAGAGCGCCGTCAAGCTCGGAGAGCGGTAGCCTACCCCATACATGAGCGCGAGTGCAAGACTGCCGGCGAGAGCTTACCCGAACTCGTTTTGCCTGGAAGATCATCGACTGCCTTCGGTGAGTGCCGATTAATGAAAGCCGGGGCCGGGAGACTGAATGAGGCCAAATCTCGCGAGAGACGAGATTTCAACAGTGGTGGCCATCTTGAGGTCAGGCAGTGGCTCCCCAGTCCCTATCAAGACACCGAGCGGCCATCTTAAAGTCGGGCCATTGACAAGTGAAGAAAATAAGCACAAGCAAAGACAACCATAGGCGGAAAAAAAATAACAAGCACGAGCAAATGCGACCGCACGTAGGAAAGCAAGCACAAGCAAAGACACCTGCAAGCTGAGAAAACAAGCACAAGCAAAGGCAAACACAAAGAAGAAGGAAAGAATAGCAAGCACAAGCAAATGCAGCAGCAAGAAGAAGGCATACGCAAAGATAACAAATGAAACAAGAAAAACAACCTCGAGGCAAGAGTCATAACAAGTGTGACTAGCAAACACAGACAAGGTGACAACAAATTAGAAAACAAACACGAGCAAAGGAAACACAGAAGAAGATGCCATGACGACATCACCGCAAAGGGATGCCGAAGGTCCAAGTGCGACGGCACCTGCTCCAATACAACCAGTCAAGACGAGTGCTACATATCTGCGCACTCCAGAACCACTTGCTCTTATTGCTGGAGGAGGAATGGGCCTCAGGTGGGAGGAATGGCTCGAGGAATTCGAGGATTTCATGCTGGGGTCAAAGGTCACCGGGGATGAGGAAAAACTAATTGCCCTGCACAATCTGGTTGGAAAGGAAGTCTGAAAACTGATCAAAGAACTACCAAATGACGAGACCGGATCATATGTGAAAGTGCGTGATGCCGTGAATAAAAAGTTCTTGCACAAGAAAAATGTAGTCTATGAAAGGTACATTTTCAACCTAGCCTGTCAAGAAAAAGATGAACTAATGAGCACTTTCATAACAAAACTTCGACGACTCTCGAGATATTGTGAATTCAACAACTTCTCCACAGAAGATGCTATCAGATTAAGAATTATTGAAGGATGTCAGTCAAGACTCTCAGAAGACGCCTTTTGCGGAAAGGTCATACACTAGATGAAATAGAGGAAATGACATGAGTCCATGACCAAGCAGAGGCTCATGCCAAGAAAATGGAGGCGGGACGTGCTGAGAGACGAGAACACGCATACCGGTTGCAAGCCAGCACTACTCGCAGACATTCTCGAGAGAGACGGTGGGCAGCTAGACTCACTGCCCGTCAACACTATACCGGACACAAGCGACATGAGTCAAGCCGCAGAGATAAGAGAAGGGACGACCCCTCAAGTGTTATCAATGTGGATATGACTTACCACACACAGATGCCTGTACAGCACTTGGACAGCAATGTCGAAAGTGCGGAAGAGAGAACCACTTTGAGAATGTTTGTGGGGAATACCGCAAAGAAAGACCAAAAGAAACAACAAGATCTTCTCGCCCCGCCACTACGCGACATCACGCAGGAGCGGTTCAAGATCGCCAAGGGTCATCTTCTGCTTCCTCCCACTCCAGCAGAGAGTCTCACAAGTCGCAATGGCTGAGAAGGTCGCTATCCCGAGAATCAAGGTCAGCGTCCCCAGTGGTGGTATATAGCGATGAATACATAAGCATGGTTGCTGATCCGGACCAGTTAAAAAAATACCCCAGATTGGACATTCGTGTGGGAGAACATGCAACCAAATTTGTACTAGACAGTGATGCATCACTAAATTACATCACAGTGACTGAATACCAGAAAATGCAGCCACAGCCGATTCTCAGTCCGGCATACGTCCGAGTGTATACATGGATGTCAAAAAAACCTCTTCTATGTCTTGGGAAATTTGCAACCACTCTCACACACAAAACCACATCGGTACCAGCCCACATTCATGTCATCGATGGGCCGGAAGCTGACTGTCTCCTCAGTCTACCCACAGCCGAACGTCTCCGGCTCGTGGAACTCCTATACCGAGTGAGCAATGACCCTGATCTCATTCAGAAATTCCCTAAACTATTCTCTGGACTTGGAAAAATGACTAAGTGTCAAATTCGTCTGCACATCAACGAACAGATACGACCCGTAGCACAACACCATAGGCGGGACCCTTTCCATCTTCAACAAGCGGTGGAAGATGAAATTCAAGAACTGCTGCGAGCGGACATCATCGAACAGACTGAAGGCCCAACTCCATGGGTTTCACAAGTGGTGATCGTGCTGAAGAAGGGCACTCCCGGAAAGGTGCGCCTGTGCATAGATATGAGGGTCCCAAACACCGCTATTGAGCGAGAACGTCATCCAGGACCCCATTTGAGTGACATGATTTCAGCCCTCAATGGTGCGCAGGTCTTTTCCAAAATAGACCTGAACAAGGGGTACCACCAGTTAGAACTGCATGAAAAATCATGATACATAACCACGTTCGCCACTCATCTCGGATTATTCTGCTACAAGCGACTCAGTTTCAGGGTCTCGTCTGCCGCGGAGATTTTCCAAGAAGCCATCCGCCAGATCATACATCACATACCCAATTCGCTGAACTACAGTGATGACATTTTAGTATATGGCAAGACTGTTCAGGAACATGACAAGGCGTTGGACCGAGTGTGTCACGCACTCCTTGAGCAATGAATGAGGTGGTCTGCACACCTTATTTCTTAGCGTATTCAATGAATCCAAAGTTATTTAAACTGCTTTATTCTTTGCGTGCAAACTGGATTGTGCCTCGCCATCATGCACTTTACATGAAATATAGACTGTGGGGAGCGCAAAAATCATGCTCCACTCCAAAATGCACTGCATCTATAGGATACTGGAATCCAACTTATTTTTAATCCATTTGTCCATGTTAAATGTTTATCCATATTTTAACCAAAACGTTTTATCTTCTTTTCATCTTTACTTTCACTCTTATCCACATATGCGACAAATTGCGTTTTAGGAAACTTTACGTATCAACTTGTGCCAATCCAGGCTTCTTTGTGAATATGAATCCAGTTTGCTCGCAAAGAATAAAGCAGTTTAAATAACTTTGGATTCATTGAATACACTAAGAAATAAGGTGTGCAGACCACCTCATTCATTGTTTACATATATTGCCACTTGCTGGTCTTGCACCCAACGGACAAAAAAATGCTGTAAATGAAAGAACTGACCGTGAAGAAAAAGCCACATATTAATTAACAACGAGTTCTTGGCAGAGTGGATTAAAGGAGGTTGCCTGAATGGACAAACACAGGGAGTCCCGAAGACTGTGTCACTTGATACATACCTCAAATTAATATTGGTTTATGATTTGGATGCGCATATTTTCATTGAGAGGATTAGATGCATTTTGGGAAGGGTAGTTTGCAGGAAGCATAGGGTGTTTCAAACACACTTTTTATTGTGAGCACGTGAGGGGTGGAGCTTTATTAGTTAAACGGTTAAATGGATAGCGTGAGAGTTCGACAATGAAGTTTGAATTTATTCCTGCTTAGGGAGGAGAAGAGCATGAAAGCAGGTATGTTTGGTGAAGTGTTAGAAATAAGATCGATAAACTATACAAGCGCGTAATGATGCAAAAAACAGTCGGTTTTCACTGAACATGTGAATATGTCAATAGTAAGAAGTAAGGATAGTTGAATGCTCTTTTCTAAACAATTTAAGGCAACAGTACCCTGTAATATCTTTATTTGGAACAAAAACGCACGAGCGCAAGATAGAGCTTTTGCATGAAACATCGGCAATTAAATTCACTCCGGTTTTAATTGTGTTTCTTGAAGAAAGGTATTTATCTTAGTCAATGAAGATAGTGCACTTGCAAATTTAATTGATGTCATGTTTTTGTAATTGTATCAAAAAGAAAAAAAAGATTTGTTTTTGAAAAAATTCGTTTTTGTCAAAATAAGATACAGGTGTTAATTCAAAATGAGGTGTGGTTATCAATATTAATGGACTTTTTGTAATTCTTAATTTTCAGTTACCCCAGACGAAGGGCAAAGAATTGCCCGAAATGCATTGGGTTATGAATAAAGACGCTGCTCAGAACTACTTGTTGTGTTGGATTCGTATTCACAAAGAAGCCTGGATTGGCACAAGTTGATACGTAAAGTTTCCTAAAACGCAATTTGTCGCATATGTGGATAAGAGTGAAAGTAAAGATGAAAAGAAGATAAAACTTTTTGGTTAAAATATGGATAAACATTTAACATGGACAAATGGATTAAAAATAAGTTGGATCCCAGTATCCTATAGATGCAGTGCATTTTGGAGTGGAGCATGATTTTCGCGCTCCCCACAGTCTATAACGCACTCCTTGAGGCCAATCTCACACTCAACAAAGAAAAGTGCGAATTCCACAGGTCCACCCTAAAATTCTTTGGGCACGTATTCTCAGGAGCTGGGATGAAACCTGATCCTGAGAAAGTGATTGCTTTAAAGGACACCAAAAGCCCCCAAGATGTGAGCGATATTAGATCCTTCCTAGAAATGGCGAGTTACTGTGCCAGATACATTAGAGACTTTGCTACCATCAGTCATCCATTACGTGCCCTTACCAAACAAGGGCAACATCTGGACTCCACAATGTGAACAAGCGTTCCAAGAGATCAAAAGAGCTGTCGAGTCCGCCGACAATCTAGCTTATTTCAGCCCCAAAAGAAAGACGGAGATCACCGTTGATGCTAGCCCAGTTGGTTTGGGTGCGATCCTAGCTCAATTTGACCATGACGAGGACCCAAGGCATATTGTGGCATATGCCAGCCGCAGTTTAACAGATAATGAAAAGGCTTATTCACAGCCGGAAAAAGAAAGCCTTGCTGTAGTGTGGGCTTGTGAACACTTTCATATTTTTATATATGGCAAGCATTTTACACTCGTGACTGATCACCAGACACTAGTTACCATATTTGGAAATCCCAGGGCCAAAATGCCACCTCGAATTGAGCGCTGGGGATTACGTCTGCAAGAATACACCTACACCAAAGTCCACAAGCCGGGAAAGTCTGTCAATCCGGCTGATTACATGTCGAGACACCCTCAGATAGTGCATGCATCAAAATCATCTCTTGCTGAAGAGTACATCCACTTTGTAGTGGATCAAGCTAGACCACCGGCGGTTCCTCTGGAGGCGATATGTGAGGCCACAGCCCAAGACATCATCCTACAGAAGGTGAAGCACCGATTGCAGACCAACAGTTGGCGTCACTCTCACGAGGATGAATTTGAAGACGTGACAGTCCGACAAGAGATGCAGGCTTTCAAACACGTGAGTGAGGAGTTATCGGCCACTGAGGAAGGGCTCATACTGAGGGATCACCGCATAGTCATTCCCATGCTACTCCGTCAGGGTGTGATTAATCTTGCACATGAGGGACACCGAGGAGTAGTGGCCACCAAACGAGCACTCAGAGAAAGGGTATTGTTGGACAGGCCCCACGAAGGGCTCGCTCCCTCCCCGCATGACAGGGCCCAGACACCGGCTCTCCGGGGGCTACCCGCAGAAGCAACCCGCAACCCGTCCCCTCCGGGACGCCTGCTCCCGGATATCTCTGTGTCACGGGCCCGGGCCCCCGTCAGCCCCATTGCCCGGCCCAGCCGCCATCTTGGACACTGCACCACGCGGCCGCGTGGCCTCAGCTCGACCCCAACCCTGGGCCCGGCCAGGCCCCGCCATCCCGGCACCACCATCCATCCAGGAGGTGAACGGACCACTTGGCAGGCTAATGGGAGAAAGAAGTGTCGATGGCTCTCCCCCGCCAGGTGCCGATCGCCCCCAGCCTCCCCGGGTGCTGGCTCCACCCCCCTGCTGGGTGTCTGGACTCCCTCATCCCGGACCTCCCGACCTCCCAGTGCGAGGGTCCGGACATCAAAGGGCGCCAGACCTATAACCGAGGCAGCCCCAGAGCAGGAAGGCAGTTGTATCCTGGAGTTGAGAGACACGAGAAGAACTCATCCTTGACGGACTGCTGGCGCTGCCGCAGCCCTGCCTTGTGAACTATCGTCCTGCCTGCTGGCGCTGCCGCGGCCTTCTGCAACCTTCATCCTCGTGGGACCTGCTGGTGCTGCCGCAGCCCTGCCTTGTGAACTATCGTCCTGCCTGCTGGCGCTGCAGCGGCCTTCTGCAACCTTCATCCTCGTGGGACCTGCTGGCGCTGCCGCGGCCCGGTGTAACCGTCATCCTCGTTGGGACCTGCTGGCGCTGCCGCGGCCCGTTGCCACCTACGACCTATTCGGGACCTGCTGGCGCTGCCGCGGTCTGACCCGTCCGAACGCCAAGCTCGAGGATTGTGAGCTACCACCGTTTCACCTCAGTACCCGTAGGTACCAAGACTGTCCCGCTACCCCCTTTCCCTAATAGAGACTAGAATTGAGAGGATCATCGTGTCCTGATCTCCTTGTACCGTACCACCTTACTCAAGAATTGCCTATAAAAGGTGTTAAGCTGATCTTCGTGTGGTGTCCATCTGTGGGGGGGAAGTTACTTGTCTGTACGATCGCTGGAGACGGCCCTCCCCGGAGGCCTCTCCCCTTGTGCTCGGCCGACCCTCCAGGTCCCCGTCTAACATTGGTGGCCAGCGGCGCGATCCGAACCAACGCGTAACCGTACAGAGAGTAACTCACCCTACGACTAATCCACAATGACGACCAGAGAGAGCGGATCTGCAGAGAAATTCCAGATGGAAAAACTGGAAGAGTACAATCACCGAGAACTAAAACAATTTTGCATAGAACTAGGCATTGCTACCACCGGTCTGAGCACGAAAGAGGACTTCAAACACGCCCTAGAATCCTGGGCAGAGACAAATACCGCCGGACCCCGGGACCCCGAAGCCCCGGAAACAAACACCGCTCTTACGGAAGAAAGGAGAACGGATCTCTCCCGGGAAGAGATCCGAGAACGAGAGAAAAATAGACTTCACGAGTTAGAGCTGGCACGGCTCAAATTAGACCGAGAATTGAAACTGGCAGAACAAAAGATGAACTTAGAACACTTACGGCTCCAAGAAGAGCGAGAGGAGAAGCAGAGACAGAGAGAACTCGAAGAAAAAAGACTGGCATACGAACACGAGTGCAAGCTAGCGAAGATAGAAATGCGCAAACAGAACAAAGACCTAGGGGTGCCCGAGCAACCGCGCCCCCCAGGTACTACCGAACAGAAGGTCCACATCCCCAAAGATGTGGTCCGTGAGTATTATCGGAACGACGACATACAGCAGTGGTTCAAGGCCTACGAGATCGCAATGACTGCCCACCGGATCGCTCGAAGTGACTGGGGAGCCGGTCTATGGGGGAGATTCGTCAATGAAGGCCGTGATGCCCTACTGCAGCTTCCGGACCATCAAATGACGTCCTATGACCACATGAAGGCCGCCCTCCTCAGTCGATATGGGCTGACGCCCGAGATGTACCGCCAGAGGTTCCGCAACTGCACCCGCATCCCGGGTACAACCTGGATAGAATATGTGAACTATTTCAGCCGAGCCTTCGAGGGATGGATCAAGGGTAGCAACGTGACAACCTACGAACAGCTCTTCAACCTCATTGTGTGGGAGCACCTCTCCAACAACTGCTTCATCGAGCTCAGGCAGCACCTCCTCGACAGTAAATTGACTGACCCCCGGCAGCTCGCCGCCGAGGCTGACCGATGGGAGAGCACCCGAGTGGCCCGGAGTGGGCCCAACGAGCAGAACAGAACCAACCAAGGTCATCATCGTCCCCGAGGAGGAGGAGGAGGCCCGGGCCGGGGCAGAGACGCCGTCCCGGCCGCTCCCGCAAACTACACCCCGCCCCCGGCCGGCCGGGGCAACCCCCCGATGCGCCCGGGGTTCCGAGCCAACGTTACGTGTCATCGATGCCAGCGAGTCGGCCACTATGCCAGTGACCCGACCTGCAGAAAGAACCAGACCCCCGGGCCCCGCCAGGTGGCTGCCGCCGCCCTAGGAGAAGAGCAAGTCTCCGAAGAGCCTGAAGAGTACGACCAGGAGCAGCCCGAGTGGGAACCTGCCGCCATGACCCTGGCCTGCCTAGGGGGGAGAGACCTGATCCCGCAGGCTCCCCTACCAGCCAACACCAGGAAGTACAGCCAGTGGGTGAGCATAAATGGGCGTAAGGCCGAAGCCCTGCGTGACACAGGGGCCAGTGTGACGGCCGTCCGTTGTCACCTGGTGACCCCAGAACAAATCCTGCCAAACGTTCTTTGCCCCGTCCGATCGGCCGACAATTCGGAGAGCCTGTGTCGGATGGCCTGCGTCCCCTTTGAATGGGGAGGAGTGTCCGGTATGCTAAAAGTGACTGTCCGCGACGATGCCCCCGTGGACTGCCTCCTGGGGAACGATCTCGAGAGTTCCCCGTGGGCAGCCGTTGAAAGAAGAGAGCACCTGGGGATGTTAGGCCTCCCGGGCTGGGCGTGCGTAACAACCCGGTCCATGGCCGCCGACACCATCCCTAGATCTGAAGAACCCGAATGGCCAGCACCTCCTCCCCCGATCGCTCCGGAGGGAGACTCCATCCCTACCGACACCCCGGAACAAACCCAAGAAGAGCCCGCTCAGCCCCAAGACCTTCCGGACCTGGCTCAGTGGCGCCAGGAAGGGGGGCCCACCCAAGAACAATTCCGGCAAGAGCAAAAGACATGTCCCTCCCTCGAGGGACTGCGACAGCAAGCGCTCGCCCAGAGCGCAGGAGACACCGCAGGGGCCCACTGGATCTATTGGGACAATGACCTACTGTACAGCGAACAAAGAGTAGCGGAGCTGGGGGCCAGTCGAGTGCTGGTGGTGCCCCTCCGCTTCAGAGACTTCCTTTTGAACTTGGCCCATGATGTCCCCCTGGCTGGACCCTTGGGGCAAGACAAAACATACAACCGCCTGGTGACTCACTTTTACTGGCCGAGAATGAGAAATGACGTCTCCAACCACTGCCGGTCCTGCCCGACCTGCCAGGCCAGCGGGAAGAGCGGCCGCAAACTCAAGGCCCCGCTGCAACCTTTTCCCGTTGTGACCACCCCGTTCGAAAGGGTGGGAATAGACATTGTGGGACCCCTGGACCCCCGAACAGCACAAGGGCATCGATTCATCCTGGTCTTGGTGGACCACGCCACCCGCTATCCTGAGGCGGTTCCTCTTCGAACTGTAACAGCACCAGTGGTAGGTCGAGCCTTAATGGGGATCTTCTCTCGAGTGGGCTTCCCCAGGGAGGTCGTCAGTGACAGGGGCACGAACTTTATTTCAAAATATATGAAATCCCTATGGCAACAGTGCGGAGTCACCTACCAATTCATAACCCCCTATCACCCGCAAGGAAACGGACTGGTCGAGCGATTCAACCGCACTCTCAAGGGGATGATCATGGGGCTGGAAGAACCCCTACGCCGCCAGTGGGACGTGCTACTACCGTGCCTCCTCTTCGCCTACCGAGAAGTCCCCCAGAAGTCCCTCGGCTTCAGCCCTTTCGAACTCCTGTACGGACACCCTGTTCGCGGGCCTCTCAGCCTAGTTAAAGAAGAGTGGGAAATGGCCCCCCTGAAGACCCCTCCAGACGTCTACAAGTACCTCCTGACCCTCCGTAATCAGACCCGGCGATTCAGAGAGCTCGCCAAAGCCAATCTTGAAGCCAGTCAGGAGGACATGAAGAAGTGGTACGATCAACATGCCTCCTCCATCGAATTCGAGCCTGGCCAGCAGGTATGGGTGATGTCCCCCATCGAACCTTGTGCCTTACAGGACAAATGGACGGGGCCCTTCAAGGTGATCGAGCGTAAGAGCCCCGTCACCTACCTCATCGACATGGAATCCCCCCGGAACCCCCTCCGGGTCCTCCACGCCAACAGACTCCAACCCCACTTCGTGCGCTCGGAGCTCAGCCTGCTGATGGCTACAGACAGTGGGGCGGAAGAGGACTCCGAGCCCCTCCCTGACCTACTGGAGGCCGGGGAAAAAGATGGTTCAGTGGACGGGGTCCAACTCTCCGAGGCTCTGACCCCGGAGCAGCGCCAAGACTGTCGGGTCCTCCTGCTGCAATTTGCAAACCTATTCTCCCTCACACCCGGGGTCACCCCCTGGTGTCTGCACGACGTGGACACTGGCGACAGTCCTCCTATCCGACACCGGCCGTACCGAGTACCAGATCGGGTACGCACCTGCATCCAAGAAGAAGTCTCCAAGATGCTCGCACTCGAAGTCATCGAACCCTCGGACAGCCCCTGGGCCAGCCCGGTTGTACTGGTCCCCAAAGCTGCAGCCCCGGGCACCACACCCGAGCTCCGGTTCTGCGTCGACTATCGGGGTCTGAACGCTGTCACCCGAACCGACGCTCACCCCATCCCCCGAGCCGACGAACTAGTTGACCGCATGGGGGCGGCCCGCTTCCTAAGCATCTTCGACCTGACGGCGGGCTACTGGCAGATCGGCCTCACCCCCAGGGCACAAGAACGATCCGCTTTCTCCACCCCGGATGGACACTACCATTTCAGAGTGATGCCATTCGGCATGAAAAACGCTCCAGCCACGTTTCAACGACTTGTGAACCAGGTATTGGCGGGCCTCGAAGAGTTCAGCGCCGCATACCTGGACGACATCGCGGTGTATAGCCGCCACTGGTCAGACCACCTCCGCCACCTCCGAGGGGTCCTGCAGGCCCTCCAACGGGCCGGCCTCACAATCAAGGCCAGCAAGTGCCAAATCGGCCAAGGGTCCGTGACCTACCTCGGACACCAAGTGGGGAGCGGTCTGGTGGCCCCCCTCCAGCTCAAGATCGCTGCCATCCAGTCCTGGCGCCCCCCCGTAACCCAAACCGAGGTCCGAGCCTTCTTGGGGCTCACCGGATACTATCGGCGGTTCGTAAAGGACTATGGCAGCATTGTGGGGCCCCTCACGGAACTCACATCCAAGACCAACCCAAAAACAGTCAACTGGACTCCCGACTGTCAAGCGGCCTTCGAGAGGCTGAAGGCCGCCATGTGCACCGCTCCTGTGCTCCAGGCCCCCGACTACAGCCGTGAGTTCATCGTCCAGACTGATGCCTCAGACCATGGCATCGGGGCCGTCCTCTCCCAACTGAACCCCGAGGGAGTCGACCAACCAGTGGCCTTCATCAGCAGACGCCTCCTACCCCGAGAACAGCGCTGGAGCACCATTGAGCGAGAGGCCTTCGCAGTAGTATGGGCCCTCAAGAAGCTCCGGCCTTACCTCTTCGGAACCCACTTCCGGGTACAAACAGATCACCGGCCCCTGCAATGGCTAATGCAAATGCGGGGGGAGAACCCCAAACTATTGCGATGGTCCATCTCCCTGCAGGGGATGGACTTCACTGTGGAGCATCGCCCTGGCCAAGACCACGCCAACGCGGATGGCCTGTCCCGCTTTTTTCGCCTCGACGAGGAGAGTCCCCAAGAGGATGGGTGACTCTCCCCGCCTTCAGCTGGGGGGGACGCATGTTGGACAGGCCCCACGAAGGGCTCGCTCCCTCCCCGCATGACAGGGCCCAGACACCGGCTCTCCGGGGGCTACCCGCAGAAGCAACCCACAACCCGTCCCCTCCGGGACGCCTGCTCCCGGATATCTCTGTGTCACGGGCCCGGGCCCCCGTCAGCCCCATTGCCCGGCCCAGCCGCCATCTTGGACACTGCACCACACGGCCGCGTGGCCTCAGCTCAACCCCAACCCTGGGCCTGGCCAGGCCCCGCCATCCCGGCACCACCATCCATCCAGGAGGTGAACGGACCACTTGGCAGGCTAATGGGAGAAAGAAGTGTCGATGGCTCTCCCCCGCCAGGTGCCGATCGCCCCCAGCCTCCCCGGGTGCTGGCTCCACCCCCCTGCTGGGTGTCTGGACTCCCTCATCCCGGACCTCCCGACCTCCCAGTGCGAGGGTCCGGACATCAAAGGGCGCCAGACCTATAACCGAGGCAGCCCCAGAGCAGGAAGGCAGTTGTATCCTGGAGTCGAGAGACACCGAGAAGAACTCATCCTTGACGGACTGCTGGCGCTGCCGCAGCCCTGCCTTGTGAACTATCGTCCTGCCTGCTGGCGCTGCCGCGGCCTTCTGCAACCTTCATCCTCGTGGGACCTGCTGGCGCTGCCGCAGCCCTGCCTTGTGAACTATCGTCCTGCCTGCTGGCGCTGCCGCGGCCTTCTGCAACCTTCATCCTCGTGGGACCTGCTGGCGCTGCCGCGGCCCGGTGTAACCGTCATCCTCGTTGGGACCTGCTGGCGCTGCCGCGGCCCGTTGCCACCTACGACCTCTTCGGGACCTGCTGGCGCTGCCGCGGTCTGACCCGTCCGAACGCCAAGCTCGAGGATTGTGAGCTACCACCGTTTCACCTCAGTACCCGTAGGTACCAAGACTGTCCCGCTACCCCCTTTCCCTAATAGAGACTAGAATTGAGAGGATCATCGTGTCCTGATCTCCTTGTACCGTACCAACTTACTCAAGAATTGCCTATAAAAGGTGTTAAGCTGATCTTCGTGTGGTGTCCATCTGTGGGGGGGAAGTTACTTGTCTGTACGATCGCTGGAGACGGCCCTCCCCGGAGGCCTCTCCCCTTGTGCTCGGCCGACCCTCCAGGTCCCCGTCTAACAGGTATGGTTCCCTTTATTGGACCAGATGGTTGAACTCACGTTAAAGGATTGTCCTCAGTGCCAGCTCGTGAGTCAAGGAGATCCCCCAGCTCCCCTCCAGAAGTCGACACCACGCAGCGGTGTATGGCAAGAACTTGCTTTAGACTTCTATGGACCCCTTCAAAATGGAGAATACGTATTAGTTCTTATGGACGAGTACTCACGATTTCCCATAGCCCAGTTTGTGTCGTCCACCAATGCCACCAGCACGATCGCCGTTTTGGATGAAGTCTTCACGGCGTGGGGCGTTCCGAAGGAAATTAAGACAGACAATGGTCCACCATTTAATGGTCATGAATTCAGCGAGCTTGCAAAACATCTCAATTTCAGGCATCGTAAGATCACGCCCCTATGGCCTCAAGCTAATGGGATGGTGGAGAGGTTCAGGGCCACAATAATAATACACTTTATTGTACAGTTAATAAAAACCATTACAAAAATATGCAATACTGAGGTTCAGGGCCACAATAAAGAAGTCATTCCAACAGGCTACTCTCGAGAAGAAAGATCTTCAGGTGGCATTAAATGAAGTCCTAAGAGCGTATCGCACAACTCCACATGCCACCACAGGGAAATGTCCTGCTACCCTCATGTTGGGACTACCCATCAGGACACGGAAACCCACCTGGGAAGGTGCACTTCTCCCAGTGTCCTCACCAAGCGCTCATGAAGAGTTGGTCGTTGCAGATCGTGAAAACAAAAGCAAAATGTAGTCCTATGCAGATGCTCGGCGGAGAGCTAGATCCCCGTCCATTCGAGAAGGGGACTGGGTGCTGGTCAAGCAGGAACAACCAAAGAAAACAGACTGCAAGTTCAGTGCTGAACCTTTAGTAGTCACACAGCAGAAAGGGACCATGATAACTGCTGAATCTGAGAATAAAAGAATTACACGAAATATCTCACACTTTCAACGATGCACTCCGGCAGTAAAGGATGCTCTCAGCAAAGTGGCTGAAAACCTGAGTCAAGAAAGGTCCGAAACTGACTCTGTCGCACAGACGTCGAAAAACCCGATCCAACTTGAATCTAGCAGTGAAAATGTGTTCCTGCGACCCAAGCGGACCATTCGCCGACCTGTGCGGTTGATTGAAGAACTATGAGCAAGTCAGAACTTTAATTCGTTTTGTTAAGAAAGGGGGAGATGTTATAATGCTGAATGCAGTTTAGTGTTTGGGGTGGAGTCAAGGGGTTTCAGGAAGGGGAGGAGCAAGGGCAGTAAAGGGGCAGTTAGGAGAATGACGGGGCAGCGAGCAGATGTACTAATAAAGGCTCCATAACGATACCCCCAGTGTCTGTCATATTTGTAGTGAGGACATTACACTGGGGTGCCTTGTCAATCGGGTGCTGGTAAGGCGCAAGGCAGGAACAGGAGAAGTGGCATTACAGGAGCAAAGGCACGATTTTGTCCAATTTGCCTTAAGACCTGAAATCGATCCAATTCTGTCAAATATAGGCGCTATGTCAGGGGAGATTTAAAGTATGTCTCGAAAGTACAGGGGCAGGTCACCAGCATAGAGTGAGACCGAGTGCAAAGCGCCTCCTAGCGGAATCCCCGAGTCCAGGCCATGCGTGTGGAGGGTGCAGCGAGGGAGCAGAGCAGGGGGGACCGTGAGCATCCCCGTTGGGTTTCCCTATGAATCCACAAGGGCTTGGAGATGAGGGTCCCAGTTTTGACTCTTACTAGTGGATGAGTATAAAGTAGCCTGACCAGTCGGATGAACCCGAAACATAAAATGTAGCTGGGAGGAAAGAAACGAGAAAGGCCCATTCCAGGGAGTCAAATGCCTTCTCTAAATCCAGCATATGGCAGCCCAATCATGGCCAAACATGGGGGCATCTTCCAGGATCCTAAAGAACCTACACAGATTCAGAGAGGTATCAGAACCCATTTGGATCGGGCTGTACCAGCGCCAGTACCAAGGGGACAAGGTTTGTGGCTAGGATTTTGGCCAGAATTTTATATTCTATGATAAGATGTGCAAGTGGGTGATGTGACTCTAAGGCAGTAGGGTTACAGCCCTCATACAGCGTTTGCAGGCTGGGGTTAAGAGCAGAGCATAGGCCATAAAAAGATCGGTCGGGAGACAATCAGGACCCAGGGTTTTTCCTGAAGCAAGAGAACCGATAGCCTCCTGAATCTCAGGTGGGATAATAGCACCATCCACTGCACTTCTCTGGTCAAGGGATATATGGAGCAAGGTAATGGGTGTCTTGGGTGTTCTTGGCAGATGAGCCATGCTAGTAGATAGCCCGCCTTAGTTGCTTCCGCATGTAAAAGTGTGACATGTTTCCTCTGCCCCAGGAACAAGCGCTACTTATGCTCAGGAACCAGAAAAGCGAGTGATTCATGGCCCAGCGTGTCACTCTCTATATGGGCAATACCTCTGTCGAATAATAATAATAATAAATGGCAAGCTTATAGGCAAGCTTATAAAGCGCATGGTTACACTCACTGGTGTGTCCCCGCGCTGTGGGTAGACCACGTCAGGAGCAATAATGTGACATAGCTTAGAGGAGAACCTATGGGTGGAAGAGCCATGTCTTCAATTTTTTCTGAAAAATAGTTTCAGATTATTCTGTCCGAAGAGCGAGAGGGAGGTCATTCCAGTGTTTCGCGACTAGATAGCGGAAGGATCGGCCCCCCATTCTTGCTCTTTTGATAGCCGGGGTTTTGACCCATCCTGTCCCCGAAGATCTTAGATATCGGGATTGAGTATAGGGGGACAGTAGGTTGTGTAGATAACTTGGCCCTTTCCCTTGCAAAATAGTCAATGTGTGTTATGTGGGTAAGGATGTACCAATGCCAATCAGGCAATGTATGTCGACATGTAGGTTGTGTGGGCATGAATAAAAGGGGTAGACCCTGGTACATGCATTACGCAGGCGCCATATGTTCGAACGAGGCAGGCACTGCCTGGGCATTAGACAAAATGAGAGTGCGGGGACAAAGAGAAAAGGAGCGGTCTTTGTCTACATCTAGGGCACTTTTTAAGTCTCCATCAAGGAGCCATGCTATCCCATTCCAGCATGAGTCTACCCCCGACAGCTTGACCAGGAACCCCGAATGGTCAGGGTTAGGTGTATAAATGGAGCCAATAAGCAAACGCCACCCTTCCGGGTGTCTGTCGAACAAAACAGTGCAACCCTCAATGTCAACAACTGTTGTGTCTACTGTGAAGGCAACACTTGCCTTGTTCCACACCAGAGTGCGTATGTAGAGTAGTGCGCGGAGAATACCTGACCACTCAAGCATCCTCTGTTATATCGCACCCTCAGACAGCATAAAGTGAGACTCGTAATAGTGCAATGTGTGTGGAGCGGTGGCGTAAATGTGAGTCAACAGCATATATATATATATGTGAGGGAGTATGCATTCCCCTCATAATCCAGGTGAGAATGTTATTTATTTTATTTGAAAGGTTTTATATAGCGCTGGCTAGACCTGGGGGTATCAGAGTGCTTTACATGTGCAAAGACAGGGTTACAGGAGTTGTTCAAGGGTACAGTATAAAAGTGATAAAAAAACAACACTCCAATTCAATGCGCAAAGACACGAATTACAGAAAAAGTTCTAGGATACAATATAACGATTACTAAATACATACACTCCAATTGAAGACTAATAAATAGATATACAGCTAAAGCAGATACATTTATATATAAAGTGGCTGTGGTGGGAACAGGATTCTGGGCAGAGCTGTAAGTGAGGCAGGAGTTAGGGACGGATATGTGGGATGAAACCATGGTTTGGGGAGAAGGGGGTTGGTCAGATGGGTGGGGTGTTGAGAAGAAGGAGGGAAGGGGAAGAGGAGTATGAGGGTGGAAGGAAGTGGGTGGAGGGTACAAGGGAGAGTGTTGGACGGGCCTCGTGGCTGGGCCGTCCCCCCTCCACACAACGGGGCTCGGACCCCGGCTCTCCCTGAATCCCCTGCAAGTCCCCGTCAGCACCATGGCCCCGGCCCAGCCGCCACCTTTGGACACTACAGCACGAGGCCGCATGGCCTCGACTCGACCCCAACCCTGGGCCTGGCCCGGCCCCGACATCGAGGCACCAACCTCCACACAGGAGGTAAAGAGACCACTTGGCAGGTCAATGAAAGAAGAAGGCGTCAACGGCTCTCCTCCGCCGGGTGTCGATCACCCCCGGCCTCCCTGGGCGCTGGCTCCAACCCCCTGCTGGGTGTCGGGACCCCCTCATTCCGGACCTCCCGACCTCAAGGCGCGCGGGTCCGGGCATCAAAGGGATCCAGACCTATAACTGGGGAAGCCCCAGACCAGGAGGGCAGTTGTATCCTGGAGTCGAGAGACACCGAGAAGAACTCATCCTTGACGGACTGCTGGCGCTGCCGCAGCCCTGCCCTGTGAACCCTTCGTCTTGGCCTGCTGGCGCTGCCGCGGCCCACCCTCGTGAAACCATCATCTTGGCCTGCTGGCGCTGCCGCGGCCCTCTGCAACGTGAACTACCACCTTGGCCTGCTGGCGCTGCCGCGGCCCTCTGCAACGTGGACTACCACCTTGGCCTGCTGGCGCTGCCGCGGCCCTCTGCCCATTGAACCATCGCCTTAGCCTGCTGGCGCTGCCGCAGCCCTCTGTACTTGAACCATCGCCTTGGCCTGCTGGCTCTGCCGCGGCCCCTTCGTTGTCGACCTTCATCTTAGCCGACTGGCGCTGCCGCGGCCCGACCTTGCAGACTCCTAAGCTCGAGGATTGTGAGCTTCTCTCTTACCACCCTCTGTACCGACCCGGTACCAAGACTGTCCCGCTACCCCTTTCCCTACAGAGACTAGAATTGAGAGGACCCTCGAGCCCTGAATCTCCTGTACCGCTGATAACCTTGCCGCAAGAACCCTATATAAAGAGTGTCGATCTCATCCTGGTGTGGTGTCTATCTGTGGGGAGGGTAGTGACTTGTCTGTACGATCGCCGGAGACGGCCCTCATCGGAGGCCTCTCCCCCAGTATTCGGCCGACCCTCTGGGTCCCCGTCTAACAGAGAGGTAGAGGGGTGGAGAAGTGATAGGGGAGAGAGAAGGGGAGGCGGATGTGGACAGAGAAGGTACGTTGTCTGAATTAGGGGCCCCAGTATTTCCTGAGGAGGTGCAGTTTTTTTTAAGGCAAGGTAGGAGGGTTTGCAACGTAGTTCCTTTGGGAGGGCATTCCAGACGATCGGTGCATTTCCAAAGAAGGCGCAAGATTGAGTGGTTTTCTTTTTGAATGAGAGGGGGACGAGGAGAAAAGTGTTAGTGCTCCTCATCGTTCTGGATTCACCCACTTTTTTGCGTTTGTTTGTGAGGTACATCGGGGCATTCTGGTGTAGGGCTTTATGTGTGATGCATGCTGTCTTGGAGGAGGATCTACGTTCAATGGGAAGCCAGTTAAGAGCCTTCAGGGCTGCAGTCAAAGCGTTTATAGTCAGTGATGAGCCTGGCTGCAAGGTGGAGCACAGATCTGAGAGGAGTTAGGTGGACTTTGGGGGTTCCTATGAGCATGGCATTACCATAGTTGATTTTAGAGAGTACAAGCGATTGGACGACGCATTTGAAGTCTTCGGGTGGGAAGAAGGGTTTGGTTTTCTTTAGTTGACGGAGACAAAAGTGTTCTCCTTTAGCCGATTTTTTTATGTGGTCATTAAGGGTAAGATTTTTGTCATCTGTAGTTTTTGTCACTGAATTGGACAAAGAGAGCGAGCAGATGAGAGCATTAACTTCAGAGATCCAGGTTTGGATGGAGAGTCAGTTGTTTTTGGGGGAGAAGAGGATGATTTCAGTTTTCTTAGGGTTAAGTTTAAAATGGTTGGAGTGGAACCAGTGTTGGATTTTGTTTAAGGTATGGTTAAGATGAAGCACATCAGAATGAGACCAAATCTTATAGTACAGTTGTGTGTCGTCAGCATAGAGGTGGTGGTTGATTCCTGCTTTTTAGGTCTCGCTCGAGACCTATTGCTGTTGAGTCGGCTCTCAAGGGACATCGACAGGGGCACGCGCGGCGATTTCACAGCGTGGACACGCATGCCCAGCCCCCCGGAGCCGTGCACATCTCCAGATTGATTGCCAGCCATGCCTCTCAGTCGCGCGCGCGCGCGCAAATGCACACACACACACACAAGCACACACACGCTCACACACACAGGCGCACCCCCCCAACCTGCTCACACGCACACACACACACACACACACAGTCATACACGCACATCCATACACTCGAAGTGCCCATCTCTGTCTCGCTAGCCTGATGCACCAAAAAACACGTCCCCCCTACTCACCCGGCTGACTCAGGACTCCCCCCGCTGCTCTCCAGGCCGGTCTTTCCTCCTCAGGTGTGTGTCAGCGGCTCAGGCTTGGCAGCAGGCGGGGCTCTCCATGATCACGCACCGCAAATCTTCTGGCTGGCTTCGCGGATGACGAGTTTCCTAGACGTCCGATGTGCACGCTCACGGTACACGGAAACACGCACAGCGTGACTTTGAGTGTGCGCCCGTACAGCTGAGGCGCATGCTCGCACACTCACGACATTATCCTTCGCTCGCTCCCTTCAGCAGGGCCGCACTGGGAAGGTAGGTACTGGGCGATGATGGGCCGGGGTCCTAGGGTGGTTAGAGTTGTGTTTTTAGGGGCTTCGTTACAGCCCACGGCTACCAGTGCATGTCCGTTGTTTCCTTCCTGTTGCTGGAGCATTAGGAGCTCTGTGCTATTTCTGACCCCTTCCCTTGTCAGCTCGGCCCCAATGTCTTCCAGCCCTTGGTGGATGAGCGGTGTGTTTGCCTAGGCCTGCTGCAACAACACCTTTCCCAGAGGAACAGGCGTGCTTTCTCTTCCGCTTGTTTTCCATACGACGTTGTCCGTGCCCTATTTACTCCCGCCCCCCACCCGTTGTCCGTGATCTCTTACTCCCTCCCCCCGCCCGTAATCTCTTTACTCCCTCCCCCCGCCCGTTGTCCGTGATCTCTTTACTCCCGCCCGTTGTCCGTGATCTCTTTACTCCCGCCCGTTGTCCGTGATCTCTTCACTCCCGCCTCCCTCCCATTGTCCCTGCTGTCTTTACTCCCGCCCCCCACCCGTTGTCCGTGCCCTATTTACTCCCGCCCTCCACCCGTTGTCTGTGATCTCTTTACTCCCGCCTCCCTCCCACTGTCCCTGCTGTCTTTACTTCCGCCCCCCACCCGTTGACCGTGCCCTATTTACTCCCGCCCCCACCCGTTGTCTGTGATCTCTTTACTCCCGCCCGTTGCCCGTTCCCTCTTTACCAAGTTGTCCGTGATCTCTTCACTCCCGCCCCCGCCCATTGTCCCTGCTGTCTTTACTCCCGCCCCCTTCCTCATTTACTGGATTTGCAAGCTAAACGAAGGTGCGGATTGCAAGGTAATGCGCAAACACATACAAGTTTCACTGCTAAATAGATATTCATGTTGGCTTTCATTTACCAGCATTTGCAGTACAGTAAGTACAACAAAGAGCATTCACTTTGTTTTCGGTGGAAATACCATAAACAATGTTCCAGCCCGTCCATAGGTTAATATTTTATTGAGCAGTAAATATAGAAAAATAACACACAACAAAACAATGTATTTAATTTTAAAAACATTACACATCATATCACAACTCACCACGACATTCCACACCATGCCACTGCCCTCACGTCACTATACTAAGCACAACTTGCACACAACTTTACAGTACTGAACACAGCAGATACGTTGCTCTACAACATACCTTAAAAACATTGCCAATATCTGTGACTCAACACTTTGGACGTTCTTGGCTGAACTCTCCTCCCTCCCCGCGACCCGTGTGAAGCGTCCCGTGGGGTCCTACTGCGGGGCATCAGGTGGAAGAGAGAGCCCGTGGGAGTGAAGCGGGGTCCGGCCGGCACTGCATGGATCCTCTCCTGAGCTTAGATCCGCCAGAATGCACGACCTGGCCCGGGAGGTAAGACGGGACCGCGACTTCCCCGGAGGGTATTTATTTATTTAATGCGATTTTCAACAGCGCGAAAATTACCCGAAGGTGTCAACGCGCTTTACAAAAGAACCAGTTGTGATACATAAGGATTTAGGATTACATGCGTTACATAAAAGATACAAACAGGATTTTTTTTGTGCAAATGTACAAGTTGTATAGTCATACAGGGCCCTGAGCCATCCTCATTGTATGCACTGCCCCCCCGCCCCCTTCCCACAAAATCTTTTCACAACCTGCTCCACCATCGAGATAGACTGTGCCACGAAGCCTGCTGTACCGTAGACTCCCTGCCTCCACTCGCACCCTACTACACACCCTCATGATCCCCGCATACTGCCAACCACCCCACATGCTTCAGGTGTTTCCCTTTATTTGTGTTCCTGTTTCATTCGGTGTGTGCCTGCTCTCTCTCTTTGACCTACCATGACCACCTGCTTCCGGTGTTTCTTATTACACACTTACGGCGAGGAGGGGGGATTCTCCTTAATGACTTCTAAAGTGCGGAATTCTTGGTTTCTCCCTGTGCGTCAAATCTCTCGTCATAACTACTCCCGCAAAGATTTGGGATTTACTTTTTCAGCTGTGAAATGAATCTCCACATTGACCACTTTTTTTTAGCGCAGTATACCTCAGTGAGGTGATAGTGTGCACTCTGTACTCTTTCATTCATTTGCTGTTCCCTCTTATCCACATCTGATTTTAGCTGTAGATCTGTTTTCCCTCTTCCTCCCTCGATAGGTTCTAGAAAAATGCAGACTCAATGCTAAACTTTTCATAAATTTTGGAAAGTAGTTCCCTCTTCAGCTTGTATTAATCGATGTGATGAGTTTGTTCCAGAGTTCAGCTCTGCGCACCGTCAGGGGATGACCCCAAAGCGTCCCTTCATCAGTCCTGCTGCTGTCAGGAGGAGAGTCGAGCCAGCTGAAGGAGAGGGGGGTTTGTAGCCACGGTTTGACAATCTAGATTTCCTATTTGTGGTTCTATGATACCGCAGTAAAATGATCTGGAAAATGGCGTTTGTTTACATTCCCTAAGGAAACTCAAGAGTTTGGGGAACAGAGCACCGGTCAATGTTTCAAGCTTTATTACAAATGTCATAAAAAGATGTTAATATTTCACTTCTGTTCTTGGATTTTCGTCACAATAAAATACACTGAACATAATCTTCACAAAAGTTATTTACAAAAGTTTAAGCTATTGCCATTATAAATTACAATAACTTTTATTTAAGTATTAATTATTTAGAAAAATTAAAAGCCATTGTTATTTGTAATATCAATACATCTAAGTCACATAAATACAAAACATGTTGCATTACAAATGCTATAGGTGTCACATTTGCATATGATAAAAGTATTGGCATTGTAAATGGCAAAGCTATTAATTTCGCTATTTTCAAAACCTACACATAACTAAAAAATGTGTCATTTACAAGACCAATAGCTCAAACTTTCCTAATGCGAGACCTATTGCATTGCAAATGCTTGTTTCAGAATGCGGGTAAGAAGTTCCATGAAGAGGTAAAGAGAGAGAGGGAGAGAATAGAGCTTTGGGAGACTCCAAGGGACACCGGAGAGGGGCCCGATAGACAGTCGTTAATTTTGATTTGTTTTGTTCTGTGACTGAGAAATGAGGAGAACCATTTAAGGACCTGACCATTGAGGCCAAAGCGGGACTTGAGTGAATTGAGTAGGGAGTTGTGGTTGACAGTATCAAAGGCAGCCGAGAGGTCAAGGAGAATGAGTAGGCAGGATTCACCGTTAGCAAGAGAGGAGTGGATGTCATTGATTATGTTTAGCATGGCGGTGTTACTGCTGCAGCCTTTTCTGAAGCCAGATTGCAGGGGCCCTAGAGGGTTGAAGTTGTTAACATGTTTATCTAATTGAAGCAAGACACATTTTAACAGGGCTTTGGAGAGGAGTGGTAGGTTAGATATAGGGCGTAGATTATTCAGGTGATTTGGGTCTGCAGTGGGATTTTTAGGGATAGGCATGATTTGACCAAGTTGAAGTGAGTCTAGGATGCAGCCTGTGGAGAAGGATGTGTTGATGATATTGGACCAGTATGGGGCCTCAATGTGGCTGAGATTCTGGATAAGGCTAGAGGGGATAGGGTCTTTGGTGTGTGAGGATGGCTTAAGTTTGGCGATGACGTCAAATACTTCGGTCACAGGGTTGCAGTTAGTCCAAGATGCATTGTTTTTCAGTTGCAGGGGGAAGGCTAAATTCAGGAGGGCGGAGTAGCGAGAGGGAGAGTGGAGGGGTACGGAGTCAGAGTCGGGACAGGATGATCATTCAGTGTGGGGTCAGTGACAGAAGAGGAATTGGGTTGGATCTCAGTTAGATGGAAGGAGAAATTAATTTTGGTGATTTTAACAGAGAAGAAGTTGGCAATTTCCTCACATTTATTAGTTGAGGCAGTAAGTTTAAGGGGGGCTATTGATGTCTGGTTACGAACAATGTTAAACCGTTCTCTGGGTCTGTTTTTGGTGCAATCGAGTTGTGTTCGGAAAAAGGAGGCCTTTTCCTTGAACATGTGTTTTTTGTAGGAATATCCAGCGGTCCGGAGGAGGGCAAGGTTCTCGGCGGAGAGGTGTTGTCCCCAAGATCTTTCAGACAGTCTCAGTAATCGCCTTTCGTCGTTGAGGTCAGAGTTAAATCAAGTTTTGGATGGAATAGTTCTTTGCTTTTTAGGTCTCTCCTACACAGCGAGCATGTGCTACATAGGCAAAAGAGACCTTTAGTAATCGCTTTGGCTTTTCAGCCATATACGTGCACCCGTTCCATTGCCTTCAATGGCAAGGCATGCACATTTGGAGATTTACTTGCGGAAGCGAGCCCTGCCATATGCCAGCAATTATTGCTCCCGCAAGTGAATTGCACAGGCCCCCTCCGCCTGCATGAGGCGCGTGCGCCTCCACCTGCTGTGGCGCAAGGCACGCGCGCTTGTTTTGTATTGGTATATCGCGCAGTCTGAAAATTATTATGGCTTCGCAGCGCTTTTAGCAGCCCATGGATTACTCTGAATCGTTGTGAGGTTGTTTGTGTTTTTATTTTAGAGTTTGATTCGATTCTTGGAGATTTTATAAGTCGTATGAATCAGTTACAGTGACACCAGAGGGAAATCTGCCAACTCCCATGCTCATTTGCCCATTGCCCGGGGTGTTTGTTGGGTGTATGGGCGTTGTTGGTACTATGATCACAAGTTAGTTGCATATTTGGGTCGTGTTTTGATGTGTGTTCAGAGTTGTGTCTTTTGTAGAGTTGTGCACAGCGTGTCTTAGATGAGATTGTTTATTCTGTAGCAACTGGTGTTTGTGAGTTTTAATGGTCTCTACCTTACTCCCACGTGCACTCTAACTGTCACACATGGTTTTCAGAATAAATCAACCCCTGAAATACCAGCAAAAGGCAAGCAGCGTGGGCAGTTGTCTGTGAATTCGCCGGTAGCACCGGTATAACCTGAATAGTGCCCGGTTTTCACTGGCTTGGCCTCGCAGCGCTCTTCCCCTCTCCGGGGGAACGCCTGCTGGAACCTGCTTGTACGGCTGTGTAAGGTAGGTGGGTGGTACTAACGGTTTGAAAAATCTTGTATAGCCTCTACTTCATTTCCGGTCCTGAATCAGAAAGTCATCCCCACAGGAAGGGGCAAGGCCTGCTTGACCAACAAGCTTGCACAACTGGGAGGGAGGCATGGCGGGCTGCCGAGGATGAGGGCGAAGCACCCGCAAGGGCACTGAGGACTCCAGGAGCGGGCCACCGAGCCTCACCTGGCCTCCGTGATGTGTAAACACAGGTGAGGAGGACGGGAGGTGGGAGTTGAGGTGACGTCCCACCACAGGATGGATCCGGCCCCGAGGCATGGATGGACCTCCCGAGGGACGAGCTCGGGTCACCTGGACTCGTACTCCCGGACCAGGCTCTCATGCCAGCCAGACCACAGGTTTAAATCTTCCCTTTAATCCTCTGCAGACCAACTCTGTATAATGGGGCCCGTGTGGGTGAGCTCTGCACCGCCCAGTGTACGGGTAGTAAGCATAGGATACTGAGTAAACACATAACACATCTTTATTCCCTAACCCTGACATCCTTGGTTCCCAGCGCCTCCAGCATTATTGAACATAGCGTCTTCAACTTTCTTTATTCTAGTATCTCCAGCATCCATTGAGGGCCCCAACATCCTTGGGTCCTCTCATGGAGTCTTACCATATCCTTGGGCCCCTCGCCTCCTGCATCCTTGGGCCCCTCACCTCCTGCATCCTTGGGCCACTCACCTCCTGCATCTTTGGGCCACTCACCTCCTGCATCCTTGGGCCCCTCAACTCCTGCATTGTGGAAAAGTAAATTTTGCCATGTTCTGTGTCCCTACGCGTCCTCCATCATATGTTATGTGTGCATGATTAATATGCATATGTATTCCCCATGTTCGATTAATGACGCAATTACAGTTGTGTCCACCTCTAGTATGTCAGTTTCCAGTTCTCGTGAATACTACGAATATCAGGCCTATGTAAAGCTACGTTGCCACGTTTCTCAGTGTGCACGTTATTTCATTGTAAAGTCCCCGTTTCTAGGCCTCAAAAGGGCCTGGACACCAGATTCAGCTCCTGTCTCCTGAAGCCTCGCTGAGGAGCGATACAGCCCCCACCTGTATCCTCGACCCTTCACTTACTTCCTGCCTCACAGTGCCCGGCTCAGCCTGGCTCTGCCTACGAGTCTGCCAAGAGTATGTTATGATTCTAGTTATCAGTCCAGCCCTCCTTCTCTGCATTCTTAAGCTACTGAACCGCATCAATAGTTTCCGTCATTGTCTAGCCTTTACGTCTCCATGTAAGAGAAATACTGCATTTAATGGTCATTTAATATTCTTCATCACGCACTACATGTAGAATAATGCATGCTCCAGTTTTAGAGTCCGTTAGCCTCTCCCCTCCTGACTCTTAGTTTATATCAACATGTTCTCTAAACATTAGATACTAGATATTGCTTAGGTACATGTCGCCCTGACTCTCCAGACTTCAGTCTCTGCTCCTAGCACAGAGTTCGTAGCCCCCAGCTTCTCCTAGTAACACGTCATTGCCAGCTTGCGCGCACCATTAGGTCAGAGGTCCCGGCTCCTTAGGTAGCCCCCTCCATGTTTCCGCCCCATTTATGACATATTCTGTTACGTTTGCATCACATGTCTATGTATACGCCTCTGTTACACCTACTTTCACCCTTATCTTTCGCGACTGCTATTGACCACACCCACTGCTCCGCCTATCGTATGTATTGTAATGCAACTGTTTTAGTATATATGATCGTGTATTGTTATTAAATGTTAGCGCGCTCATCCCAGATCCTGCCCGGCAGCTGTCGGGACCCCCCTGCTGGGCCCTGCCATCCTATTCCTATGCAGGTTGTCCTGTTCCTGTCCTTTATGCTGTAATAAACCTGCAAAACTCCTACTACCTCGAATCTTGACTCTTATTTATTGAGCTATCTGTTATTGCTATGCCTAGTCAAACCTAGATCCGGTATTATTTATTTATATACCACATAATGGCGCCCGAACAGGGACTTGCCCTTTCCCCACGTGTCGGTGAAGCCACGCCGACCCCCTGACCCTCTGCAGTTGTGACGGAACTCTTCTGCGCACCGGCAGATATTTCTGCTTTAAGTATCCCTCAGGCCCACGGAGGAGACGGAGGAGGCGGTCCAGCATCCAGACGAGACGGTGGAGGAACGCGGCGAGTCCCGACCAGAGCCCAAGCCGAGAGTCCAAGGTCCGAGGTATCCGGAGGCCCACCCGTAACAGAAGTCCGAAGTTCGTCCATCCGGCGTCGAAGCAGTCCAGTCCAGTCCGAGGCCTTCCGTTCTTGCTGCCCGGTGAGTACCGTTGCTGGGGTAGTATCTAGACAGGGTCAATCTAATTGACTCTGGTCCGTGGGTTGGTGGTACACAGACCCACAAAACGAAGTGTCCACTTCGGTGGATGCGGGTCCTGACGTGTCTCTGAATGGGACCGGTAAGTTTCGTACTGTTTCAGCAGTGCATCTAGTTTCTGTTCTAGTCAGTTCTGTTCTCGAGAAAATTCATGTATTCTGTTTTCCGTATTCCAGGTAGTATTCTGTTCGAACTGTTATTCTGAATGTTATTCATGTATTTTAATGTCGTGGTATGAGTGTGAAGTAATTATCGTGTTTATTGTGTATTGTGTTGTGTCCAGATTATAGTTCAGTCATGCCGCTCTTTTCAAAACTGCGTCAGTTAAAAACCAGAAAAGGTCTGCTAGAAGCAGCAGTTCCTGTTCCGGCTAGGGACAGTCCAGGTCATTTTATGTATCAGAAGCATGGCATAAGCGCCATATTGTATCTAGATTTATGGGTAGAGTATACCAAACAGTTAGAGGAAAAGTATAGATGGCCCGTATCGGGTACATGGGATGCCGAGTGCATCATGAGAGTAGAAGAAGCATTATGGAAAAAGAAAGCCAGACAGTCACAGAAAGATGCCATTGAGTTATGGCGCAAAGAATCTCATAAAAGAACCGAAAAAGAAATCAGAAAGTCAGAACTAAGTAGAGAATCCTTGGAACGAGCCCAGGAAAGGGAACTAATCGAGATAGGTGAACGAGTTAAAACAGAACAGTCAGACAGATAGAGGCATGCTCTTATTAAGGGTATGTATCCTCTTCTTGCCGAGGGCTTGCCAAAAGCAACCCCGGAGGCATCCAGTAATTTCCCGCCACCATTAGTTCCGCTCAAGCTACGTCACAAACCGACCGCAGCTGATATTTTTATTTCGTCCTATTTGGACGACACAGTCCCAGAATATGAAAATCCCGCTCCGCCAGTCCCTGTAAATCAGGCACTTCCCGCTCCTCCAGACACCGGAGTACCTGTTACGGTACCCCCGGTCCAGCCCGCCATACAAGTCCAGCCTGCATTTCCATTTCCCACTCTGCCAGGACGAAGAGCATCAGTAGACGACTCTAGTTTAGGGGCCGCAGGGGGAGGTCCTCCTCAAACCCCGCCGCCACACAAGCGTTTAACGTTAGCCGAATTACATGCACAAGCGTCACAGCGTACGCCCAGATATCAGTCTGTTGCAGAGATAAGAAAAGCCCTTACCGAATGTGGCTATGATCCAGTCCCAGGCGAGGATAGTATGGTTTTATATTCATTACGCGTGAGAAAGGTGACCGAGTATCTAGTCACCCTACCAGATATGAAAGAAGATCTAGACAGAATATATCGTTTCATCCGTACAGGGAATGATCCAGAAAGTATTAGTGACGTCATGTGCCAAAGAAAAGTTGAAGTCCAGCTCATGATATTAAAGTTTCTGATTAATTGTCTAATAAGGGAACAAGATTATCCGACCAAAGATCGAGCCGAAATGAAAGTCCTGACAAGGTGGAGTGATAATATAGCCGAGGGTAAGCATAAGACCATCAGTAGTATAGAGAGTATGTACAAGAAAATCCGTAAAGAAATAATAAAGTTACACGAACAACGTAAAGAAGCACAAGTAAGCGAGAAAGAAAATGACTCTTCTACAGAAGAGGTAGAGGACGAGAATCCCGACAGAATAGCGTATGTAGGAAAATCTAGATTTCCAGATCGCCATTTGCGCCTAGAACACAAGTCAATTTTTCATCATCCAGCACCAGAACAAGGTTCTCTGGAACAAGTATTTCAAGCTACCGATCACATTCTGAAATCACGAATCGGTTATAGCGAGTTAAGTACTATGCATGAACAAGAACAAGTCCGATCAGCAGTCCGATGGATTACTGATTCTACCACTTTTCCAGACGAAATAGTGGCACAAATGTTTCTGAAATTGCCCCCAGCCGAGCAACGACTGGCGGGTATGTATATGATCCAGCACCTCATTACATTGTATGAGGGTCAACATTCTGATCCAGGTCCGTTACACGATGTCCTGAACGAGTTACTCCAGTATAAATGGAAAGGTTTAGGTACCGATTTGATTAGTGTCATTCTAGAACAGCGCCACAAATACAGAACGTTTTTGAACCCGCATTTTGTTCATGTCTCACCTCCAGAAAGTAAACCCTTTTACATAGACAGACAGAATCCGTTACGAGAAGTACATCCAGTTAAGACAGAGGGTGGTGAAATGCAACGAGTGTTTGTTTACACCCCTATCACAAAGATGGAACTCTTAGAGATGAAAAAGTTAATTCCCTGTCATGATAAAGATCCAGCAGGGTTCCACCGAGAATTAAAAGACATGCTCCGTATGGGAGAATACACGTATCCAGATATCATTAAAATGTTAAAAGTCTTGTTGCCCGCAGGGGTATATGAGAAACTCAAAGAAAAAGAATGGGAGGTGGGAGAGAAAAAGATCGATTGGGCAGTTCTAGAAGCTGAAGACAAGGCACGAGTACCAGGTACCGGTCTTGGAGATAAATGTAAAGAATTACCTGAACTGTTAATACAAGTTTTGCCTAGGTTATTGACAACTAGAAAGGAAGACTGGGATGCAATCTCAGCATGTAAACAGAAACAAGACGAAGATATTAGTGATTATTATTCTAGATTTGAGAAATGTTTTACCATAAACAGTGGCCTCAAGACAAGTAGCGAGTCATACCCTCATCTTTTTGTTACTAAATTAGTCGAGAATTCAAGTCCACAAATTAAAAACCGAGTTTTGAAAGTCGAAAGTACCTGGCAAGCTAATACCCCGTCCCAGATGTTACAGATGCTTCAATACCACCAGAATAGAATCAGAGAAGAGCAAGAACATGAGAGAAAACGTATGAAAGACACGAAAATGAAAGTACTAGTTGCACAATCCGTTCCTCAAGATAGTCAGAAGAGGGGACCAAATCAAGCCAGTCATCCTGCAGCTCCCGTTAAAGGAAACTGCAATTATTGTAAACAGCCAGGTCATTTTATAAACGAGTGTGCAGTTCTGAAACACAACATAGCTACCGGTAAGACTAAAGAAAGACCACGTCCGCCGAGACAAGAACAAGTTACACAGACTCCTCAGTCACAGAATGCACCACAGACAGTTACAGCACCGCAGCCTATCGCTGCAACACAGCATGTTACACAGCAGATGTACCAGTATGCACAGTCTGAGTATCCAGAGTATCAGCCATATTCATGAAACAGCCTAGAGAGGGAGGTAGGCTTGCCTCTCATCGAGATACCTGTAGATCAAGAAGGTCCCTATGTTCATAGTCAAGTATTAGGGAAAGACAGAAAGTTTTTGATTGATACAGGGGCAAGTAGGACCACTATAAGTCACGCCGAAGTTCCAGGGGCTCCGCTCTCAGGCTCAAGAAATGTTTCCCTTGGATTTTCAGGAAAACCTATTGTAAATGAAATATCAAAGCCAGTTACTCTAGAAGTAGGTCCATTGTCCCGCACTACTGACCTGTTACTTACTAAGTCATGTCCAGAAAATCTATTAGGCATTAAGACACTGAAAGAGTTAGGTGCAGTTATATGCTGCTCCCCAGAGGGAATACGATTGTTCCTACGTGACTTCAAGGGTCACTATGTATTACGAGATTTTGATCCCAGACTGTCCAATGTTCCGCAGCATCTATGGGCGCAAGGTCCAACTGATGTTGGTTATATGCAAATCACACCCCATCGTGTGACTCTCAAGCCAGGTGTAGTGTTACCACGAATCAGGCAGTACAGATTGCCACCTGAGGCTGTAGCAGCCTTATCCAAAATTATTGACGAGCTCATCGCTCAAGGAGTAGTTGTAGAAACCGACTCCAATGTATGCAATTCTCCGATCATTCCAGTCATGAAACGCACTGATCCAAATGCACCCCCAGTATATCGATTAGTGATTGATCTCCGAGAGCTTAATAAATGTATTATTCCCCAGTACCCAGTTGTCCCAGATATCTCTTCCCTATTGACAGCCATTGATTCTGAAGCCTCATTTTTTACTGTCATAGACCTCAAGAACGCGTTCTTCAGTGTTCCCATTCATCCAGACAGCCAGTTTCTTTTCGGATTTTGTTTAAATGGAAGGAGCTATATGTTCACACGCGCTCCTCAAGGTTTCACAGAAAGTCCTAGTATTTACAGTCAAGCACTCAAGAGACAACTAGACAATATTCACATGCCAACTGACACTGCCCTGCTCCAGTATGTCGATGATCTACTGATCACAGCTCGTTCTGAACGTGCTTGCGAGCGAGCATCCCTTGCAGTCTTGTATTTCCTAGCCGAGATGGGACACAAGGTGTCCCCTTCTAAGCTTCAATTCTGTGTCCAGCAAGTGGTCTACTTAGGACACTTACTGTCCAAGAGGGGTAGGCAGTTGACACCAGACCGTATCCAGTTAATAGCGAGTCTTCCCCAGCCCAAGACCCAGAAGGAGGTACGTGCTTTTATCGGCCTTACTTCTTATTGCAGACAATGGATTCCTCAGTATGCATTTCTAGCCAAACCACTGATACAGTTAACGACACAGGAGGCAGCCGTATCGACTGTCCTCCCTTGGACATCTGAACATACACTCAGTTTTAATGAGTTAAAGAAAGCCTTATGTCAAGCTCCAGTTCTAGCTACACCGAACTACAGTAAGCCTTTTACACTTTTCGTCACAGAACGCGAAGGTACAGCATTATCTGTTCTCACACAAGATCAAGCAGGACAATACAAGCCCTGTGCTTATTTTTCGAGCACATTAGATCCTGTAGCCCAGGCTCTGCCTGCGTGCCTCAAGTCAGTTGCAGCCACAGCACTAGCTATCAGACAAAGTGATTCCATAGTATTAGGACACTCCTTGACAGTACAAGTTCCACACTCCGTGGAAGTTCTATTAAACCGAACACAAACTCAGCACTTGACAATTGCACGTTTAACAGGTTATGAATTGACACTGTTCCAGCCACACATAGAAATCAGACGCTGCAACGTTTTAAATCCTGCTACACTGTTACCATCAATTACTTCGAATTCTGCCACACACGACTGTGTGGAAGTAGTTAACATCATGACCAAGCCAAGACAAGATCTGACAGATATTCCATTACCAGACCCCGACCTGACACTTTATGTGGATGGTTCATGCATGAGAACTAGTACAGGAGAACTAGTAGCCGCGTATGCAGTGACTACTGACACTGAAGTTATTGAAACACACCGTATTGACACCCTGTCTGCTCAAGCAGCGGAGCTAGTTGCTCTGACTCAAGCCTGCATACACGCCAAGAACCTGAAAGTTAATGTTTACACAGATTCACGCTACGCATTTGGAGTCGTACACGACTTTGGAGTGCTCTGGCAGGAGAGAGGTTTCATGACTTCTCATGGAACCAAGATTCAGCATGGTCTCCTTATTCAGGCTCTGTTAGATGCCATACATTTACCGACATCCATTGCTATCATGAAGTGCAAAGCACATACGAAAGTTACTGACACTATTTCCCAAGGTAATGATCTAGCAGATCGCACAGCCAAGCTTACAGCTCAGACTCCAGACACTTCAGTTAATCCGACACACACACACACTCCAGATCCGACTACATGTATGACAGTTAAAGACCCTACTCAAGATGTCATAGATATCCAGTTACATGCTACTCCCGATGAAATCAAGAAATGGTCCGAACAAGGAGGGGTCCAGACAGATCAGGGATGGGTAACAAAGGGTAAAGCCACTTGGTTTCTCCCCGACTCTATGGTTCAAGTCATTATTAATACCGCACATAGTCCAGCACATTTAGGAGAAAAAGCTATGTTAGGCAGTATCCAGAACATTTGGTTCAACAAGCATTTACGAGCTGCAGCCAAGCAAAAGGTCCGTACCTGTATGATATGTTGTCAGTTTAATCCAGGTAAAAGTGTCCCGGTGGAACAAGGTGGATTCCAGCCCCCTGACCACCCTTTTGAAGTCCTCCAGATGGATTACATTCAGATGGAGCGATGTCGAGGTTTCAAGTATGTCCTTGTAGTTGTATGCGCTTTGTCCAGGTGGACGGAGGCATATCCAGTTCCAGACTACACAGCCGCGACCACTGCCAAGCAGTTGGTTCGTGAGTTCTTCCCCCGCTACGGACTCCCTAGAGTCGTATATTCTGACAACGGCCAGCCATTCTCATCTGAACTCATGAAACACGTGTCCCTTTTGTTAGGGTACCAGTGGAAGTTCCATTGTGTACGCCATCCTGAAGCAGCCGGTCTCGTAGAGAGACATAATCAGACCCTGAAAATTCGAATTGCAAAAGTTTGTCAAGAGAAAGGTGTGGACTGGCTCATAGCTCTGCCAGTCGCTCTGTTCTATATGCGCATGGTCGCACATTCCAGATCAGGTCTGTCCCCGTATGAGGTCGTTTTCGGCCGCCCCCCTAACATGTGGGGTACTCCTAGACCCCGAAGTATTACCGATGTTTCAAGTAATATGCTGACAGATTACCTAGCTTCCTTGATGTCTGCCCTCAACTCTTATCGTTCACAGGTTGCCGCCGCATTTCCAGACAATACCGAGGTGGCACCGCATGAAATCGTTCCCGGATCCATGGTCCTAGTGCGAAATTTCGATCGCTCAAGCCCGCTGGAGCCTCGCTGGAAGGAGCCCCGACAGGTCCTCCTGGCCACCCGTACAGCCGTGAAGTTGGAGGGACGCAAAGGCTGGGTGCATCTTTCGCATATTAAAAATTTTTATGGATTGAAGCCAGTCTCAAAGAACATTTCCCAGGATTCAAAGGACTGCCAAAGTACTATTCTTAAGGACTGTCCCGCAAAAGACAATGATACTGCACCCTCCCTGTTAGAGAAAACTCCGCAACAGGAGTATAAGCTTAAGTTAAGGTCTAGTAAAATAAGTCAGCCAGTTTGATTGTCTAAGTCCTCCCCTAGGTGAAACGGTTAGACCGGTTTCTGACATGTATAAAATAGACCCCCATAGTGAGAGAGTTAGTCAAAACTCAATCCGATGTATCGTTTTTCTAAGTTTCATATTATTTCTCAGTATTATGATTTCCTGCACCAGTTATGCATTTTACCTGTATTTTCCAGTTCCTCATGTAAATAAGTCTTCTAATGCTACAGTAGAGCACACGTTTAGTGATCTGCCTCCTCATGAACTCTCTTACCGCCTCGCTATGCGTAACAATTCCTTTATCCGCATGTTACATTATTCACACCAGACCAGCAATGCCACAAATTGTTGGGTGTGTGGTCGACTCCCCCTTTCCAGACACCGAAGGGAGTTCTGCCACTCTTTCCTTATCCATTTTCACATAATGGTTCGTGTGGAGCATGGTCCACGTTAACGACATCTTTAACAGATATGTCTTTTCTTAACAGTACATGTTTTCCAGACAAGCAAGGTCTTCCCCACAGAACAGGGTTAGATCTAGAAAACGAAGTTTACAATTTAGGTAATTATTCTTCGAATTTCATGGTCCTGAATGTTCAGTCTGATTCCACTCCAGACTTACCTGCTATTTCAGTACTACCAGTCAAAGGCGAATTATGTGTCCGAAATAATGGTTCCGTACATGTAGGACATAGCGATTGTACTACTATTGTCAAATATAGTGACAGTGGGAAATCTATTTTCAAAGCTTTACGCCATTCTTATTTTATTTGTGGTCAGACCGCATATGTTCGTCTGCCCCTCGATTGGGAGGGAACCTGTTACATTGCCTTCCTACTGCCACCTGTTTTCCTAGCCCCATCTGATTATCATAGAAATACACATCTAGTACACATTAGACATAGAAGGGAGTCCCCCATTGTCGATTATACTGAAACTGCTCTAGAACAGTATACAGATTTCAATAGAGGTTTCTTCTTCTTTATAGGACCTATCCAGAATAGTAAGCTAATTCGTAGATTAACCAGAACCCTTGAAGTAGTAGTCAATGAGACTGCCTCTGCTCTAGGTAACTTAACCGAAGAGCAATCTGCTATGAGATTTGTCGTTTTACAGAATCGTCTCGTCCTTGACGTCATATTGGCCGATAGGGGCGGGGCCTGTAGAGTCATCGGATCTAGTTGCTGCATTTTCATTCCTAATAACGCGCCGTCTGTTTATTCAGCTATAACCAGACTCCATAAAATTGCCCATCTGTTACACCAAGATCCAGGCACCTGGACATGGTCCGGTTGGTTCTGGAATATAATTTCCGCTTGGGGATGGAAAGTCTTGTCCTTTCTAGGTATTGCAGTAGCGATCATATTCAGCTGCTGCCTCTGTATACAATGTGGCCCTGCGATTTGCGGCATTTGTGCTACCTCTTGTATTCCTAGTCCCAAGCCCCGTTCTAAAACACGTTCCCAGAAAATTCGAGACGAACAATTGATGCTGTATGAAATGATAGATGGTATCATGAACATTGATGTTTCCTGATGGAAACGTAGTGACAAGGAGGGAATGTGGAAAAGTAAATTTTGCCATGTTCTGTGTCCCTACGCGTCCTCCATCATATGTTATGTGTGCATGATTAATATGCATATGTATTCCCCATGTTCGATTAATGACGCAATTACAGTTGTGTCCACCTCTAGTATGTCAGTTTCCAGTTCTCGTGAATACTACGAATATCAGGCCTATGTAAAGCTACGTTGCCACGTTTCTCAGTGTGCACGTTATTTCATTGTAAAGTCCCCGTTTCTAGGCCTCAAAAGGGCCTGGACACCAGATTCAGCTCCTGTCTCCTGAAGCCTCGCTGAGGAGCGATACAGCCCCCACCTGTATCCTCGACCCTTCACTTACTTCCTGCCTCACAGTGCCCGGCTCAGCCTGGCTCTGCCTACGAGTCTGCCAAGAGTATGTTATGATTCTAGTTATCAGTCCAGCCCTCCTTCTCTGCATTCTTAAGCTACTGAACCGCATCAATAGTTTCCGTCATTGTCTAGCCTTTACGTCTCCATGTAAGAGAAATACTGCATTTAATGGTCATTTAATATTCTTCATCACGCACTACATGTAGAATAATGCATGCTCCAGTTTTAGAGTCCGTTAGCCTCTCCCCTCCTGACTCTTAGTTTATATCAACATGTTCTCTAAACATTAGATACTAGATATTGCTTAGGTACATGTCGCCCTGACTCTCCAGACTTCAGTCTCTGCTCCTAGCACAGAGTTCGTAGCCCCCAGCTTCTCCTAGTAACACGTCATTGCCAGCTTGCGCGCACCATTAGGTCAGAGGTCCCGGCTCCTTAGGTAGCCCCCTCCATGTTTCCGCCCCATTTATGACATATTCTGTTACGTTTGCATCACATGTCTATGTATACGCCTCTGTTACACCTACTTTCACCCTTATCTTTCGCGACTGCTATTGACCACACCCACTGCTCCGCCTATCGTATGTATTGTAATGCAACTGTTTTAGTATATATGATCGTGTATTGTTATTAAATGTTAGCGCGCTCATCCCAGATCCTGCCCGGCAGCTGTCGGGACCCCCCTGCTGGGCCCTGCCATCCTATTCCTATGCAGGTTGTCCTGTTCCTGTCCTTTATGCTGTAATAAACCTGCAAAACTCCTACTACCTCGAATCTTGACTCTTATTTATTGAGCTATCTGTTATTGCTATGCCTAGTCAAACCTAGATCCGGTATTATTTATTTATATACCACAGCATCCTTGGGCCCCTCAACTCCTGCATCCTTGGGCCACTCACCTCCTGCACCCTTGGCCCCCCTCACCTCGAACTCCCTTGGTCCCCTCACCCCACATCCTTGGACCCCACACCGCCTGCATCATTGGGCCCCTCACCCCTGCATCCTTGGACCCCTCACCCCAGCATCCTTGGACCCCTCACCCCCGCATCCTTGGGCCCCTCACCTCCCGCATCCTTGGGCCCCTCACCTCCTGCATGCGTGGGCCCCTCACCAACAGCATCCTTGGGCCCCTCACCTCCCGCATCCTTGGGCTCCTCACTGCTGGCATCCTTGGGTCCCTCACTGCCGGCATCCTTGGGTCCCTCACTGCCCGCATCCTTGGGTCCCTCACTGCCTGCATTCTTGGGCCCCTCACCGCCTGCATCCTTGGGCCCCTTACCTCCCGCATCCTTGGGCCCCTCACTGCCACGCATCCTAGGGTCCCTCATTGCCCACATCCTTGGGTCCCTCACTACCCGCATCCTTGGGTCTCTCACCTCCCGCATCCTTGGGTCCCTCACCTCCTGCATCCTTGGGCCCTTCACCTCACACATCCTTGGGCCCCTCACCTGACGCATCCATGGGCCCCTCACTTCCCGCATCCATGGGCCGCTCACTTCCCGCACATTAGGACACTTCACCTTTTGCACCCTTGGGCCCCTCACATCTCGCATCCTTGGGCCCCTCACCTCTCGCATCCTTGGGCCCCTCACCTCTCGCATCCTTGGGCCCCTAACCTCTCGCATCCTTGGGCCCCTCACCTCTCGCATCCCTAGGCCCCTCACCACCCGCATCCTTGGGCCCCTCACCTCTCGCATCCTTGTTTCCCTCCCCTCTCGCATCCTTGGGCCCCTCACCTCTCACATCCTTGAGCCCCTCACCTCTGGCAACCCTGGGCCCCTCACCACCCGCATCCTTGGGCCCCTCACCTCTTGCACCCATGGGCCCCTCACCTCTCGCATCCTTGGGCCCCTCACCTCTTGCATCCCTAGGCCCCTCACCACCTGCATCCTTGGGCCCCTCACCTCCATCCTTGTTTCCCTCCCCTCTCGCATCCTTGAGCCCCTCACCTCTGGCAACCCTGGGCCCCTCACCACCCGCATTCCTAGGCCCCTCACCACCTGCATCCTTGGGCCCCTCACCTCTCGCATCCTTGGGCCCCTCACATTTTGCATCCCAAGGTCCCTCACCACCCGCATCCTTGGGCCCCTCACCTCTCGCATCCTTGTGCCCCTCACCTCTCGCATCCTTGGGCCCCTCACCTCTCGCATCCTTGGGCCCCTCACCTCTCGCATCCCTGGGCCACCCACTGTTGGACTTGGCCCTTCTGGCAGGTTCACCCCTAAACTTTTTGCTTTTAATTGTGACATGGTGTTAGTGATTTTTGGCTTCTGCGCACTTTATCACTGTGTCCCAGGGTAAAGTATGTGCGTGTAGTGAGGTTGGCCTGCCCTCCCATAGGAATTCAAGGGGAATGTATGTGTCCCTGGTAGTTCCTGAGGCGTGTGGAGTGCAGGGTTTACTTTGGTATGTGCGGACTCGTGTGATTAAATGCTGCGCGATGATGTGTGCGGCGTTATTATGTCTAGTGTGGAAGTGCCACTTCTAGAAGTGGGCATGTCTGTGTAATGTATGTGAATTGGCTGTCTGGCTTGTGATTGGCTGGAGCTGGCTGGTGAGCCTGGCTCCAGGAGTCAGGATGGGTCTGCCCCGGTGGTGAGTGGAGAGATCTGCATGAGTGATGTGAAGGAGGAGTGCACCTGGGACCTGAATAGGGCTGGGCTTTCCTCACACAATGCTGGCTCTGCTCCCTGTGGTGCGACTGATGACCCTAGCCTGGCCAGTGAATGGGAAGAGGGGCTGAGCACCTCAGAGTGCTCCAAAACCAGCTGTGACGGGTCTTCCCCCCACCCTGCAGACACAGACAAAGGATTTGTATGTATTAAAAGGGGCTGTGACCCCTTGAGAAATGTTCTTCTCCTGATCCTAATTTTAGGGGGGGGTCTGATGCTGGGCGCCAGGAGGACCGCCACTGGGGACTGCCTCCCTGCCTGGAGGGCCCTGTGAGCTGGCCCCTGGGCCCAGCTTTGCCCCCCCTGCCTGCCTAAGGACCTTGCTGGACTTCTTTTTGACTTGTAAACCTTGTCCCTAAAGCGCCTGGGCAGCGCTTGATTTCCCTGCCCAGGAGCGCTGCTGTTCTCATCTGCAGCCCAGCGCTGCGATCCCTAACTCGAGGGATTCCCCGACGTGGGGATCCCCCCTTTTTGCCATTCCAGAGCAGGTGCCCACCCTGCAGAATCGCCGCTATTCTTGTATCCAAGAGCGCAGGTGCCCACCCTGCGTCTTGGCGTCCTGGTTTCCCCTTACACGAGTGCCCACCCCGATTTAGTCCGCCAGGGACCTCATCGTTAAAACAGGAGCCTACCCTGTACTTTTGCAAGGGATCGCCACGCCGCCATTTTCCAGCGTGCCCAGGAGCCAGGAGGCTCGTCCACAGGGCTGCGCTGCCATTGGCGGTCCCAAAGAAGAATCGCCGCGCTGCCATTGGCCAGCGCGCCCCGGAGCCGAGAGGCTCGTCCTAAGGGCCACGCTGCCATTGGCTGCCCCTGAAAGCAAAACAGGAAGCAGACGGGAGCCCATCCGCGCTCCTGGACTGGAGAGGAGGCTCGCCAGACCCCGCCGCGGGCACAAGGACGGTGCCTGCACCGGGGCCCCCCGGTAGCATGGGCGAGCCCCACGGGGTGCAAAGAAGAGGCAGAGAAGTGATCCGACCTGAGCAGCAGCCCAGGACACCCGGAGGCAGGAGACCGGTAAGGAGGGTTGTCCTGGCTGGTAAACTGAGCGGCCCCACTTGATGGCGGGCCGCTCCGACGACAAGGGCCTTTCTCTGTAAAGCCCACAAGGCTCCCGGGAACAGTGGGATTCCGATTACCCCGAGAGGGACTCCAACGATTAAGGGGCTTTTAGGGTGGTAGTGCGGCCCCGGCGGGCAGCGGGCTGCTCCCCCCAGTGTGGGCAGCATCTCTTCAGAGCCCACAAGGCTCCTAAGGGCCCAGTTGTTTTGTCACAGAGCCCATGAGGCTCCCAAGTTCCCACATTGGTTGGGGCCCTACTGTTCATTTGGAGCCCTACAGAGAGCCAGGCTCAGTTCTCCAGCTGCCCAGCAGTTAGTGGGCAGCTGCTCCATTTAGGCCTGTTCCTTTGCGCATTTCTACTTTGGCTGCCTGAGCAGCCTGCCCTGACTTTGCTGGACACAGGGCGTTTCAGCCCCTGAGAGGCCAGTTGGCCTGGGGACAGTTCAGGTGTTGTGCCCTTGCGTGGGGTACGTGTTCATGCCCTATGTGATATTTTGTGCATCCTGTGTCTTACCTACACCTCTGAATGTGTCTTCATGCATCATGTGTCTTACCTACACCTCTGAATGTGTCTTCATGCATCATGTGTCTTACCTACACCTCTGAATGTGTCTTCATGCATCATGTGTCTTACCTACACCTCTGAATGTGTCTTCATGCATCATGTGTCTTACCTACACCTCTGAATGTGTCTTCATGCATCATGTGTCTTACCTACACCGCTGAATGTGTTTTTATGCATTATGTGTGAAGCTTCTGGCCTATACCTCTGAATGTGTTTTTATGCATTATGTGTGAAGCTTCTGGCCTATACCTCTGAATGTATTGTTATGCTTAGGAGGTTGTTTTTCCTAGTATAGTTATGCTAGTGAGCTCATGGTTCCCTGCATGATATTTTCCTTAGGTGGTTAGGATTGCGTAGGTGGTACTTACCTTTTACCAGTAATTACTGATTGTGTGCTACATTTGCTATTTAGTGCTACAGTTATTATAGGTGCTATGTGCTAAGCTTTATTCCTACAAAGTGCTAATTCTACCAAGTGCTTGTTCTAAAAGTGCTTATTCCTGACAGTGGCCCACGTGGCCCTGTCCCATGTACATAATCCCCTGTGAATTCTGCCCGTGCCTATGGCACATTGTAAAGTGTGAGTTTATTATCTAATGTGTTTGGTATGATACAAAGGCTATTTTTATATATAACCTTGTGTGCAGTTTCCTTTGTGGGGGCCTGGGATGTTGTTGCTGGTGGGTGCGTGCGCAAATACTTAACTTACATTGCCTTCAGGGTAAGCCTTACTGCTTGTGTCATGCTACCGAGGGGGTGAGCAGGGGTTATCTTGGCCTGTAACTCCCTTGCCCTGACTAGAGTGGTGGTTTCTGCCTGGCTTTGGCGCAAGCCTTAGCCAACCAGAGATCCCATTTCTAACACCCACCACCCGCATCCTTGGGCCCCTCACCTCTCGCATCCCTAGGCCCCTCACCTCTCGCATCCTTCGGCCCCTCACCTCTCGCACCTCTGGGCCACTCACCACCCGCATCCTTCGGCCCCTTACCATCTGCATCCCTGGGCCACTCACCACCCGCATCCCTGGGCCGCTCACCTCCTGCGTCCTTGGGCCCCTCACCTCTCGCATCCCTGGGTCACTCACCACCCACATCCTTTGGCCCCTCAGCTTTCGCATCCCTGGGCCCCTCACCTCCTGCGTCCTTGGGCCCCTCACTTTTCGCATCCCTGGGCCACTCACCGCCCGCATCCTTGGGCCCCTCACCTCCTGCATCCCTAGGCCACTCACCACCCGCATCCCTGGGCCCCTCACCTCCTGCATCCTTGGGCTCCTCACCTCTCGCATCCATGGGCCACTCACTGCCCGTGACCTTGGGCCCCTCACCTCCTGCATCCCTGGGCCACTCACCACCCGCATTCTTGGACCCCTCACCCTTGGGCCCCTCACCTCCCGCATCCTTGGGCCCCTCACCTCCTGCATCCGTGGGCCCCACACCTCCTGCATCCTTGGGCCCCTCACCTCCCGCATCCTTGGGCCCCTCACTGCCCGCATCCATGAGTCCCTCACTGCCCGCATCCTTGGGCCCCTTACTGCCTGCATCCTTGGGCCCCTCACCTCTCGCATCCCTGGGCCACTCACCACCCACATCCTTTGGCCCCTCACCTCTGGCATCCCTGGGCCCCTCACCTCTCGCATCCTTCGGCCCCTCACCTCTCACATTTCTGGGCCACTCACCACCCGTATCCTTGGGCCCCTCACCTCTTGCATCCTTGGGCCCCTCACCTCTCGCATCCTTGGCCCCTCACCTCTCGCATCCTTGGCCCCCTTACCTCTCACATCCCTGGGCCCCTCACCACCCGAATCCTTGGGCCCCTCACCTCTTGCATCCTTGGGCCCCTCACCTCTCGCATCCTTGGGCCCCTCACCTCTCTCATCCTTGGGCCCCTCACCTCTCGCATCCTTGCGCCACTCACCTCTCAGATCCCTGGGCCCCTCACCACCCGCATCCTTGGGCCCCTCACCTCTCACTTCCTTGGGCCCCTCACCTCTCACATCCTTGGGCCCCTCACCTTTCGCATCCCTGGGCCTCTCACCTCTCGCATCCTTGGGCCCCTCACCTCTCACTTCCTTGGGCCCCTCACCACCCACATCCTTGGGCCCCTCACCTCTTGCATCCCTGGGCCCCTCACATCTCGCATCCTTGGGCCACTCACCTCTTGCATCTCTGGGCCACGCACCACCCGCATCCTTGGGCCCCTCACCACCTGCATCCCTGGGCCACTCACCACCCACATCCCTGGGCCCTCACCTCCTGCGTCCTTGGGCCCCTCACCTCTCGCATCCCTTGGCCACTCACCACCCGCATCCTTGGGCCCCTCACCTCCTGCATCCCTGGGCCACTCACCACCCACATCCTTGGGCCCCTCACCTCCTGCATTTCTGGGCCACTCACCACCCGCATCCTTGGGCCCCTCACCTCCTGCATTCTTGGGCCCCTCACCTCCCGCATCCTTGGGACCCTCACCTCCCGCATCCTTGGGACCCTCACCTCCCGCATCTCTGGGCCACTCACCACCCGTATACTTGTGCCCCTCACCTCTTGCATCCTTGGGCCCCTCACCTCCGGCATCCTTGGGCCCCTTACTGCCTGCATCCTTGGGTCCCTCACTGCCGGCATCCTTGGGTCCCTCACTCCCGCATCCTTGGGTCCCTCACTGCCCGCATCCTTGGGTCCCCCACCGCCTGCATCCTTGGGACCCTCACCTCCTGCATCCTTGGGCCCCTCACTGCCCGCATCCTTGGGTCCCTCACTGCCCTCATCCTTGGGTCCCTCATTGCCCGCATCCTTGGGTCTCACACCTCACATATCCTTGTGTCCCTCACCTCACACATTCTTGGGCCCCTCACCTCACACATCCATGGGCCCCTCACTTCCCGCACACTAGGACCCTTCACCTTTCACACCCTTGAGCCCCTCACTTCTCGCATCCTTGGGCCCCTCACCTCTCGCATACCAGGGCCACTCACCACCCGCATCCTTGGGCCCCTCACCACACACACCCTTGGGCCCCTCACTTCCCGCATTCATGTGCCGCTCACTTCTCGCACACTAGGACCCTTCACCTTTCGCACCCTTGGGCCCCTCACATCTCACATCCTTGGGCCCCTCACCTTTTGCATCCTTGGACCCCTCACCTCTCGCAACCCTGGGCCACTCACCTACCGCAACCTTGGGCCCCTCATCTCTCGCATCCTTGGGCCCCTCACCTCTCGCATCCCCTGGGCCCCCACCTCTCACATCCCTGGGCCACTCACCTCCCACATCCTATTTGGTTTAGGTCAAACACTAGAATATATTTCGAAATTGCAGCCAAAACCACAGAATGCAAGGTGCAGACTATGCCAACTGCAAGAAGAAAGTTTGACACATATTTTAACTGTCTGTTCGATTTTATTAATTGAACGAAAAAATTAACTGAAGAGATTTTTTAACTCGTATGGCATTAAATCATGCCAACATGCTTTGCTCTTTTGCATGAAAGGGGAGACGCCTGAAACAGCAGCAGCCTTTCTAATTTGTTTTACCTTATAGCGTTTCAGCCTGGGCGTGGCTTGGACGGCAATGAGAGGAGTCCAGAGCTCCTCAGCACCCCGGGACCAATAAGAGTAAAATCAGTGCAAAACTGACACAGCGGTAGAATCCAAGCAGAAATACAACAACCGGAACCCACCAGGCACGTTACAGCAGGGAAAGGTGCGCTGAACAACCACCAAAACAACCGAAAATACGAAAGAAAACGATTGTGAGAGCAGAGTGAAAGCGGACAAGATGGCGGGAGGTGCGCTCTAGCGGAGGTACAGCAGAAGCATTACGAACTCCGTTGGAAAGCCAGAGAAGACCTCAAGTTTAGAGCTGCGCGGCAACAAGCAAGGAATAGCCCCTACCGCACCCCCTTTTCCCCTAGCCAACGTGGGGAAAGAAACGCAAAACGCGGCTGAGACCATGGGCGCAAAAGCGAAAGCAAAACCGGCACAGCTACAGGGGGCGGTCATCTTTAATGCACATCCAGAGGTGAGGCTGCTACGGTGCACAGACATAATATCGACTCCAAAATATCGTTTGGACAGAATATCGAGGAAAAAATATCGTTTGGACAAAATATCGACTGGACAGAATATCGACAGCCAAAATATCGTTTTTAAGGTAAGTGCAGTAATATCGACTGTAAATAATATAGAAAGTGAAAATATGTAAGTATATACTATAGATAGTAAAATAAATTGTTTTTATTTTTAGGGTTCAGGGTCAGTTTTGGGTTTTTGGGTAAAGGGGTATTTTTAGGGTTCAGAGTCAGTTTTGGGTTTTTGGGTAAAGGGGTATTTTTAGGGTTCAGGGTCAGTTTTCAGTTTTTGGGTAAAGGGGTATTTTTAGGGTTCAGGGTCAGTTTTCAGTTTTTGGGTAAAGGGGTATTTTTAGGGTTCAGGGTCAGTTTTCAGTTTTTGGGTAAAGGGGTATTTTTAGGGTTCAGGGTCAGTTTTCAGTTTTTGGGTAAAGGGGTATTTTTAGGGTTCAGGGTCAGTTTTCAGTTTTTGGGTAAAGGGGTATTTTTAGGGTTCAGAGTCAGTTTTCAGTTTTTGGGTAAAGGGGTATTTTTACGGTTCAGGGTCAGTTTTCAGTTTTTGGGTATTATTTTATTATATTTTATTACTATATATATATGTTTAATAAATATGAAATAAAAAAATATTTATTTAACTTTCATTAATTATTTAATTATTATAAGTTAATTTAAGTAATTTTAAGTATATTTTAGTAATTAATTATTAATATTAATTTAATTTAACACTGTTTTTAGTAAATACGATATTTTTTACAACTATATTTTTGTAAACGATATTTTGTACTCGATATTTTTGTACTTACCTGTTTGTACATACAAACTCGATATTTTTGCTGTAGATATTTTTTCCTCGATATTTTGGGTAGTCGATATTTTGGTAGTCGATATTCTTTCAGTGATCCGCTGCTACAGTCCAACGCGGAACAGAAAACACAAAAAACCTTGAGCGCAGCCAAGCGCCCAAACTAAACAATAAGCAGGGACAGTGCAACCGTCCATCCGCCCCAACCCGCATCAGACAAGGAGAGAGAGCGCACGAGTGCACACAAACAGGCAAACAACAACGCGGCGGCCATCTCTGTGTGGGCATCACCGTCAACCGAGCTGTGAGCTATCTGCGCCAGATTAGACATTGCGGCGGCCATTTTGAGTAAGGGCTGAGGCACAGAGCGCGAGTCAATAGAAAACACAAAAAAAGGCGCCCAGGGCAGGAATACCGCTACCGAGCACCCAAGCTAACAACAGGCAAGGACAAGAAAACCGCCCAACCGCCCCAAAGGGCATCAGGCGAGAAGAGAGGGTATACGAGCGCTTACAAACTGGCAAATAACAATGCGGTAGCCATCTTTAAGCAGGCGACACCACCAAGCGAGCTGTGAGCTTTCAGCGCCTGCACCGAGGGCTGGCATCGCGACGACCACTTCAAGTAAGGACAGTGACACAAAGCGCGAGACAGCATCAAAGTTAGCGAAACAGCTATTCTGCCCTCCCGCACAACCTCAAAGCAGCACACCCGCTGCCGCTGGAGTCAGCCGCACAGCAGGCATACACAGACAAGACGGCCGCCCACCCGCCCCAAACAACATCGTAGTGCAGGGGGACACCTAAAATGGCTCTACCTCTTGCACACAGATCAGCGCCACTACCCAGAACGACTGGGCCAACGTACAGTCATCCTAAACAATCACCCAAAGCAGCACTGTGCGACCACGATCGCGAAAGCGAAAGTGAAACTAGCAAGGTGCCTATAAGAAATACAAGCCCAGGACACCCAACCAGAGCGCAAAAACAGCACAGAGTAAAACCAACCGCTGAAAAAGAAACAAACACCAAAGCAGCAGTGAAGACCCTAAAAAAGCAAAAGAACGGGGGTGCTCTAAAAGCAACAATGTGCACACCAAAAGCACAAAACAGAAACACGACAGGAGACACCCGCGCAAAAATAAAACCAGCCCCTGCACTGAAACCCACGAGAACAAGAGAACAAGACAGGAACCCAACAGCGGGGGACGAAAAGAGATTTGCGATCCTACAGACCAAAAAAGGGCTGTGCAATATGGCGGGAAGTAACGGAAAGGTGACCCAACAACAAAAGAAGCCGAAAGCAGATACCACACCAGAATCATCTTTCAAACAGAAATCAGACATTAGCGCAGCACTGGACAGCATCCTGAAGAAACTAGCCGAAGTCCATGATCTGGCAAAATCGACTAAAAAAGACACGACGCCATCAAGTTAGAATTCGCAGCCTGCAGAGCGGACATCCACACGGCCAACAACAGGATCACCTCAGTCAAGCAGAGAGTTAGCGACATCGAGGACAAATCGCTCCTGACAAATAAGACTGTGGGTCACATTGCCAAAGCGACAACAGATCTACAAAAACAAGCAGCTGACTTCGAAGACCGGCAGAGGAAAGGGAACATAAGATTCCTTGGCATCCCAGAAGGGGAAGAAGACAAAGCGGGTTCATGTGTGGCCATGCTACAGGACCTCATCCCGAAATTAACAAATCTAAAGTTCGAAAACCCCTTCGAGCTAGACAAGGCATACAGAATACCGGCGCAAAGACAAGGTAACAGACAAACTCCGAGGCCGATAATATGCAAACCCCTATGATCACACCACACAGAGGCGATATTCGGAGTGGCAAGAAAAAATGCGAACCTACAATGGCGTGGCAGCAAGATCATACTAACGCAGGACTACTCCAAACCCACAGTAGATATTAGAAAAGGCTTCCTGGCGCAAAGAGAAAATCTAAGGAGAAAAAACATCACCTACTCCTTTGTCGGTCCTACAAAATTCAAAATAAACAACAACGGAGCAACCCTAATCTTCGACGATCCAACAGAACTATCATGGTACCTGACGGGAACGCACCACAGGCAATGGAACTTGCAACGACATCATCGAAAAGAAGAGCATCACAAGACGACGCCACAGAGTAGAATGGTGAATACTATTGAACGCACAAACTATCTCATCAAAACTCTCATTACAGAACAAATCTCCAAGAGGAACTCTTCATATCTACCTCACCCATGTTCAAACAGCCACATCTACCTCACTGAAACAAAATAAACGTAGACACTAGCACTGAGCAAACTAAACAACTTATCTACCTCAACCAAAGCAACGTGCACACCTCCAACAACAAGGCAATGCGAACAACTACGAAAGAACATTAGGCTCCAGCACGGGACGTCAAGGACAAATAAGCAGATCATATTAACACAAATCCTTTTAAAAGTATGAGCCGCGAAGATCAATGTTTATGTCTGAATAGTCACACAAGAACCAAAGGGAGGTGGGAGGGAGCACAAGAGATTATTTGCAACAAGATCGACTACCCTAGCAAAGTCCCGGGGAAGCGGGGAGCAGAGGACATTGCTGTTGCACGCTTCCAACATGATGAAGAAGAAGGGGGGGAGGGAAGGGAGGGAAGGACAGGGGGGAGAGAGGGGGAGCAGCACTGTTCGTCATATCTGTTTTGTAGTTTTAGATACGTATGCCACGTCAGTCATGTAAGTCAAAACCAGACCCAATGGACAAATCCAGACAGGAATCAGGTCCAAATCTTGCCTACCACGACCACTTTGTCATCCAACAAGAGGCACCATAGCAAACACTTCCCAGATACTATGAAACCAAAGTCAAAGTGACTAACCCTACATCGTAATGAGTAGTAATGATACCCTACAATCAGATCTCAAAGTTGTATCACTGAACGTGAAGGGATTGAACCATCCGGTCAAAAGGAAAAAGATCTTAGACTACCTAGCAAAAACTAAGGGAGATATCATGCTCCTGCAAGAAACCAAACTATTAGCAGAAGATGCGAATAAGCTCAAGCGCGATGGATAGGCCACCTAGCATGCTCACCAGCAGTCGGGAAAAAGAGAGGAGTAATCACCCTAGTGAGTTCTAAGTCCAAAATAACAATCGAAAGTGTGGAACATGATGATGAGGGTAGAATTCTGCACACACGACTAAAAAGAGGAGAGGAAACAATAACGGTAACAAACATGTACGCGCCGAACACTGATGATCCACCATTTTGGGAGAGAGTAAATAAGGATTTAGGAAAGCACCACACAAACAACCTAAACATTGTGGCAGGCGACTTCAATCTAGTCATAGACCACACTCCGGACAGGCAGTCACATGCCAAGATAAGGCCAACAGCCTCCCACAATACCCTGAAAAATATCTGCAAAAGATTTCAACTACAAGACCCATGGAGACTACAGCACCCAGACACCCAAGGCTACACTTTCTACTCCAACCCGCACAACACCTATAGCAGATTTGACTACATTCTCATCTCCAAATCACACATACACCTGACTGATCATACAGAGATAGCAGCTAGGACGATCTCAGACCACTCCTTCATTAGCCTACAACTATCAGGCAGAAACAACGACCACACTACCAGAAAATGGCGGTTCAACAACATAACCCTAGCAAGGCAAGAGGATAAAGACACAATAGAGACAGCGATCAAAAACTACATTACGGAAAATGACACTGAGGACACCAACCCAAAATGCCTTTTGGGAGGCCCTGAAAGCGACTATAAGTAGCAACCTCATAGAAATCCTAAGCGAGAGGGCAGGAATGTGGATCAGGAAGTACAAACAGATCAACCTATGCGAAGCCAACAAAGCAGGGAAAATATTAGCGTCATACCTCAAACACAAAGAAAGACAGCACTCCATTTCAAATATCACTGACAAGCAAAACACAACACACACAAGCCATGCGGGAATCTCACAAACGTTCAGGGAGTTCTACAAAGAACTATACACCAAAGACAACAACATAGATGAGGCAGGCACCAAAGACTACTTAAATAAACTCAACCTACCCAAGCTACTAGATGATGAAGCAAGAGCGTTAGGCCAATACTTCAAACAATCAGAGATAGCAATTGCTATAAACTCACTAAAAGACAACAAGGCACCGGGACCAGACGGCTACACGGCACCCTTCTACAAAAAGTTCAAAGATCTCCTTGCCCCAGTCCTGACAAATGCATTCAACCACAGCACAGAGGAGGGCACTATAACAGAAACCATGTCACAAGCCGACATAATAGTCATCCCTAAAGAAGGCAAAGACACACAATGGCCCAAAAACTACCGCCCCATCTCGCTCATTTACCTAGACTGCAAGCTATACACAAAAGTGCTAGCCACCAGACTCGAAACATTTCTACCCCAGCTAATCAGAAACACGCAAGTAGGGTACATGAAATCCCGTATGTCACATGACAACACCAGACTACTGTGTCAGATGATTGAGCACTCCTCAAACTCCACGCACCCGGCCGTAGCTATCACACTAGATGCCAAAAAAGCGTTTGACAGAGTCTCCTGGCACTTCCTTGAGAAGTGCTTGCAGGAATACAATTTAGGAAGTGAGTACACAAAGAAAGTTATGGCGCTATATAAAAAACCTACAGCAAAAATTGCCCTAAATGGAGGATCCTCGGTCTCGTTTGAACTTGAAAGAGGCATGAGACAGGGGTGCCCTCTATCCCCGCTACTATTCCTACTGGCGCTGGAACCCCTGATCACAGACACCCTAGCTAACAGACAAATCGCAGGAATAAAGATAAACAACACAACAGCCAAGATCGCGGCCTACGCAGATGACCTATTAATCATGACAAACAACCCTGCAGATTCGATACCAGCACTCATGAGCACAATAGAGCCATACGCAAAACATTCAGGCTACAAACTCAACAAGGACAAATCTGACTGCATGCCACTTATGTGGTACTGAAAATTCTGGACCCGTGTCATAAACATCGTCATATCATGACGATTTTGGTATCAGCAGAGCGAAAATGACGAGTATACTATATACGAGTATTTTCGGCCTGTTCGAGTGACGAGATCACCATGAAATCAGGGATTCCGTTCTGAACCCTTGGGTTCCATTTTGTGCACAGCAGCCATTTTGTGGTTGCCCTCACATAGGCCAATGACTAAGGCCAAAATGAGTCTTAAGGACACATACACCTTCAGCTGACTTCTGTGTGGCCTGGGCAAGCTGACTCCACTGCCCGAAGCCAAACCTGTTCGACCAGTTCCTTTCCCAGTAGCTGATCAAGATTAAGCATCAAGGCACAGGATACCATAAACCTTTATTGCATACAAATATGTCTTATCTTACTCACACCTGTCTCTCCTTCTTTCTTTATGGCCTGTTTACGATGGGGATGTGCCCGTTTTTATTATGGGTTTGTTCAGCTTGTGTAAAGAAGGAATGTTGGGTTTTTTGCATGCTTGCAAAAAACTAAGACTGCCACTTACTTTTGTGCTGAGTCATGTAACACTAAAAACATATAAAAGGCCTCTGTCCTCTGTATTCCTCAGACTGCCTCATTCAGTTGCTAAGGCAGCTGGGTGACGTAGCCTCACTTATTGAAAGTATAATAAAGATGTCTTTTCATATTTTCAGCTTCTGTGCCAAGTTCTTTGTTATATTAGTAAGTATTCCCTGAGAATAAAAATTACAGTACTTCAAATGGCGCCAAACATGGGGCTCATCAGAGAAGTGGCTTTCTGTGGGAGTGATCGTGTCAGGAGACTGAAATCTACTGAGGAGGACAGAACAGGATTCTATTAAGAAGGTACTCTGTGCACAGGGATTCTGGAGATTCTTTGATTCTGCAGCCAAGTATATTTCTGATCCTCCTGATTTTGATCCTCCACATGATGTCACTCCTGACTGAGAACCTTTTTGGCGTGAGTATTCTAAAAAGACCGTTAGGTCATGTAGAACTTGACAGTTAGAATGTGGATAACCTTTTGATTAGTAAAAGTAAGAGTTAAGTATAAGTGGGTCGCTCCCAGTCCTTTGGTTCTTTGGGTCTTTGATTTGGTTATCGCAATTACCAAAGCCGAGGGGTTGGTTTCTTGGTTTTGATTTGGTCATTGCAATTACCATAGTCGAGGGTCTCGTATATTTGCGAGTGTATTGGTAGAGATAACCCCTTGAAGTTTGAAGCTAGATTAGTGAGCTATAGATGCCTGATCTTAGCAAATTTGGAAATGTAACTTTGGAACTTTGGAATTTGTGTTGGCCAACTTTTGATTTGTATAGGTTTGGATATGCGAATTGCAATTTGTGTAGGCAGGTAATGAGGAGATATTTCTCCATTTGGTTTAGTTGAACGGTGCACGTACGAAAAGTACCTTAAGCACCACTTTGATTATGATACTTGCGTTTTCTGCAGTATTTTTGGCTTGCCTGTTTGTAAGCTCACATGGAAAAATGTGTTGCGTTTTTGGAAGGTACCATAGTGTGATGTGAAGTAAATTAGCCGCCCTCCCTAAAGGGAATATCTAAGTAGGTTTAGATTTACAAACATATTTCTTCCTTGGTGATTTTGTATCCCCAGGGAATTAAAATATGACATAATACAAAACAAGGATCCTTTGTTCTGTGCAATTTTATGAATGGAGATATGCAGAAGGATTTTTGGTGTTCTGCCAGCCAAAGCTAGTGAATTAAGTGTATTGTGGCTTCGTGCACATACAGCAGTCTGTTGGGCTGTGTTTTTTTGCAGTCTTTTGGAACCCTATTGAGAAGCGTTTCTTTTAAATATGACTTACAGCTAGTATTTACAAATGGTTTGGTTTGGGTACGGTCTGAAGGCTTGTTTTCGTCCTGAGTGTTGATTTGTGGGTTCAATGTGTGTTTCTATGTCTATGTGGTTTTTCTCATTAGTGTAACTTCTGTATGTGAATTGTGATGGCGCAATTTATGAAGCAATAGCTACAGCGCTATATTGTGTGTCCTGAGTGTTTGAATTCTTTCTCTTTATGTCTGCAATGAGCTCAATGTGTGTTTGTGGGTTTTTTATGTTTTCAGTCTGTTAAGCAAAATGTCAGAGTAATTAATCTTAAGTAGAAATTAAATAACACTCCAGCACTTTACTATGTCACAGGCTAAAATCGCTATATGTTGCTATTTAATTTACAGACTAAGTGAAAACGCATATGTGCAAACTGTTATATGCTTAAAATAGATAAAGTTAAAATTCACATTCACTAGGAATATGAAGGGCCTCAAAAATAAATTGTGTGTTCTGTAGCAAAACGAATTTATAGCATTTTTTACTTACATGCATTGTAGTACATGTAAAAGGCAAACACTTCAGCTAAAAGTGAATTTTTGCTAGATTTAAATGCATCTTATTGCACACGCATTTTTTTTTAAAAAACTTGAAATGTCTGTTTTCAGTAAGACTGAAAGCGTGCTCAGGTTTCAGCACTGCCTTTCCCGCCGTTAAGGCAGCAGATGTTGTTTTTCGAAGGCCATGAATGGCATCGGAATGTTCATTTAGCACAGTTGGACTTTTTCATTTCAGAATAGTGTTTTAGAGGGTTACAAAAATAAGGTTAATCATTTTGTATTACTGGAAGACATTTCAATTGAGCTTTTCCTCTCTTTAAGCATTTTTTTCAAAGTATATTTTTTGGTTCTGTTGCTAAAAACTGATTGTCCTTTTAAAAAAATGGCGTGGAAAATGTCATGTTTTAAGTTAGGCTTTTGCGCTTAGGCGCATAAATGAATGCATCTAACAATGATAGGCAAAGGGATGCAGCTTACCTTTATATGTGGAATTATCATGGAAAACAGATAATTGGTTTCATTGAACAAAATTATTGATTATGGAAAAATTATTTGAGAAAAAAAATAAGTGCTTTTTAAAATCGTTTTTTGATATGTATAAAGCTTAATACTCTTACTATGACCTCCTAGCATTAAAATTTGGTTTAAGTTATGTGTCACTGTATAATTAGGTAATTTACATGTTGGTTTTCACTTGGCGCAGGCGTAAAAATTCATTTTTCAAAGGAATTAGATGTGATATGCCTAATGTCTAATCTCTGTAATGTGTAAAGAACATTCTGAGGATGATTAATATGTAAAACAATTATAGGATATTTATTTTTAAGTGCCCCTAATATTAAAGTCGAATTTGGGTAAAATAGACCATTTATAACAGCATTTTTGCCATTTACAATAGCTTTAGAGTGCTTTAGGTTTCAGTAAATGCATACATTTAGGTATAATACAAATTTGCAGGTTGTCCCCATTTGGGTTTACTTTCAAATGGCCCAGTGAGATCCGATTAAAGTTGCTGAAATGAGTACCATTGCAACAAGCATTTGTTCTAAAAACTGGTATGTGTGTTATTAGGTTCTGTGAATCATTCAAAATAAATGCAGTAGGCCTTCTGTCTTTGTCAGCCTCACAATGAGCAGAAACTATGAGCTAGGAGAACAGGCTGCTCAAGTTGCGCTAAGATGCTATCTTTAGTTTTCCTGTAAACAATGGAGGAGGCTGTCATGTTGACATTTGTGGCCTTTTAAATTCAAGCCTTGTCTCTGTGAAATGCAGAATGACCTTGCTAAACAGGCCTCTGAAAGGTGGGATTTCTGGTTCCTCCATAACAACACCAATAAAATTAAAGAACTTAATTCCAAAGGGAAATAAAAAGGTTTCTTTAAAAGTCCCAACATTATGACATTTGTATTTCTGCTCTAAAAAAATAATGTCTGCTAGTCGCTTTTATTTGACAGAAAACGAAGTGTTGCATTAAGTCTTAGACAAAAAATAAGATACAGCCTTTTACTAAATTTTGAAGCCTACATGAATAAGTAAGAACGATTTGCCAATTGAGAAGCATTTTTCAAAGTGAAAATTGTGCCACAAAGCTAACATGGAAGTGTCAGTGAAACAATTGTACTTTTGAAAAGTTAAAAGGGCTTCATGTTGCAAGGTGACTGACAAGATGGTAACAGTTAAGTAATGGAAATTTACTTTTGTGTTTGTTAATGTGTATCATGTTTTCTCTTCTGCTTATAAGTTATAATTGATGTCTGTTTATTATGAAAAATGTCTCTCTTTTGTGTGCTGTGTATTTTTTTCTTTTTGCTTCTGCTCACAGATCATTCAGGGATTGCTCTGGGGGATTTTAAGCCTAACAAGACACGTGAGTTTGGCTGGATGAAGTGAGATTTTTTTGCGCAACTCCTTTGGAAAGAAATGTCCATGCGTTTTTCATGTTTGTGTATTTGGTTCTCTCATGAATTGTTCTTGCTGGTTCTGTGTGTCTGAAAGTTGTATTTGACAGCAGATATCCACTAATTGGTGATCTACTGTCAAAAAGGAGGGTAAGGATTTTAAACCTGACCCGTTTTTGTGCGTTTATTTACATGTTTTATGTTTTATGTTGCTGCTTATGATACTATTACAAGTTTACCTGTGTTGTAAAGGGATATACATGACGATGTGTATCCTGAAACAGTCGGGTAGATTTGCTTTGACACTAAATGTCATAGAAAGACAGACAACACTTCATTAGTGTATGTCAAATTTGGCTTTAATGGTATTTGAAGGAAAATAAAAAAAGATATACAGGACACAAGGTTTCACCTACAGTCACATTACTGCCCCCTTTCCCGTAAGGAACAGGCAGCCCTAAATTTATATATCTTGATTGGACGTAAGGATAAATTATAGATTTGTGACTCTTGTACATGGTGACCTAATTTCTATATTACATTAGTCAGTTTTATTCTGCTTCCTAAGTAGTATATGGCTTTGGACCGTAAAGGAAACCAGGTTTCATTTTTTTCCTGAAGAAGGAACTGGAACATTAGATGAGATTACCGTATATGGTGTAGCGGCCAGCGGTAGAGTTAAATTTGTATACTATTGTGATTTTTTTTGTGTATCACCCATACTCTTGGTATTGTGTCACATGCCTGACTATCACCCAAGCGCATCATGCCTAGTCATTGGGGATTTTAGCTGTGTACTAGTCCCATTCCTCTTTTCCGTATTCCTTTCAGAGTATTGTTCAGGTTCACACTTTCAGATTGCAGTAAGGTACCATGGACCCCCATTTTATGTATAATTCCCTTTTGCATAACCAGACTGTTTTCCCCGATAATTTGCATTATGCGATTTTTTCCTTTTGAGATGTTCTAGATGAGGAATTTAGGAACACCTATATGTAATCATTGAGATAAAATGTGTTTGCTCCATTAGACGATGCCACTATGTGTGAGGACATCCATTTAGATAGAATTCCCATGACGCTATCTACCCTTAGATGATGGAGGATATGCTCCCACACGGAAACCCAATTGAAAAGCCTAGAGGCACTGTTTTGCCTATTGCCTTTGTTTTTGTATTGCTTCTGAGAATGACAGTGTATTTCAACGCAGAATTGTCCCATGGCGTGTGGCCACTCCTTTGAAGATCGCAGGCCACCTGTTTGCAGTCCCCTTGTTATACAATGAACTGTTTAAAGCATCGCACTTGCTTCATCAGAAGGCGTTCAACATCGGAAAAGAAGGAGGAGCTGGTTTTGCCACAGAACCAGAATTCCAGTGCACCGTGCGCCTGTCATGTGCTGGTTAAACTCTGACAGTGTGCAGTCCCTTGAGCCCCTTGGCATGAGTTTTGTCCACGCACCGAGCGCCTGTCATGTGCTGGTTAACCTCTGACAGTGTGCAGTCCCTTGAGCCCCTTGGCCTGAGTTTTGCCCACGCACTTTTTTTTTTTTTTCCCTTTGCTTCAACGGAAGTGCAGTGCACCGGAGGATCCAAGAGTGGCAAAAGGCACTCCATTCTGGTGCCCATGAAAGAGCAGCCTGAGCGTCCTCTGACACTGAATGATGAGTGTTGGAGTCTGAGAATGGTCCCGGGTCTGCACGAGATGATTTGTGCCCATGACCAATGAAGATCATGCTATCTGTAGTGTCTGCTGCAGAGGAGAGATACTAGTGTACTGCATTGAGACATTGAGATTTTTTGAATGAGCTATGAGTGTTTGCCAGGAGGGCACTCCAACGGATCATGAACAGCCTGAATGAAGAGGCCCATGCAACAACAAAAGGAGATTTGATGAACAATAGAAGCCTGCCAGAGAGGCTTTTTGAACGGACTCTGGGCATAGTTGGTTTCACAAGTGGTTTCCGTGCGATTGCATATAATAGGTGTTAGGAGACTAATTTTTGCTGCTTTGCTGGCATTATTTTAAAGTAGTATTCTGTTTAGTAAAAGCAGAATAAAGTCCATTTTCTGTGGAAGAGTATCCCCTTTTCACCTCAGAGCATTAATGAGGGTCACCACCCTTTCATTTGAACATATAATAAATTACTGAAATGCATAGGAAGACCTACATTTGTTACTAGATAATTTTAGGATTTACCTTTTGTTTAGGGTTGTGAAAAATTATGATTTCATTTGTAATAGTGGTCACTACTTTCTCCTGTTGTATATATGTTCTTAATAACGCGTTTTCTAGTTTTTTTTTTCTTAAAACTTGACGTTGTCTTTTATGGGTGGGATTGTTTTTTTCCTACTCAATTGACATCTGTACCCACCTTCAAACCTATGTCTCTTCCTACTACTACTTCTTTGCATTCTTTCCATATTTTACCTGAACATGGACTATTTAGGAGGTCAGAGTGTACTGATAATTCCTTTTGTACAGTTCCTGCATCAACACCAGTTAGTAGTGAACATCACTAATTGTTGGGTGTGTGGTCTTATACCACATACTACAGATAGAGGTATTCCCTATTTGGTCCTGCCATATATGGCCTTTGTGCTACATCGTGTGTAAGGAAACCTGTATCGAGGGACGAGCTAAGTAATAGGATGATGCTACAGCATCTCAATGAATTTATGAATATAGACCTGGACTCAGATTAGCGTGAGTGTAGGTTAATTGCCTATGTAAGGGAAAAAGGAGGGTCTGTGGTACTGAAAATTCTGGACCCGTGTCATAAACATCGTCATATCATGACGATTTTGGTATCAGCAGACCGAAAATGACGAGTATACTATATACGAGTATTTTCGGCCTGTTCGAGTGACGAGATCACCATGAAATCAGGGATTCCGTTCTGAACCCTCGGGTTCCATTTTGTGCACAGCAGCCATTTTGTGGTTGCCCTCACATAGGCCAATGACTAAGGCCAAAATGAGTCTTAAGGACACATACACCTTCAGCTGACTTCTGTGTGACCTGGGCAAGCTGACTCCACTGCCCGAAGCCAAACCTGTTCGACCAGTTCCTTTCCCAGTAGCTGATCAAGATTAAGCATCAAGGCACAGGATACCATAAACCTTTATTGCATACAACTATGTCTTATCTTACTCACACCTGTCTCTGCTCCTTTCTTTATGGCCTGTTTATGATGGGGATGTGCCCGTTTTTATTATGGGTTTGTTCAGCTTGTGTAAAGAAGGAATGTTGGGTTTTTTGCATGCTTGCAAAAAACTAGGACTACCACTTACTTTTGTGCTGAGTCATGTAACACTAAAAACATATAAAAGGCCTCTGTCCTCTGTATTCCTCAGACTGCCTCATTCAGTTGCTAAGGCAGCTGGGTGACATAGCCTCACTTATTGAAAGTTTAATAAAGATGTATTTTCATATTTTCAGCTTCTGTGCCAAGTTCTTTGTTATATTAGTAAGTATTCCCTGAGAATAAAAATTACAGTACTTCACTTAATGTGCATACCACCAAAGAGGTATTAGGGAATATAGGACTGGCGTGGCAACCAAAGGCCATCAAATACCTGGGTATCCAATTCAAAAGGAATCTAAGGAGTACTCTAGAACTGAACGAAACAGTTACGCTGAACAAAGTAAAAGACCTACTAGACTCATGGTCACCCAAGTTTATCACATGGTGGGGCCGCATAGAAACGATCAAAATGATGGTCACACCAATAATCAATTACCTAGCAGACATGCTCCCACTGCCCATGACAGGAGTCTTCCACAAAAAGCTAGACCTAATGATCAACAAATTTATATGGCAGGGCAAAAAACCGAGGATAGGCCTACTCAAGCTCAGATTAGAAAAGAAACTAGGCTGGCTTAACATAGCGGACCCTAAAACGTTCCAGCTAGCATTCATAGTTAGACAAGGAACGCACTGGGTGCTACCCACCCAAAAATACACACCAACCTGGCTAACCATAGAGAGAGCCATGCTAAACACCTCTGCCCCACTCACTCTACTAACAGCGAACAAGCAAGCACTCAATAACAACCCTATCCTAAAGCTCATGAAACAGGCACTACTGATGATAGACCGTAAACTAGAGGTCAGCATCAAAAATTCACGATGGGAGACACTTTGGGGGAACCACAAGATTAAATATAGAGGCAAAACCCTAGATATGAATGCATGGAAAAGCTGAGGGATTCAATTCCCAATACAACTAGAACCAGAAGGAATACCACACACCTTCAACAACCTGAAGAAAGAACACAACCTATCAGATATAGAACTCTATAACTTCCTAGCCATTAAAACAGCCCTAACGAAAACGAAACTACACAAACAAACCCCTTCTATCTTCCAACTAATGGAGAACATAAACAAGACAGGCCACCAGGTCTTGCTTCTGTACAAATTGCTCCGACCATCCATGTCCAAGCTCAATGATAAAAAAATGGCCTACTGGGAAACCCAAACTAAGGTCAAACTGTCGCAACAAGAGCTACATACCCTATGGGCCTGCCCGTCTAAGTGCATGATATCCCTAGTACTAAGCAAACAAAATTCAGGCTACTCCACCAGGTCTATTGGACACCAGCACGCCTAGCATCAATTGGACTAAAAGACAATGATATCTGCTGGAACTGCGGTCTAGTAAAAGGAGACCTAGAACATATCATCCTCAACTGCACTAAAGTCAAAAACTTCTGGAAACAGGTTCTAGCTTTCACCAACGACACACTAGGCTGCACCATCAAACTGACATTTGCCACCTTAGCCACAGCACAGAGCTCACAAGAAGTCAAGACGCAAGAAGACAAAAACCTCCTTGACTTTCTCCTCTCCTCAGCCACAAAAATAATACTTACAAACTGGAAAGACACATCTAAGACCACCTTCAAAAGCTGGCTCAACTGGGTGATCTTCCTAAGAGGAGCGGACACTGCCACCCTTAGAAACACGTCAGGCAGACATCACGATAGAGTGATGTGGACCAAACTAGATAAACACATGGACACCTTCAAACCACAAAAACCACACCTCTACCTCCAACACAGGATACGCCTTCACGCCCAATGACCCCAGGAGAACAACAACATAACAGTAGGGCTCCAAAAACATAATACCCACAAACCAGGTAGAAGTGAGGTGGTCAAACAAAACCCCAACCCTCAACCGGAACTGGCCCTATTCCTGTTAAACAAACCGCCTCCACTCTATGGTTTATGTTTCATGTCTGTATGTCTCTTTTGTATAAACAACGGCGAATAATAATCAAAACGTCTGTCAGTATATGTTATGTGTAACCTGTAAATACCAATAAAAACATTAAAAACAAGCATTTACAATGCAACGGTTTCGCCTATGCAAAAGTTTGAGCTATTGGCATTGTAAACCATAAGTGACCTATTGTGACATAATTCACCATACGTGACCTATTGTGACATCATCTAGTTGTTTTTGCCTGTTGACTGCAACCTGGATTTTTTTAACAGAGGTTTCAAGAATAACAATAGCTGGTGGAAGAAGCTCCAAGTAGACCAAAAATCATGCTCTGTCAATTACTGTGACACCGTCACAAGGTGTCATAGAGTGTGGGGTGTTACTTCCGCTAACCCTCCATCTTGGGAATAATACAACACAGCAACACACTATCTGGAAAGATAGATTCGGCTCAGACTCAGTAAAAATGATTTCAGACACAATCGTAGTACAATAACCATATCTATGTTTGTTTGTAACTTACTCAACTCAGAATGTACTTATCATCTTAAAGTCAACATTTTATATTTTTTCTGCCATTTTATTTCAACCAATATGATAAGGTGCAAAAAACAAAACCGTTAAAGAAAGTCTGCCTGTGTTTGATACATTGCAGGGATACATTTTTAAGCAGGGAAAGATAGAGACGCGAAACGTGTATTTACCGAGTCTTAAACATGTGCAGAGGCTTCCTCTTTATCTGACGCTCCCGCACAAATAAAGCTGTCACAGATACTCTACTTGTGACAAGACGGAGTCACGAGCCGCCGGGATCTGATAATGCCGGCCTCTGCAGACATCCTGAGAACTCGTGACAGGGGCCGCCCCGGGGGCTCGCTAACATCTGGGCTCCGTGTCAGACGGGGGCTGGGCCCTGTTACACAGCATTGCTTCCGTTAGAGGACCTGTGCTCGGAGTGCATCGCACACATGGAAGTGCAAGCAGCCAGTGGGCGTGGCTCCTGCTTGGAGTGCACATGTATGTGCTTCCACGCGAAGGCCCCTGCACGCATTTATGTGCTAGCAGCCAGTAGCTCCTGCTTGGAGTGCACATGTATGTGGTCCCAGGAGAGGGATCCTTCTCGGAATGCAACGCACACATGTATGTGCCTCCAGGCATGAGCTCCCGTCCGGAGGGCAGTGCACACATGTATATGCCTCCAGGCATGGGCTCCCGTCCGGAGGGCAGTGCACACATGTATGTGCCTCCAGGCATGGGCTCCCGTCCGGAGGGCAGTGCACACATGTATGTGCCTCCAGGCAAGGGCTCCCGTCCGGAGGGCAGTGCACACATGTATGTGCCTCCAGGCATGGGCTCCCGTCCGGAGGGCAGTGCACACAGTGCAATGTAGACATCTATGTGCCTCCAGGCATGAGCTCCAGTCCGGAGGGCAGTGCACACAGTGCAATGTAGACATCTATGTGCCTCCAGGCATGAGCTCCAGTCCGGAGGGAAGTGCACAGGGGCCTGCATGCAAGAGCTCCTTTTGGCAATGCAGTGCACACGTGCATGCTGCCCTGGCTGAGGTCTGGTGCTTGTAGTGCCCACGCATGTACCAAGGGGATCTGCCAGTACGATGTGTACGCGCCTCCAGTCAAGGTCTCGTGTCATGTGTTTAGCACCGCACATGGACTCCTGCTGCTAGTGGAGATCACACATGTTATGCACCTACAACCAGGGGCCTGCTGGGAGTGCTGCTCACATATGTATGTCCCTGCTGCCTGACTTTTCATGCGCCTGTCTGCGTGAGACAGGAAGTTTAAATTTAAAGGCGCGAGAGAGGAAGTTTGCAAAGTAGAACAAAACACGCTTTTGTCTCAGCCTGGCTCACTCCAGGCGTCCGCATGTATGCTGCGGCGGGGGTGCAGAGGGGCAGGTGGTTAACTCAAAGGGAAATAACGCGCTGGTGAGGGAGGGGCAATGTGTGCCACCTTTGAACCGCAAACCCTGTATTCGGCGCGCCGATCCAGCAGGGCGGCTATTAAAGGGGCGGAGACGAAAGTAGTACAGCTAAACGGTATGGGGTGGGGGGGTTCATTCATGCTGCTATGGGGTGAGGGGGTAATTCTTCAAGGTAGCACTGATGCGGTATATCTTTCCAAACGACCATTGCATGGCATGCATACAACATATACTTAGCAAATGCGACTAGTGGTCAGTGTTTCATTAACTGACTGAGATTGTGTGCTGTGGGCAGGTAAGTACCTATTGTGGACTTGTGTCTGAAGGTGCTGGGTCTCCGGTCTGGCGGAAGAGAACTCTACGAGGGAATTAGGTATCCGAGGGAGCACCTGGAGTGCTTGATTAGTCAACCCATACTCAGTCACTCCTTACTCACAGATGGGTGCCAGCTGGAGCACGTTCTGGCGAGAAGAAACACGGCTTGTTTGTTGTTGGTCGGGTGGAACACCATAATTAAACTAAACTAACCACTATAAGAAAAAGTGCTGATTCTGTGCATTTATCCGTTACCAGGGGTAAGCTCTGCAACTCCGGTATATGTCTGTCTGTAAGGAAGGAGGTGAACGCTTCTATAAGGCAGGTATTTTTAGCTCTAGAATCGCTGTGCAGGCTGTGGGAGGGTGGAGGCCGGAGACTGAGGGCGCGCTGGATCGGCCGCGGCCCGCCATGCGGAGATAGATCGCTGCACCCGCGGCGGAGGTGACACAGGCGACGGCGCATTATAGCCGCGGGGGGAGACCACTGGTGTCCGAAGAGGCCCCGCACAACTGCAGCTTTTTGCCGGCGCGGCCGGGCACCGGAGGTCGCACGATAGAGTTGCGCAAGTCACCCAGTGCCTCCGGAGGCGGCAACTTCAAAAGCTGCCCCCCACGTCAAGGACATTGTGACCGGTCATCAGGGGTGAAGCGGCCTGACGCAACGCGGCAACCGGGACGTCGAGTGGAGGCTGCTCCCGGGCTCTGAAGGGCCGATGCAGGACTGAGGTAGACGCGACTGACGGGGAAAAGTTAAGCAGCCACCACCGTGCAAACCGCAGTCGGACGGTGCACCCGAGGTCGGGGACATAAGAAGGACCACCAGTGTGCGTAGTACTCCGGTGCGGCTGGGGCCCATTGAGTCAGCTGAACTGACCCGGGATGCAGTGGATGTAAGCGACCGGCGTAAGATAATTACTGCCAAGTCCGGTGAAAACGTGCAGCACTCGAGCACAGACACCGAAGGGCCAACAACTCTAAGGGTGCTCATCCGTAACAGTCCACCAGCAGGAGTCGGAGGAAATAGACCGTGAGGGCCATCAAACCCACCATCTGGTTACAACACCGGTGCAGACGCGGTGAAGTGCGCGGCGGAAATCAGACTCGCTGCCCTCGAGCGGACCACACCTGACGGCACCGAGTGATAGGCCTGCTAGAGGAGCTACTCCGGCGCAGAGATGAGTGGGAGAGGGCCTAGAAAACAGTGGGTGTACAAAATAACTCTATAAACCACAAGATGGCAAGAAGACAGGCAGCAGAATAAACAAACAAGTCAGGTCCCGGGCCGGCAGCCAATCACAGCGCGGCCCGGGAATGACGTCACGGGGGTGTCCCGGGCCGGCAGCCAATCGCAGCGCGGCCCGGGACAAAGGGGCGGGGCTTAAAAAAAGCACCAGAAACGCCCCCGAATCGCGTTTTCGTGAGAAAGCGCGATTGACAGCCTCTGTCTCCCAATGGCTAGCCTCCATTTATGGAGCTAGCCAATGATAGACAGAGGCGGGTCATCACCCCACATAGAAATCAAGAGGTTTTGCTAGCGCATGCGTACTTCGTACGCATCGCTAAGGCAAAACCTAAAAAATAATAAAATAGCGTTTCAGCTATTGACTTAAAAGGGACTGATAGCTACTATGTAACGTTGGCTCCTTATCTAAACATCCAGAAAGTCGCTGTGACCATGTCTTTTGCTATACTGGAAGTTACAGCCTAAATTCTACATCAAATATTGTTGTTCCAAGACCAATAAATTATAGACTCAAGCAGAACAAGCATTGGCATTGCCAATTGGTCTCGCTTTTGGGACCTTATAAGTATTTAGTTATGCAGCACAATTTTGTTGGTGCAATAACATCAACTGTTGCATGGCTAGACACTTATAAGGTACAAGGTTTAGCCATGCAACAGCTGATGTTTTTGCACCAAGGATACTGTGCTGCAAAACAAAATACTTATAAGGTCCCAAAATCGAGACCTATTGGCTATGCCAATGCTTGTTTTGTTTTAAAGGGGCTAGGAGGTCCACAACCTCACTGGCGGTCTTGTTGATAAGTTTGGTGAGTTCATTTGCATCATGGGAAAGAGGGGTGAGGCGAAGTTGGGTTTGAAGCTTAGACTTGAGTTCGCCTGGAGGGATTTGATTGAGGTTTCTGGTCAATTTCCTGGGTATGTAATGTTAGATAGGGGGAAGGAGGGGAGTGTATTCGATCTTGAATAGGATGAGGTGATGGTCAGACCAGTCAATGGGAATGATGTTGGAGACGGAAGCCAGGTCATTATTGGATATGATGGCATTGAGAGTGGCACCTTTGGTGTGAGTGGGAGAGTGGCAATGTTGGACAAGTCCATTGATCTCAAGTAGATTGGTGAGATGGTTGACTGTGGGGTCAACAGCATTGTTCCAGTGGATGTTAAAGTCTCCTAGGAAGAGGTTTTTCGAGCTGGAGAGAGAGGATTGAGAAAGAAAGTCGTATAGTTCCACAGTGCAGGGAAGTGGGTCACCCGGAGTGTAGTAGATGTTATGTAGGCAAATTGGGGGAGAACCCTGTATAGTGAGTTCAACGCCAAGATATTCAAAGGTTAGGCTGTAGGAGTTTTTGACACCGGAGAGTTACAGTTCACTTTTGTAAATATTAGCTAGCCGGCCTCCGATTCTGTCGGGTCTGTCCTTCCTAATGAAGGAGTAGTCAGGAGGGGTGAGTAGGTCAAGGATGGCCGTTGAGTGGTCATTAACCCAGCTTTCAGTGGCCCACTGGTGCAGGGGTTCGCCCTTCTTTGCACACTGGCCAGGTCTCCTTGACCCTGGGTTGCATGAGCTGGGTTATTTACTGTTTCGGGGCTCCCCACAAAGTCCACCCGAACTCCCACTCCTCCTCCAGCACCATCACTGGCATTCTCCTCCACCAGACTCCCGGCAGCAATACTCACTGCGGCCGTTGTTTCTCTGCCTCGCTGCAGGAGGTCTACCACCGAGGGTCCCACCGGCTTGTTCCTTGTAGTGCCTGCATTCAAAGATCTGCCCTTCCCTCTCCTTGCTTCCGTCGGGCGTGGTTTTTGCAGGTGACCGGGAGAGCTTTCACTGGGTGCCACGACGCTCTCACCCGGGGGCAGGTTAACCTCGCTCCGCGCTCTGCGAGCAGCCGCCGCTGCTGCCTCTTTGGCGGCCGTACCGCTCGACACTACCTTCGGCGCCATAGCGGGATCCATACTAGTGAGGCAGAGCACCAGGCATCTAAGATATGTTTCCACACAGCGTCGGACAAGGTAAGCAGTCCGAGGTATTGTGGCCGGGGACGCTTGTTACAGAGCAGCATTCAGAGCGTGGGAGGAGGGGTAAAGCAAGGATCGTCAAGGGGGAGAAAACTCTCCTCTTCACACCAGACACATCGATGCACCAGGATCGCTACCTTCTAACTCCGCTAGCATCCACCTATGCGGCCGCCATCTTGCCCTACCCGGGTCTGTCCTTCCAAATGATGGAGTAGTCAGGAGGGGTGAGTAGGTCAAGGATGGCAGTTGAGTGGTCATTAACCCAGCTTTCAGTGGCCCACTGGTGCAGGGGTTCGCCCTTCTTTGCGCACTGGTCCTTTAGACAGACAAAATCGAGATTGGCATGGAAGCTGTAATATTAAATAAATTGTTTATTAACACTCATGAGTGGAACTACGTCGATACATAACCCTCAGGCAATGTGTGAGGCAGTACATGGAGTACAGAAACCATGGTGCTTATATACTGTGATAATTGCAGTGTAAGCATGGAGGTTCAAAAAGAGACGGTGCAAGTGTACACACAAATAGCTATTCACATATAAGGATACATGAGAATCACTTAGTCAACAGAGTGGGAGGAGTTACATAGTTGCTGACATCAGTTAAAATAGCCTGACAGTTAAGTCTGTAACATGTGCATTCTAGCAGCTACAGGCCTTTCTGAGCATGCGGAGTGCTCAGGCTCAGTGCTAAAGGAGTTAACTATAGATGATGACTCGGCCGTAATAGAGAAGCAAGCAACAGCAAAGACTGGGAAGCACATGGCAAACAGGTGGCTAAGTAAAATGGACGCCACAAGCAAAATGTCTTCAGCTCATGCTAACAGTGATCTCTGCCAAGTTTCCACATAATGAGTTCAGTGCGAACGATAGAGAGATTAAGTTCAATGTTCGAAACAGTGAGGGCGATAAGGTTGAGTGTTAGCGCAGGCGGCGAGGAGGGGGCGGAGCATGGTCGTTCAATGTTGGCCAGAGATCAGAGCCTGGTGGGTGGAAGGGGGGGATGCAGCATGGAGCAGTCATAGGTGAGCTGGGGACGTTGGTCATGGAGGTGGTGAGGTCACTCCTGCAGGACGGTCGTAAGGCTGATGGAGGGGGGATGCTGGTGAGCGGGGAGGAGTGTGGGGTAAGATTATTATGAGAAGGAGGAGTGGGATTTGGTGGAGGAGGTATAAGTGTAGTGGGGGACGCGGTCAGGGGCAGTGGGAGGCTGTGCCGGGAAATAATTACCTCAGCGTGTGTGGGAGGAGTGAAGTTAGTGGAGGAGAGATGGGACGCCAGCAGTGGGAATCGCCTGAGGGCTAGGGAAGTAAGTGATGCAGGGAGAGAAGAGAGAGAGTGAAAGAGGGGGTAGGAGTGTCAAAAGAATGGGTATCAGTTCAGTATCAATAAATCAGTGTTTGATGTAAAGTTCATCAAACAAGACAAGGGTTATAGATATAGCTTCATTATAGTTAAAAACACGCCAAATAAGTTGCATTACGCAGACAGCAATATAAATATAGTAATAGTGCTAGAAAAGTGATAATAATAGTGAAGGAATATCAGCACTCAGTGTATATATATATAATTTCCTAAGGAAACAATAGTTAAGGTAGTGGCACATTCACAGAAATGGTAGACATTGATTGTGGAATTGTAGCGTTATAGTCAAGTTAAAAGGCTTTATTTCGATAAAAACATCATAAAAGCTTCACATTTTAAAAACACAGTTTTAGAATAAAACATAAAATAATCTATTTACACCAATTTTTAAATTCATTTTTTACAGAAAACATTTGGAGCAATTAATTAAGATCCAATTAAACATTTCATTTAAACCTTTTGCTTCTAATTTGCCATGCCCATGCTAGAAATTTGGACAGACCACAAGCATATAGTGGCTGTGGGTCAGATGTTAGGATACACAGCGCCTCATTATGAGACCTGGTACCTAGCAACCGACACAGTGGTTTGAGCCACCTATTTCTTGGATGCATGTACTCCGGACACTCAAACATAAAATGCGCTATAGTTTCTGGCCTGGTTAGACAAATGGGGCAAAATACTACTGTCTGGGCCGGGGGTTTCCAGCGAGCTGTGAAGGCTCGCACAGGGAGAACCCCGGCTCTGAATCTAAAATAGAGGGCCCTATCGAATGGTTTGGAGATGATATCCAAGTAGAGTTCGCGGATTGGTAGATCCTTAAACTTCATAAAGTCATCCGCAAGCCTGCCCAGATCGTGGTTAATACTAGTTTGAAACGCAACCCAATTCCAGTACAGACTCTTTAGAGTTGCTTTCGGGGGAGAAGACCTGCCATCCCATGCCTCACCTAGTCCCAGATTACCAAGCAAGACTTTTAGGTCTTTTAACCACTTTAGTTTGTACCATCCAGGCAGTGACATAACTTCTGATAGCCCTTTAGCGTATTTAGCCAGTTCCGGTATTCGCCACAGCCGCGCCCATAAGAGCAATGGCCGCAGTTTTGCCAGATCGCTAATGGGGCGACAGCCTAGATCAAGGATGAGTGGTGTCATGGGGGTGCTCTGGGGGAGTGACATAAGGGCCCTATAGAATTTATTTTCAGACCTCGTTAATTCATTTACACTATTTGTACCCCATAACTCTGCCCCATAGAGTGCAGCGCTAACAGCCTTAGCTTTATAAATATCAATTGCTGGGGCTATTGGTCTTGTTGAGCAGAAACGCTGCTCCTTGAGCAAAGCTCCAGCTACCCTCTTATGGGTTAACAACATTTTGCTAAGGTGTGGGGTCCACTGCATGGTATGCGATATTTGTATACCCAAATAATCGAACACAGTGACCCTTTCCAAGGGGACAAGATTCAGGGTAGGGACTCGGGCAAGATTTTTAGGGGGATTCATCAATAGATATTTTGTTTTATCAGTGTTAATTACTAGGCCCCGCTCCGAGCAAAAAGTCTGGAAGTTATCGAGGAGTTTTTGCAAGCCCATAGGGGATTTGGACAAGAGGAGCGTATCGTCCGCAAATAGGAGGGTAGGTATTCGATCGCCCGCCAGGGATGGTTCGTCTGAGGGATCTTTTAAGAGGTGCTCGACCACACCATTAACATACAAAGAGAAAAGGGTGAGAGCAAGAACACATCCCTGGCGGACCCCTCTCTCTACCGGGATTCTGTTGGTTTTTTCGCCCTCTGTACCCCATCTTATCTGGGCAAAATTGCCTTCGTGGAGCCTGACCAGCATGGAGATAATATAAGAAGGTAGCCCCATGTCGGCAAGTACTCCCCAAAGGACCTCCCTGGGCACAAGGTCAAAGGCAGTCTTTAAGTCGATAAAAGCGAGATAAAGACTGCCCTTGCCTATGACCACCACCTTGCAATAAATTAGAATCAACCTGAACGCTTGCTCTATTGTGCCTGTTCCAGCCCTGAATCCCGCTTGTAAGTCGGAGAGAATATCATTTTCTTCCATCCATTGTATTATTCTCTCCAACAACACTTTGCCAATAACCTTCTGGGATGTATCTAGCAAGCTTATGGGCCGATAATTAGAAGGGTCATCCCTCATCCCCTTTTTAAAAATCGGAACTACCTCGGCCCCTTTCCAAGACTGGGGAATAGCAGCACCTTTATCAATTGCAGTAAGCAAAGAGTGAATGAACCTCCCCCATTTCAATTTGTCCGAACGAAGCAGATCCCCTGGAATACCGTCTAGGCCAGGTGCTTTTTGGGGCGCAATAGTACTAATTGCATATTCCACCTCCTTGATTGTAAAGGGAAACTCATTTGGGTCGCCTTTCAAAGCATAAGAGTTGGATGTAGTTAGGGCACTAGTCTGATGCTGACCGGAATATAATTTTGAAAAGTGGTCGAACCAAACTTGGCTAGTGATGCTACATGTAATAAGATCACTATCTGGTCTATTTCTAGCTCTTATGGTGTCCCTGAAGCGCCTGGTGTCCTTACTAGAGCTAGCCTCCTTTAGAGTTTGCCAGTACTCTTGTTCCGACTCCTTCTTTGCATTGGCTATCGCCTGCTTATACTCTTTTCTGGCGTACTGTATCAAAGTTTGTGACCTATCCTTAATGGCCTTAATCAGGGCAGATTTTTTAAGGCGACAAGTAGGGGTGAACCAATCATGCAGGCCCTTGGGTTTCTGAGTCCTGGTGGGCTTTCCCCCAGACACGTGTTTCACGAATAATTTCCCTACTGTCTTAATAGTTTCCTGAAACACAAGTGTTGCCCTAGCCGGGACTAAGTGGACTTGAAGGATAGTATCCATCTCCCTCTGCGAGGTTGTTAATGCTTTATCAATAGGTTTTAGTTTAGGTTCATCTAGGGCTACTTTACACCATTTAAGGCGTCTTCCACAATTAGATGGAAAATCTTTAGATGGAAGCTCCAATTTATTAAATGTTTTTCCACTAATTTTGCTTGGCCACAGATTTTCAAGAGTTAATGATAGTAGATTGTGATCACTATCTGTAGTAGGTAGGACAACCATATCCTTAACAAACTGCCATAGCATAAAGTCAAGGAGAATATAGTCAATCCTTGACGTATAGTTTGTCCTGTTGAAAGTGTCGGCGTCCAAGGGGTCCGAAATAGTTCGGCCAGTTGCAGTAGTATAAAGATAATTATAATGATAGAGAAACGATAATAATAGGAAAGGAATATCAGCGCTCAGTATAAAATTCAAGGAGTAAACAATAATTAAGGTGGTATTGTGTGTACCTGTGGGAAGTCATAGACCGGGCGCAGAAGGTAGTAGTGAGGTAGAACAGGGCTTTGGGAGGGCGCAGGCTGAGAACAAGGTTTGCTAAAGGGGCTAGATCAAGGTTTCGGCAGCAGGTAAGGAGGGAAAAACCTGGAATGGCAGCAGGATTTGAGCGCTTGCATAATGGATTAATCCTTCAATGTCTGTAGAGGGAGGCCGCAGGTAGTTCAGTGGTGCAGTGTGTGGGGGAGGGCTACGGTTAAGATTGAGTTGGAAGTATGTTAGTATTGCTTTGAGGATGGCTCGAGCTGTAAGGGGAAAAAACACTTACTTAGGTTACCTATGGGAAAGGGCGTAACACAGGCCGCCGCAGCCCATGCAGTGCGGGGGGCCCCCTAGGTCCAAGGGGCCCCCTCGGCACTGAACTCTGGCCGGGAGAGCTCCTGATTGAGCCCGGAGGGGGCCCCCCTAAGTACCGTGCAGGGAGGTCCCCTCACTTTTCGTTACACCAGTGCCTATGGGTAGGTGTCCTGCGCGGGAGTTTTATGAGATTGATGCGTTGAAGTGCAGAGGGGGCCACCATGGGGGTCAAGATCAGGATATTCTGCTTAGAGGGATTGCCTCGAAGGATTACATCGAAGCTCGGGTTGTAGGGAGGAGAGAGCCACTCACCTTATTCTCGTAAGGGGTGGAACATCTCATCGGCCATTTTGGGAGGCGAGAGATGGTGGAATGTTGCCATCATGTTATTGGAGGTAAGCGAGGCGGTCAATAGATCATCGGGATCACCACAAGAGAGAGAGTGGATCAATGGACAAGAGGCGATACTCATATAAAGTGTAGTGCCATATGCATATGCAACCCAGCAAAAGCTGAGAGTAAACCAAGAAACTCACGGTGCGTAACGGGCGGCTGTTTAGAAAAAACAGCAATTAGTGAAAATGCTTGTGAGGGGGGGGAGTCAAGTTAAAATGGGTCCATGTAATAAGCGCCTCGGTCTTGCCGTATGCCAACAAAGCGCTGCCGACCGAACAAGGTCGAATGAAAATCCTCGCTGCTCCCTGTTGCACACGGGCGCCTACTTACGATGAGTCAAGTATTTCTGGCACACTGCCCGTGAAAGGCCAAAGGACTCCGTGTTATGGGCTCTCCAATGTTCATATTAGCCATGACTCTGGGTGCGTCATGTAGTGGAATTGGGCACTGCTGTAAGTGGAATGTGTCGTCCACTCTGCAGTGCCCAGGAAGAGCGGGCGCAGACAATGAAAAAACAGGAACTGGGATCAACAGAGCAGTTAAATAGCGAGCAAGGCATACCACGAAGGAAGACGGGCAACAAGTATCCACCCATATGTGTAAACATGGCACAATGGTGGCTAACCGTCCAAGTGAAGGAAAGTGGATTATTGGTAAGGGTTAGATGTACATCTACCTCTGGTAATAAGGCCACTAACACAAGCTAGGGCTCAGAATAGGTCTCAGAAAATTATTACCATGCTCAACCCTTGGTAGCATGGCTGCGAGCAGGCAGGCTTAACTTCAGGGACAGGTATGTAAAGCATTTGAAAACATCTATTCACAAAATAATTAAGACACAACACGCAATAAAAGTCCAACACCAATTTATAATAAATAGGAAATATTTTCATCATTAAAATGACACCAAAATGAAAACAATTCAATGTAGGGAACGAGAGATATGAATTTTTAAAGATTAAACACTTTCTAGTTATTAGAAACCAATAGTGCTACTTCTGGACATTTGGTCGCCTCTATCTCGGACAAAGTCAAAGTTTGAGGCTGACAGCGATGGAGCCCTGGTCGGAAACACTAAGCGGGAGCCCCCGCTCAAGATTTTACCTTTACACTTAGAAACCTTTCTGGAGGATTTCTTAGCAGAAGTCGTGCAGCCGCCAGCTAAAGGCCGGATTCAGTGAGAGTTCACCAGATTGCCTTTCTGTGAGAGCCCGGTCACCCTCTGGACCTTTTTCAAAAAAGTTCACCAAACTTTGCCAAACTTCTGTAACTACTTCCTGAAGTTCCTCTTGAGGGTTCAAAATGTCCAAAACATTATCCAAGGGTCTAGCATCTCCAAGATGATCCTTGAAAGGGTGGGATCACAATTCCTACAATGCACCTGGACAACCCCCTTAGAGGTCCACTGAAACACTCCAGGCAGGGAAGTCTTGGTGGAGTTGATGCAGGTGAGCTCTTTTAACCTGTAGCTTGCAGGGAGCCCACCCTTTATTCCTCTTGAAGCAAGGTTCATCCAAAGGGCTGTAGTTCCAGATAATGCAGCAGGCGCAGTCTTTTCAGAGTGCAGGACATGTTGGTACATATCAAGTTTCCAACTTTTCAATCCTTCTTCAACTCTTAGTTTCAAGCAGCAGATCTGAGGCTCTGCCCCTCTCAGATACTTATTCAGTGTCCTCTGGGTCAAGCAGGAGGGCACTCCTGTCCAATGAGGTGCAGGGCAACACCCCAAGATAAGACCACATCCTCCAAAATGTGGCACTATGTTCTCTCAGCGAGAACACATTATCCTACATTTTATATGGCTGATTTTCCAGCTGAGAGAGAAAAGCTCAATGAACCAGTCTACAAGATGGCTCATTTCCATAGGCCCCTCCCCTTTGCATCTGGATATTCCTGCCTCATTCTGCCATCTGGCTGGGGTCAGAGGGTGGGGCTGTAACTGGACCTGACTTACACTATCTGTCCCCTCCCCCCTTTGAAGAGGTTGTTTTACGACCCCTGCCTCTGCCATTGTATTCCTATGTAGCAGAACCCTTATCCTCCCAGTGTGGCTCTGTGGAAAAGTAAATTTTGCCATGTTCTGTGTCCCTACGCCTCATCCATCATATGTTATGTATGCATGACCAATATGCATATGTTATTCCCCATTTCTGATTAAAGACGCAATTACAGTTGTGTCCACCTCTGGTATGCTATTTTCCAGTCCTCGTGAATACTACGAATATCAGGCCTATGTAAGTAATGTTGCCACGTTTCTCAGTGTGCACGTTATTCAATTATAAAGTCCCCGTTTCTAGGCCTCAAAGGGGCCCGGACCACAGATTCAGCTCCTGTCTCCTGAAAGCCTCGCTGAGGAGCGATACAGCCCCCACCTGTATCCTCGACCCTTCACTTACTTCCTGCCTAGCAGTGCCCGGTGCAGCCCGGCTCTGCCTCTGAGTCTGCCAAAAGTATGTTATAGTTCCTGCTATCAGTTCAGTCCTCCTCTTCTGCATTCCTAAGCTACTGAACTGCATCAATAGTTTCCGTCATTGTCTAGCCTTCTCGGCTCCACGTTAGAGAAATACTGTATTTAATGGTCATTTAATATTCTTCACGCACTACATGTAGAATAATGCATGGTCCAGTCTTAGAATCAGGTTAGCTTTTCCCCTCATGACTTCTAGTTTATATCAACATGTTCCCTAAACATTAGATACCAGATAGGATTAGGTACATGTCGCTCCGACCCTCCAGACTCTAGTCTCTGCTCCTAGCACAGAGTTCGTAGCCCCCAGCTTCTCCTAGTAACACGTCATTGCCAGTTTTCGCGCACCATTAGGTTAGAGGTCCCGGCTCCTTAGGTAGCCCCCTCCTATGTTTCCGCCCATTCATGACATATTCTGTTACGTTTTACATCACATGTCTAAGTAAACTCCCAGTTACACCTCTTTTTACTGTTATCTCTCGCGACTGCTACACGTCACGCCTTCTGCTCCACCCACTGTTACGCCTACTGCAATGTAATGCTATGTGTTTGCGCTATGTATATATATATCAATGTTATGTTATTGAATGTTAGCGCGCTCATTTCAAGCTCATTCCAAGCTCATCCCAGACCAAGCCCCAGCAGCTGCTGGGCATCTTTTTCCCCTACTGGGTCCCAGTTGTCCTGCTGGGCCCTGTCATTCTGCTCATCCTATGCAGGTTGTCCTGATCCTGTCCTTATGCTGTAATAAACCTGCAAAACTCCTACTACCTCGAATCTTGACTCTTATTTATTGAGCTATCTGTTATTTATTCATTCATGCACTCAAAAATAGGGTATTATTTATTTATTTACCACATAATGGCGCCCGAACAGGGACTTGCCCTTTCCCCACGCGTCGGTGAAGCCACGCCGACCCCCTGACCCCCTGCAGTCGTGACGGAACTCTTCTGGCCAAGTGCAGATATTTCTGCTTCAAGTATCCCTCAGGCCCACGGAGGAGACGGAGGAGGCGGTCCAGCATCCGAACGAGACGGTGGAGGAACGCGGCGAGTCCCGACCAGAGCCCAAGCCGAGAGTCCAAGGTCCGAGGTATCCGGAGGTCCACCCGTAACTGAAGTCCGAAGCCCGAAGTTCATCGTCGTAGTCCAGTCCCGTCCGAGGCCTTCCGTTCCGTGCTGCCCGGTGAGTACCATTGCTGGGGTAGTGTCTAGACAGGGTCAGTCTAAATTGACTCTGGTCCGTGGGTTGGTGGTACCCAAGCCCGCAAACGAAGTGTTCACCTAGGTGGATGCGGGTCTTGATGTGTTCCTTTATGGGACCGGTATGTTCCGTACTGTTACAGCAGTGCATCCAGTAACTCTAGTCTGTTCCGTTCTCGAGAATTCTGTTCTGTTTCTGTTTTCAGTATTTTTCAGGTAGTATTCTGTTCGAACTGTTATTTATGATGTTGTTTAATGTATTCTCAATGTCGTGGTATGCCTGAATTGTTTTCCCAATTGTTATTGTTTTTCGTGTATTGTATTGTGTTCCGATTTAAGTTTAGAATGCCGCTCTTTTCAAAGTTACGTCAGTTAAAAACTAGAAAGGGTCTGCTGGAAGCAGCAGTTCCTGTTCCGCCAAGGGACAGTCCAGGTCATTTTATGTATCAGAAACATGGCATAAGCGCCATATTGTATTTAGATTTATGGGTAGAGTATACCAAACAGTTAAAAGAAAAGTATAGATGGCCCGTATCGGGTACATGGGATGCCGAATGTATCATGCGAGTAGAAGAAGTATTATGGAAAAAGAAAGCCAGACAGTCACAGAAAGATGCCATCGAGTTATGGCGTAAGGAAGCGCATAGAAGAACGGAAAAGGAAGTCAGAAAGTCAGAGTTAAGTAGAGAATCCCAAGAACGAGCCCAAGAAAGAGAATTAATCGAGATAGGTGAACAAGTCAAAGCCGAACAGTCAGACAGACAGAGGCATGCCCTCATTAAGGGTATGTATCCTCTCCTTGCCGAGGGTTTGCCAAAAGCGACCCCAGAGGCATCCAGTAATTTCCCGCCACCATTAGTTCCGACCAAGCTACGTCACAAACCGACCGCAGCTGATATTTTTATTTCATCCTATCTGGATGACACAGTCCCCGAATATGCCAATCCTGTTCGCGCTCCACCTGTCCCTGTAAATCAGGCACTTCCCGTTCCTCCAGACACCGGAGTACCCGTTACGGTACCCCCGGGTCAGCCAGCCATACAAGTTCAGCCCACGTCACAATTACCGACCCTGCAAGCACGAAGAATGTCAGTCGACGATTCTAGTCTAGGGGCCGCAGGAGGAGGTCCTCCTCAAACCCCGCCGCCACACAAGCGTTTATCAGCACTCGAATTACATGCTCAAGCATCACAGCGTACTCCTAAAAGTAATAAGTCTGTTACAGAAATCAGACAAGCCCTTGCCGAATGTGTTTATGATCCAGTTCCAGGCGAATATAATATGGTTTTATATTCCGTACGCGTAAGAAGGGTGACCGAGTATCTAGTCACCTTACCGAATATGAAAGAAGATCTAGACAGAATATATCGTTTCATCCGTACAGGGGATGATCCAGAAAGTATTGGCGAGATTATGTCTCAAAGGAAAGCCGAGATTCAGCTCATGATATTAAAGTTCCTAATCAATTGTCTAATAAGAGAACAAGATTACCCGACTAAAGATCCCGCCGACATGAGAATCCTGACAAGGTGGAGTGATAATATAGCCGAGGGTAAGCACAAGACCATTAGTGCTATGGAAAGTATGTACAAGAAAATTCGTAAAGAAATAGTAAGGTTACACGAACAGCGTAAAGCAGCACAAGTAAGCGAGAAAGAAAGTATCTCTGATCCTGAAGAGGAAGACGAGAATCCCGCCAGAATAGCGTATGTAGGAAAATCCAGATTTCCAGACCGCCATTTACGCCTAGAACCCAAGTCTGTTTTTCATCATCCAACACCAGAACAAGGTTCTCTAGAACAAGTATTTCAAGCTACCGATCACATTCTGAAATCACGAGTCGGTTATAGTGAGTTAAGCACCATGCATGAACAAGAACTAGCCCGATCAGCAGTCCGATGGATTACTGATTCTACCACTTTTCCAGGCGAAATAGTGGCACAAATGTTTCTGAAACTGCCCCCAGCCGAGCAACGACTGGTGGGTATGTATATGATCCAGCACCTCATTACTCTGTATGAGGGTCAACACTCTGATCCAGGCCCGTTACACGATATCCTGAACGAGTTACTCCAGTACAGATGGAGAGGTCTAGGTACCGATTTAATTAGTGTCATTCTAGAACAGCGCCACAAGTATAGAACGTTCCTGAACCCGCATTTTGTTCATGTCTCACCCCCAGAAAGTAAACCATTCTACATAGACAGACAGAATCCGTTACGAGAAGTCCACCCAGTCCAAGGGGCGGGTGGCGTAATGCAACGAGTGTTTGTATACACTCCGATTTCAAAGATGGAACTTCTCGAAATGAAAAAATTAATTCCCTGTCATGACAAAGATCCAGCAGGGTTCCATAGAGAATTAAAAGACATGCTCCGTATGGGAGAATACACTTACCCAGATATCATTAAAATGTTAAAGGTTCTGCTACCCGCAGGGGTATATGAAAAGTTAAAAGAAAAAGAATGGGAGGTGGGAGAGAAAAAGATCGATTGGGCAGCTCTAGAAGCTGAAGACAAGGCACGAGTACCAGGTACCGGTCTTGGAGATAAATGTAAAGAATTACCAGAATTATTGATTCAAGTTTTGCCAAGATTATTGACAACTAGGAAAGAAGACTGGGATGCAATCTCAGCCTGTAAACAGAAACAAGAAGAAGATATTAGTGATTTTTATTCTAGATTCGAGAAATGTTTCAGTATTAATAGTGGTCTCAAGACAAGTAGTGAGTCATACCCTCATCTTTTCGTTACCAAATTAGTCGAGAATTCAAGTCCACAAATTAAAAACCGAGTTTTGAAAGTCGAAAGCACCTGGCAAGCAAATACTCCGTCCCAGATGCTCCAGATGCTTCAGTATCACCAGAATAGAATCAGAGAAGAGCAAGAACACGAAAGAAAACGTATGAAAGACACGAAAATGAAAGTACTAGTTGCACAATCTATTCCTCAAGATAGTCAGAAGAGGGGTCCGAATCAAGCCAGTCATCCTGCGGCTCCCGTTAAAGGGAACTGCAATTATTGTAAACAGCCAGGTCATTTTATAAACGAGTGTGCAGTTCTGAAACATAATATAGCTACTGGTAAGACTAAAGAAAGACCACGTCCGCCGAGACAAGAACAAGTTTCACAGATTCCTCAGTCACAGAATGCACCACAGACAGTTACAGTACCACAGCCTATTGCTGCAACACAGCACGTTACATCACAGATGTACCAGTATGCACAGTCTGAGTATCCAGAGTACCAGTCATATTCATGAAACAGCCTAGAGAGGGAGGTAGGCTTGCCTCTCATCGAGATTCCTGTAGACCAAGAAGGTCCCTATGTTCATAGTCAAGTATTAGGGAAAGACAGAAAATTTTTGATCGATACAGGGGCAAGTAGGACCACAATTAGTCATGCCGAAGTTCCAGGGGCTCCGCTCTCAGGCTCAAGAAATGTTTCCCTTGGATTTTCAGGAAAACCCATCGTTAATGAGATTTCAAAGCCAGTTACTTTAGAAGTAGGTCCATTGTCCCGTACTACTGATCTGTTACTTACTAAGTCATGTCCAGAGAATCTATTGGGTATTAAGACATTGAAAGAGTTAGGTGCAGTTATTTGCTGTTCCCCAGAGGGAATACGTCTGTTCCTACGTGACTTTAAGGGTCACTATGTATTACGAGATTTTGATTCAAGATTGTCTAATGTTCCGCAGCATTTATGGGCGCAAGGTCCAACTGATGTAGGTTACATGCAAATCACACCCTATCGTGTGACTCTCAAGCCAGGTGTAGTGTTACCCCGAATCAGACAGTACAGATTGCCACCTGAGGCTGTAGCAGCCTTATCCAAAATTATTGACGAGCTCATGGCTCAAGGAGTAGTTGTAGAAACTGACTCCAATGTATGTAATTCTCCGATCATTCCAGTCATGAAACGTACTGATCCAAAATGCACCCCCAGTATATCGATTAGTGATTGATTTACGAGAGCTTAATAAATGTATAATTCCTCAGTACCCAGTTGTTCCAGACATTTCTTCCCTGTTAACAGCCATTGATTCCGAAGCCATGTTTTTCACTGTTATTGACCTCAAGAATGCATTTTTTAGTGTTCCAATTCATCCAGACAGCCAGTTTCTTTTCGGATTTTGTTTAAATGGAAGGAGCTATATGTTTACACGCGCTCCTCAAGGTTTCACAGAAAGCCCTAGTATTTACAGTCAAGCACTCAAGAGACAACTAGACAATATTCACATGCCAACTGACACTGCCCTGCTCCAGTATGTCGATGATCTACTGATCACAGCCCGTTCTGAACGTGACTGCGAGCGAGCATCACTTACAGTTCTGTATTTTCTTGCCGAGATGGGGCACAAGGTGTCACCTTCAAAGCTTCAATTCTGTGTCCAGCAAGTGGTATACTTAGGACACTTGCTGTCCAAGAGGGGTAGGCAGTTGACACCCGACCGTATCCAGTTAATAGCGAGTCTTCCCCAGCCCAGAACCCAGAAGGAGGTACGTGCTTTTATCGGCCTTACTTCTTATTGTAGACAATGGATTCCCCAGTATGCATTTCTAGCCAAGCCACTGATACAGTTAACGACACAGGAGGCAGCCGTATCGACTGTCCTCCCTTGGACATCTGAACATACACTTAGTTTCAATGAGTTAAAGAAAGCCCTATGTCAAGCTCCAGTTCTAGCTACACCGAACTACAGTAAGCCTTTTACACTTTTCGTTACAGAACGCGAAGGTACAGCATTATCTGTTCTTACACAAGATCAAGCAGGTCAATACAAGCCCTGTGCTTATTTTTCGAGCACATTAGATCCAGTCGCCCAGGCGTTGCCTGCGTGTCTCAAGTCAGTTGCAGCCACAGCACTAGCTATCAGACAAAGTGATTCCATAGTTTTAGGTCACTCCCTGACAGTACAAGTTCCACATTCAGTAGAAGTTCTTTTAAACCGAACACAGACTCAGCACTTGACAATAGCACGTTTGACAGGTTATGAATTGACACTGTTCCAGCCACACATAGAAATTAGACGCTGCAACGTCCTGAATCCTGCTACACTGTTACCATCAGTCAGTTCAAATCCAGACACACATGATTGTGTGGAAGTAGTTAACATTACGACAAAGCCAAGACAAGACCTGACAGATATTCCGTTACTAGATCCTGACCTGACACTTTATGTGGATGGTTCATGTATGAGAACTAGTACAGGAAAACTAGTCGCCGCGTATGCAGTGACTACTGACACTGAAGTTATTGAAACACACCGTATTGATACTCTGTCCGCTCAAGCAGCAGAGCTAGTTGCTCTGACACAAGCCTGTATACACGCCAAGAACCTGAAGGTTAATGTTTACACAGATTCACGTTACGCATTCGGAGTTGTACACGACTTCGGAGTGCTCTGGCAGGAGAGAGGTTTTATGACTTCTCATGGAACCAAGATTCAGCATGGTCCCCTTATTCAAGCTCTGTTAGATGCCATACATTTACCGACATCTATTGCTATCATGAAGTGCAAAGCACATACGAAAGTCACAGACATTATTTCCCAAGGTAATGATCTAGCAGACCGCACAGCCAAGCTTACAGCACAGACACCAGACATTCCAGTTAATCAGACACATACTCCAGATCTGATTACATGCATGACAGTTAAGGACCCTACTCAAGATGTCATAGATATCCAGTTACATGCTACTCCCGATGAAATCAAGAAATGGTCTGTACAAGGAGGGGTCCATACAGATCAAGGATGGTTAACGAAGGGTAGAGCCACATGGTTTCTCCCCGATTCTATGGTTCAAGTCATTATCAATACCGCACATAGTCCAGCACATTTAGGAGAAAAAGCTATGTTAGACAGTATCCAGAACATTTGGTTCAACAAGCATTTACGAGCTGCAGCCAAGCAGAAAGTCCGTACCTGTATGATATGTTGTCAGTTTAATCCAGGTAAAAGTGTCCCGGTGGAACAAGGTGGTTTCCAGCCCCCTGACCACCCTTTTGAGGTCCTCCAGATGGATTATATTCAAATGGAGCGATGTCGAGGTTTCAAGTATGTCCTTGTAGTAGTATGCGCTTTGTCCAGGTGGACAGAAGCATATCCAGTCCCAGATTACACAGCCGCGACCACTGCCAAACAGTTGGTTCGTGAATTTTTCCCTAGATACGGACTCCCTAGAGTCGTATATTCTGATAACGGTCAGCCATTCTCATCCGAACTCATGAGACACGTTTCCCTGTTGTTAGGGTACCAGTGGAAGTTCCATTGTGTACGCCATCCAGAAGCAGCTGGACTAGTAGAAAGACATAATCAGACTCTGAAAATCCGTATTGCAAAAATCTGTAAAGACAAAGGTGTAGACTGGTTAGTAGCTTTGCCAGTCGCTCTGTTTTACATGCGTATGGTCGCACATTCCAGATCAGGTCTGTCCCCGTATGAGGTCGTTTTCGGCCGCCCCCCTAACATGTGGGGTACTCCTAGACCCCGAAGTATTACCGATGTTTCATGTAATATGCTGACCGATTACCTAGCTTCCTTGATGTCTGCCCTCAACTCATGTCGTTCACAGGTTGCCGCCGCATTTCCAGACAATACCGAGGTGGCACCGCACGAGATCGTTCCAGGGTCGTTGGTGATGATCCGCAACTTTGACAGATCAAGTCCGCTGGAACCACGTTGGAAAGAGCCACGTCAAGTCCTCTTGACCACCCGAACTGCCGTCAAGTTAGAAGGCAGGAAGGGGTGGGTCCACCTTTCTCATGTAAAACTTTTCAAAGGACCAAAGCCAGACTTTAAAGACATTGCCAAGAACATTTCCCAGGATTCGAAGGATTGCCAGAACATTGTTTTAAAGGACTGTCCCGCACCAGACTTTGTTACAACCCCTCCCTTGTTAGAGAAAACTCCGCAACAGGAGTATAAGTTAAAGCTCAGGTCTAATAAGTCAGCCAGTTTGATTGTATAAGTCCTCCCCTAGGTGAAACGGTTAGACTGTTTCTGACATGTATAAAATAGACCCCCATAGTGAGAGAGTCAGTCGCAGTTCACTACAATGCATCGTTTTTCTGAGTTTCATATTATTTCTCAGCCTAATGATTTCCTGCACCAGCTACGCATTTTTCCTGTATTTATCAGTTCCTCATGTAAATATGTCTGCTAATGCTACAGTAGAGCACACGTTTAGTGATCTGCCTCCTCACGAATATGCATACCGCCTTGCAATGCGTAATAACACATTCATCCGTATGTTACATTATTCACACCAGACCAGCAATGCCACTAATTGTTGGGTGTGTGGTCGACTCCCCCCTTTCCAGACATCGAAGGGAGTTCTGCCACTCTTTCCTTATCCATTCTCACACAATGGTTCGTGTGGAGCATGGTCCACGTTAACGTCATCCTCAACAGATATGTTTTTTCTTAACAGTACATGTATTCCAGACAAGCAAGGTTTTCCCCACAGAACAGGTTTAGATTTAGAAAATGAGGTATATAATTTAGGAAATTATTCGTCGAATTTCATGGTTCTGAATGTTCAGTCTGATACTACTCCAGACTTACCTGCTATTTCAGTACTACCAGTCAAAGGCGAATTATGTGTCCGTAGTTATGGTTCTGTACATATAGGTCATAGTGAATGTACTACTGTTATCCAGTATAGTGACAGTGGGAAATCTATTTTTAAAGCTTCACGTCATTCTTATTTTGTTTGTGGTCAAACTGCATATGTCCGTCTGCCCCTCGATTGGGAGGGAACCTGTTACATTGCCTTCCTACTGCCACCTGTTTTTCTAGCCCCACCTGATTATCATAGGAATTCTTTTTTAGTACACACTAGACCTAGAAGGGAGTCCCCGATTGTCGATCAAACTGAAACTACTCTAGAACAGTATACAGATTTCAATAAAGGTTTCTTTTTCTTTATAGGACCTGTCCAGAATAGTAAACTAATCCGTAGGTTAACAAGAACCCTTGAAGCTGTAGTAAATGAGACTGCCTCTGCTCTAGGTAACTTAACCGAAGAACAATCTGCTATGAGATTTGTCGTTTTGCAAAATCGTCTCGTCCTTGACGTCATACTGGCCGATAGGGGCGGGGCCTGTAGAATTCTCGGATCTAGTTGTTGCATTTTCATTCCAAATAACGCGCCGTCTGTTTATTCAGCTATAACCAGACTTCATAAAATTGCCCATCTGTTACATCAAGATCCAGGCACCTGGACATGGTCCGGTTGGTTCTGGAATGTAATTTCCGCATGGGGATGGAAAGTCCTGTCCTTTTTAAGTATTGCAGTAGCGATCATATTTAGCTGCTGCCTCTGTATACAATGTGGCCCTGCGATTTGCAGCATGTGTGCTACCTCTTGTATCCCTAGTCCCAAGCCCCGTTCTAAATCCCGTTCCAAGACAATTCGAGACGAGCAAATGGTACTGTATGAAATGATAGATGGTATCATGAATATTGATGTTTCCTGATGTAAACGTAGTGACAAGGAGGGAATGTGGAAAAGTAAATTTTGCCATGTTCTGTGTCCCTACGCCTCATCCATCATATGTTATGTATGCATGACCAATATGCATATGTTATTCCCCATTTCTGATTAAAGACGCAATTACAGTTGTGTCCACCTCTGGTATGCTATTTTCCAGTCCTCGTGAATACTACGAATATCAGGCCTATGTAAGTAATGTTGCCACGTTTCTCAGTGTGCACGTTATTCAATTATAAAGTCCCCGTTTCTAGGCCTCAAAGGGGCCCGGACCACAGATTCAGCTCCTGTCTCCTGAAAGCCTCGCTGAGGAGCGATACAGCCCCCACCTGTATCCTCGACCCTTCACTTACTTCCTGCCTAGCAGTGCCCGGTGCAGCCCGGCTCTGCCTCTGAGTCTGCCAAAAGTATGTTATAGTTCCTGCTATCAGTTCAGTCCTCCTCTTCTGCATTCCTAAGCTACTGAACTGCATCAATAGTTTCCGTCATTGTCTAGCCTTCTCGGCTCCACGTTAGAGAAATACTGTATTTAATGGTCATTTAATATTCTTCACGCACTACATGTAGAATAATGCATGGTCCAGTCTTAGAATCAGGTTAGCTTTTCCCCTCATGACTTCTAGTTTATATCAACATGTTCCCTAAACATTAGATACCAGATAGGATTAGGTACATGTCGCTCCGACCCTCCAGACTCTAGTCTCTGCTCCTAGCACAGAGTTCGTAGCCCCCAGCTTCTCCTAGTAACACGTCATTGCCAGTTTTCGCGCACCATTAGGTTAGAGGTCCCGGCTCCTTAGGTAGCCCCCTCCTATGTTTCCGCCCATTCATGACATATTCTGTTACGTTTTACATCACATGTCTAAGTAAACTCCCAGTTACACCTCTTTTTACTGTTATCTCTCGCGACTGCTACACGTCACGCCTTCTGCTCCACCCACTGTTACGCCTACTGCAATGTAATGCTATGTGTTTGCGCTATGTATATATATATCAATGTTATGTTATTGAATGTTAGCGCGCTCATTTCAAGCTCATTCCAAGCTCATCCCAGACCAAGCCCCAGCAGCTGCTGGGCATCTTTTTCCCCTACTGGGTCCCAGTTGTCCTGCTGGGCCCTGTCATTCTGCTCATCCTATGCAGGTTGTCCTGATCCTGTCCTTATGCTGTAATAAACCTGCAAAACTCCTACTACCTCGAATCTTGACTCTTATTTATTGAGCTATCTGTTATTTATTCATTCATGCACTCAAAAATAGGGTATTATTTATTTATTTACCACAGCTCTCTGACCCCGTGGGTTACTTATCACCTCATCAGTCCACTTAACTCTGACCATTCAGGTCGGAGCACTAGAAGGCTGAGTTTTGGCTAACAGGCAAGAAAGTCTCGAACGTTCTTGTCTGTAGATTTTAGGATACATTCAACAATAGCGTCTTGTTTGATTTATCAATTCCATTGAGCCCTTGAATTATATGTCTATGGCTTCCCTGGCTTCAATTGTTAACCAATAACTTCTTGCCACGTTGAACTGGGCAATTTCTCCAATACCAGGGCCTATAACACAGGTTTTATGAGGACCCTGCTTATACCTACAGGACCCCCCCGGAACACCTAGGAAAGACTTTGGGGGTTCTGACTATATAAAAATATTGCAGATCCTCCCTCCACAGTGCCCCTGGCACAAAAGTCGATTTTGGGAAGCACTTTACTAAAATATGGGGAGTGAAATGTGCAATTTCACTAACCTCAGGGCATATAAAACCCTTTTTTATAAGGATCCTCCTTACAAGTACCTGCCCCACACCCTTGGGACACCTAGGGGAGAACAAGGGGGTATCTAATATGTTCAAACATTGTTGTTTATTCATTTTTAAATGCCCCAAACCAGTAGCAGCCGGCACAGTAAGAGCGGTGATGCGGGGGCGGGTTGGGGGGCAGGGAAGTCACCAGACAAAAGGATAAGTAACATTAAATTTTAAAAAACACTTACATTGTACTCACCGCATCGCCGATCGCAAGGTAACTGGTTTAATTTATTTTTCAATTCAATGTTACTTATACCGTCATCTGTTGACTTCCCTAGCCCCCACCCCGTCCTGCCCCATCACCCCACCGATCTTACCTGTCCCGGCCGCCAGTGCCCCAAACACCAAAGTCGAGTTTGGGAACAATTTGTATTTTAAAAGCAGTCCTACAACACAGAGCTGCTTTTAAACTGACCTCAGGCTAAAGCTGTGCACAGACATGCACGTGCAGAACAGGCTGCTGGCCTCTAAACTGCCCTGCCCTGTTATATATCAGGGTCTTAAAGGTAGTTTCAATCCCTCATCCCTATTATGTGCTAGGGCCTTACAGTGGAGTTCATGCGAATGGGAAACCGCCTTTACCCCATAGTTTTTACTTCATACATTTACCACACATTTTATACTTTGATTAGACTATTTCCACGCTAGTCTTAACATCGCAAGACTTTACCATGCATTTTGAACACCAGGTGGCAGTGTTCAACTATAAAACAGGATGGAATGCAGAAGGCATGATAAACAGATTAAATAGTACATTTACAATAAATGTATGCAAAAACTGGTGGTGAGGCTACTGGGACGTTCTGGGAAACAGCCTTTTCCACAAAGTTTTTCCTATGAAACTGCACATGTTTTACACGGTAAATATTCTTTCTATGCATGTCACTACAACGCATGTATTCACCACCCAAATTCAGCAACTGCCAAGGAAAACTTATAAAAACTCCTTTCCTTTTGTTGTTTTCCCGCCTGCTGTTTGATATATAAAACCATTTTCCTTTTGTTGCCTGCGCCGAGGGAAAGAGCCATGCATATGGTTCCCTACAGCCGTTTAATAAATAAGACCACATTTGTATATAGTAAACACATTTTAAATTGTACTGTTTCTCTTATTTCTGTAATTTTTTATTGTGTAAAAAAATATATATTTACATGGAGCACGGAATATACATGAGTGGAGGAAAAAGGGAGGGAAGAAAGGCAAAAGAAAGAGAAAGGCGCCGGGGGAGGTAGGAGGGGTGTTACCTTCCCCCCCCTTAAAAGGCTCCTTTAAATATGCGACTGAGGTCATTCAGCCGACATGGCGTAGGAGATTGATGTATGACTACGTAACTTCAAGAGCAGCACTGTCCCAGGGAATTAGGCTCCTGTCTCTCTTTTGTGCTTCTACGGCTTATTGTCCCTTCATGGATAAAGCATTAAGGGCCTGTTAGGAAGAATAATACAGATAACATAGGAATAGAAACAAGCATTTGCAATGCAATAGGTCTCGCATTTACTAGAGTTTGAGCTATTGGCATTGTAGATTACAATGCCTTTTCTTAATGTGTTGTTTTAAAAAAAATAAAATAAAAGGCATTGTCATTTACAATGCCAATAGCATAAACTCTTGAAAAGGCGAGACCTATTGGCTATGCCAATGCTTGTTTCTGTTTCTTTCAGTTAGTATCAATCCCCTAGTGGGGCTGCATTTGGTGTGCACGATCGATCGCTTGGTAGCTTGCGCTGTGTGGATATCTACACATTCACACAGCTGTTCGTCCTTTGAATCGGGAGGAGTTCTGTGTAGTCCCTGAATGATCTCCGAGCAGTTCCTTCATGAGCTCTGTGCAGACCTGCATGAGTTCCGAACTGTCCATGTCTGACCCCGTGTACTGGCTCCAATAGCTCGTTCGGTCCCTGCATGAACGAAGTGTCGTTCCTGCATAAGCCCCACGTGGTCCCTGCATAAGGTCCGTGTGGTGCGTGCACGAGCGCCGCTGCGCGAGCTCTTTACATCTATGCGTGACCGTTGTGGTGTCCATGTATGAGACCCATGCGGTCCCTGCATGAGCTCCGCACTATCCCTGCATAAGCGTTGTGCCCGCACTGTCCCTGCCTTAGCTCCGTGTGCAGGACCTGAGTGGATCAAGCGCACGTGCCGCACATACAGAAATGCAGCTCCTCTGCACTCCTGATTGGACGAGGTATCCTCCACTTAACTTATATATACATATACTTACAAATACTACATATAACGTATAAGCACACATTTCAATTGCTGACCCCTGGCCGAGTAATTGTGAAAGTGAAACAAGGAATGAACAGCGTGAAACAAACTCCAAGAAGGCAGGGGTGAGGAATCGGATATCCCGTAAGAACAGATGTACACAGGACAGCGAAGGGAAAATAGCGGAATATAAGAGATATTCCCATAATAATTAATGTGCACTATTTAAGCTCCAGCATGGCTCAGTTACACGTAAAGCCACCTGGAACACATCAGTGCCACTGCAGCAGGTGCAGTGACACCGAGGCCTAGTTAGTGGCTTCAGAGGCCCATGCACCCTGGCCATTACTGTAATAAATTGAGGGGGGGGGGGCATTTTCCTTGCTTGCACAAGGCCCCCGGGACCCTTACTACGCCATTGCTCATGAAATGGCGGGTGTGCTCAAGATCACACGGAATGTGTAGTACCGTAGACTCTTAAAATATTGCATGTAGTCTCAAGGCCCCTTCCCGGACGTGTGCACTGGTGACTACTTTTGCGTTATGTACATATGGGCCCGACTGTCAAAACATATTCCATCCAGGCCTGTGAATGAAGCATCTGAAAAAGTGTGGAGCTAAAGTGCACATGGGTAGAAAGACGGCTGAGAGCGCTGTCTTCAAGGTGCCGATTTGTCCTGTAAATGGTCCCCATGCCGCCTCTTTGGACTGATGCATCGGTGATGCTGGGAAAGAATGCACGACTACAGCTTCCCGTTGTGACTTTTTTTCTGCAGATAATGAGACAGCTCAGCTGGCTGAGAGCCAATGCTGTGATATGCGCTTTTTCCAACAGGACTGACTCTTCCTTTTATCTGCCCGAGGTCGATAACTATCGTACCTATAAGATGTGGTGTAAGAAGGGCTCTTGTATAAGAGACGGAAGCCCCCACCCTCCCCCCGCAACCCGCAGTTGACATCTCTATTACGAGAAAACAGAGGCGAGAGGGGAAGGCTGCCTGCTTCGCCAACAGGAACTGCGAGGAGGGGGGGAGAGGGGGGAGCCCCACCTGACCGGAGGAGGCGGACGGAGCGTGGGAGAGGGAGGAGGGTACACACGCCAAGCACGGAATTGATTTATTTTATTTATTTATGCGTTTTTATATAGCGCAGACTTTACCCGAAGGTGTCAGAGCGCTTCACAATCGGAACAGAACTGATACTGAGAACATTACAGTGAACAAATTACAAAAGCAAAAGTTACGTTACATGAGGCAAAAGTGACAATCGTGAGCAAACAAAATACACGAGGAGCAAATGAAAGGGAGACCTACGTGGAGAGAGGAAGTAGGAAGCAAAAGACGGGTTCCAAGGAAAGATTGCCTGGATGAGTACAGGGAAGAATGAACAAAACACACAGAAACCAGACACAGAGCAGAGAAATAGGATCAGCAGAGGAATAGACAGCGTGAAAAATCAGCGCGATGCTCGTGAAACGGGCCCTGCGCTGGTAAGGTATGTACACAAGCACTGCGTCTGCGCCTCATCTCCTGGGAAACAGAGTCGGAAACACACTGGAGTAAATCAGTGACGCACTCTATAACGTACTTCATACTGAGAGGCAGTATGGGAAACTTTCTAAACTGATAGGAGGGAGAGGAGGGGGGCCACGCCCCCAACCAGTTGGCTGCAGGCAATTAAGTGCCTGCGGAGGGAAACTGTAGTTAGGCACCGCTGCCTCTGGACTACACGGAAGTGACCATAGGGCCAACAGAAATCAAGAAAACAACTGCAATGCCCAACTTAAACCAATCACGAGGGGCGAGAGAAATTACACAGAGTTTCCCCCAACATATACATTACTTTAGTGTCGCTGAGACAGCACATGTGCTGCATGCGCTGCCAAACACGAGACCTAAAAAGAGCACCTCACAACTCAGGGAGAGAGTAGTATTTCTGATTTGTTGAGCAAATTAAGCAATTGAACTGCCGTTGAGATAACACCAATGAAGGTGCCCCTTCTTCAGACCAAATTAATGTTACTCTAAAAAAAATCAGACATGTATTTTTAACATTTAATTTTGCTAACTGTAATATTGTTTTAGCTAATATGTTTTTTAAACTCTGCTGTTTTGAAACTTAGAAGTCCAGTAGGTGGCAGTGTTACTCTGTGAATACTGGTTAGTACCTCCGATCACAAACGTAATATGAAATAACCGAAGTAATGATATGCGTGGTGACAGTGTGCGTGCTCATCGTTTGCATGGCATGTGTATTTTCAAAGTATGTCAATGTAAAATCGTGCAATTGGTATGCATGGTGTTGGACTCGGCCTCGTGGCGTGGTCCTACCCCTCCCGCATGGCGGGCCTGGGACGACATCGGCCCTCCGTCGACCCGCTGTCGACCCCCCTGAACACGAACCCTCGACGAGAGCAGACCCCTGGCAACCCACGGCTCTCCCCCCGGGACCCCGGCATACCCTGCTCACCAACACCACCGGTCTGGGGACCATTCCCGGCCACTATTTCCGGCCCGACTCCATCTTGGGCCCATCACGACCCGAGCACGTGGCCGCAGCCATCCCTGGCCCCGGCCTCAGCGAAGCCCGACATCGAGGCACCAAGATCCTCCCAGGTGGTAGAGTGGCCACTTGGCGGAGCCCGGAAGAGGGGAGTTTCGAGGGGCCTCCAGCCGTCCCCAGACGCCTGGTATCGATCGCCCTTCAGCCTCCCTGGGCGCTGGCTCCACCCCCCTGCTGGGTGTCTGGACACCTTCATCCCGGCCCCTCTGAACCCCAGGCGCGAGGGTCCGGACATCAAAGGACTCCAGTCCTATATCTGGGCCAGCCCTGGATTAGGACTCCAGTTGTATCTTGGAGTCGAAGCCCTGCTGACCTTATCGCGGCTAATCCTGATCCAAACTCTTGCACCTGGAACCTTCGAGGCCCTGCTGACGCTGTCGCGGCCTGACTAAGCTGAACCACCTTCGAGGCCCTGCTGACGCTGTCTCGGCCTGACCGAACTGAACCATCTTCGAGGCCCTGCTGACGCTGTCGCGGCCTGACCGAACTGAACCACCTTCGAGGCCCTGCTGACGCTGTCGCGGCCTGACCGAACTGAACCATCTCCGAGGCCCTGCTGACGCTGTCGCGGCCTGACCGAACTGAACCATCTTCGAGGCCCTGCTGACGCTGTTGCGGCCTGACCAAGCGGAACCACCTTCGAGGCCCTGCTGACGCTGTCGCGGCCTGACCGAGCTGAACCATCGTCGAGGCCCTGCTGACGCTGTCGCGGCCTGACCCCTTGAACTATCCACGCACCAGTTGGTGCCGAGACTGTCCCGCTACCCCCTATCCCCGAAACCAAGACGTTACGGATCCCTCAATCCTTGCCTGCTAACCTGCAAAGGACTTGCCTTAATTGCTTATATAAAGATTCTTGTGAATATTCCTCCTGTGTGGTGTCCCTCTGTAGGTAGTGTGATTGCTCAGCTGTGACGATTGTAGGTGAGGAGCCTCGCCAAGGAGGCCTCCCTACGGCGCTCGGCCTATTCCATACAGAGAGGTGGGTCTCGGGGCGGACAGTCAGACACCTTCTGTCTCCCCTGGGGTCGCCTTTCCAACATTGGTGGCAAGCGACGGGATCCGAGCCCGTGCAAATCGTACAGCGAGTAACTCGCCACTACTAACAGAGACCCACAACCACGATGACTACTAAAGAAGCCGGAACAACCGCGGAATTCCAGAAAGAACTATTAGAGGAGTACACCCATAAAGAACTCAAACAATTCTGCAAAGCCCTAGGTATCGCTACCACCGGACTAAACACAAAAGACGATTTTAAAGACGCATTACAAACATGGGTGGAGACCAGAGCGACCCCCCCCAAGCCAACGAGGACATTGTCCTAGAAGTACCCCTGAGTACAGTCGTAGCCCCAGTGGAAGAAAGAACCGCCAACAAAGAACCGGGCCTCTCCCACGAAGACGCCCGGGAGCGAGAGAGGAGTCGGCTCCATGAACTAGAGCTCGCCCGACTCCGGCTGGATGGAGAGCTTCAATTAGCAGCAAAGAAAATGGCCATTGAACAACTACGATTAGAGGGAGATCTGGAAGAGAGGCGGAGGCAAAGAGAATTGGACGAAAAAAAGCTCACGTACGAACACGAGCGGGGCCTCAAAGAACTAGAGATCAAAGCCAAGATCGAAGAGGTTGGCGCCGCGGTAATCCGGAACCCTCCACCTCCTGCCGACCCAAAGGTCCACAATCCCAAGGATATCGTCAAGGAATACTACAAAAATGACGATATCCAGCAGTGGTTCAAGGCGTATGAAGTTGCCATGACCGCGCACCGCATCCCGCCGAAAAGATTGGGGTGCCGGCTTGTGGGGGAGATTCGTCAGCGAAGGAAGAGACACCCTGCTAGAGCTGGCCGAGGACGTGATGTCCTCCTATGACCACATGAAGGACGCCCTGCTCACCCGGTATGGCCTCACCCCCGAGATGTACCGACAGAGGTTCAGAGACTGCAAAAAGATTCCCGGTACCACGTGGGTGGAGTACGTAAACTTTTATAGCCGGGCCCTGGAAGGATGGATAAAGGGCAGCAAAGTGTCCACCTACGAGCAGCTGTTCGACCTCATCGTTTGGGAGCACCTCTCCAACAACCGCTTTGTCGAGCTCAGGCAGCATCTCCTCGACAGTAAGCTGACCGAGCCCTGAAAACTCGCCGTCTAGGCTGATCGATGGGTGAGCTCCCGGGTCCCCCGGACCCCGATAGGAGAACCGGGACGAAACGGCCAGGGGCACCCCCGCCAGCGTGGCGGAGGAGGAGGCCAGAACAGGAGCCGAGACTTCCCGTCGGCCCCGGGCCAGAGTCCGCCTCGGGGGTCCCCCCAGAAGAACACTTCGCCATCCCTGACCAGAAGAGGGCCCCCACCAGCACGGCTGGGGCCCCACCCGAACATTACCTGCCACAGATGCCAGCGGACCGGCCACTATGCCAGTGACCCCCTCTGCCCCATGAACCAGCGCCCCGGCCCCACCGGGCCTCCGACCCGCCAGTTCGCTGCTGCAGCCCTGGGGGAAGGGGGAGAAGAAGACGAAGAGGTCTACAACGAAGATCAGACCGAGTATGAACCGGCCGCCATGGCCCTAGCCTGCCTGGGCGAAAGAGACATGGTCCCCCAGGCCCCGCTACCGAGGAACACTCAAAAGTACCGTCAGTGGGTCCACATCAATGGACAACGGACCGAAGCCCTCCGAGACACGGGAGCCAGTGTGACGGCCGTCCGCTGCCACTTGGTGACCCCAGAACAGATCATACCAAACGTGCGATGCCCCGTGAGGGCCGCCGACAACTCCGAAACTCTGTGTCAGATGGCCCGAATCCCCTTCGAGTGGGGGGGTGTCGGGCACCCTCAAAGTGACCGTCCGGGACGATGCCCCCGTGGACTGCCTCCTTGGAAACGACCTCGAGAGCTCTCCCTGGGCCCAAGTCGAACGGAGAGAGCATCTAGGAATGATGGGACTACCAGAGTAGGTCTGCGCGACGACCCAATCCATGACTGCCCGGGCCCTGGCGGCACCCGAGGCCACCCCGACTGAAGAGCCAGAGTGGCCCGCGCCCCCACCGGCCGCCGTCAATGAAGAATCCGACCCGTAGCCCGAGCCATCGGAGCATGACCAAGAAGGCAGCGCCAAACTCAGCGACATCCCCGAACTAGCCCAATGGCGCCAAGAGGGTGGTCCCACCCGAGAACAATTCCGGCAGGAACAGAAGGCCTGCCCCTCCCTCGAGGGGACCCGACAGCAAGCCACCGCCCAAGCTGCCGGGGACACCTCGGGGTCCCACTGGGTATACTGGGACCACGGCCTCCTATACAGCGAACAGAGAATTGCCGAGCTAGGGGCCAGCCGAGTGTTGGTGGTCCCCTTACGATTCAGAGACTTCCTTTTGAACCTGGCACACGATGTGCCCCTCGCCGGGCACCTGGGGCAGGACAAAACTTACAGCCGCCTGGTGACCCATTTCTACTGGCCGAAGATGCACAACGATGTGCATAACCACTGCCGCACCTGCCCGACATGCCAAGCGAGCGGAAAGAGCGGAGGTAAGGTGAAGGCCCCGCTCCAACCCTTTCCAGTAGTGACCACTCCCTTCGAACAATTGGGGATAGACATCGTGGGGCCCCTGGACCCCCGAACCTCGCAAGGGCATCGCTTCATCCTCGTCCTGGTGGACCATGCCACCCGCTATCCCGAAGCCATCCCCCTACGAACCATAACGGCTCCCATGGTGGGCCGAGCACTGATGGAGATCTTCTCCAGAGTGGGGTTCCCCCGAGAAGTCGTGAGCGATCGGGGCACAAACTTTATATCAAAGTATATGCTGTCCTTGTGGCAACAGTGCGGGGTCACGTATAAATTCACCACCCCGTATCACCCCCAAGGGAATGGACTTGTGGAGCGGTTTAACCGGACACTCAAGGGGATGATCCAGGGCCTAGAAGAGCCCCTCCGCCGCAAATGGGACGTCCTGCTGCCCTGCCTCTTGTTCGCCTATCGGGAGGTACCACAGAAATCCCTGGGCTTCAGCCCCTTTGAACTCTTGTACGGGCACCCTGTCCGAGGTCCCCTCAGCCTGGTCAAAGAAGGCTGGGAAACTACAGTCCAAGACGCACCGCCGGATGTCTACCGGTACCTCCTGACCCTACGAAGCCAGACTCGGAAGTTCCGGGCCCTGGCCGAGGCCAATCTTGAGGCCAGTCAGGAGGACATGAAACGCTGGTATGACCAGAACTCTTCATCCATCGAGTTCGAGCCGGGCCAGCGGGTCTGGGTCATGTCCCCGGTCGAACCTTGTGCCCTCCAGGACAAATGGTCGGGCCCCTTCAAAGTGATCGAGCGCAAGAGCCCTGTCACCTATCTCGTGGACATGGAGTCCCCCCGAAACCCCCTACGGGTTCTGCACGCCAACCGGCTCAAGCCTCATTTTGCCCGCACGGAACTGAGCCTGCTGCTAGCTACAGACGATGGGGCCGAAGACGACTCCGAGCCCCTGCCCGACCTCCTAAGGTGCGCCGAGAAAGACGGCTCCGTCGAGGGAATCTCTCTCTCCTCCGACCTGACCCCCGCGCAACGCCGAGACTGCCAAGAACTGTTGGGGCGATTTACGGACCTATTCTCCCTCACCCCCGGGGTGACCCAGTGGTGTGTCCACGATGTCGACACCGGGGACAGCCAGCCAGTGCGACAATGGGCCTACCGAGTTCCCGACCGATTTCGGGCCTGCATCCAGACAGAAGTTACCAAGATGCTGGCCCTGGGGGTGGTCAAACCCTCCGACAGTCCCTGGGCCAGCCCAGTGGTCCTGGTCCCCAAAGCAGCCGCACCTGGCACCCCTCCAGAACTCAGGTTTTGTGTCGACTACCGGGGACTGAATGCTGTTACCAGAACCGACGCACATCCCATCCCCCGGGCCGATGAACTAATCGACCGCCTGGGAGCCGCCAAGTACCTCAGTACCTTCGACCTCACAGCCGGGTACTGGCAGATCGGCCTCACTCCAGGCGCCCAGGAGCGGTCGGCATTCTCCACACCCGATGGCCACTTCCAATTCAAGGTGATGCCCTTCGGCATGAAAAACGCCCCAGCCACCTTCCAGAGACTGGTGAACAAAGTGCTGGCGGGGCTAGAAGAATTCAGCACCGCCTATCTAGACGACATTGCAGTGTACAGCCTCCACTGGGCCGAGCACCTGACGCACCTCTGGGAGGTCCTGACGGCCCTCCGCCGGGCCGGACTAACTGTGAAAGCCAGCAAGTGCCAGATAGGTCAAGGATCCGTGACCTACCTGGGACACCAAGTGGGGAGCGGCCACGTGGCTCCCCTCCAACCCAAGATTGACGCCATCGTGGCCTGGGAGCCCCCGGTCACCCAGACAGCCGTCCGGGCCTTCCTGGGGCTCACTGGATATTATCGGCGATTCATCAAAAACTATGGGAGCATTGTGGGGCCCCTCACTGAACTGACCTCGAAGAACCGGCCACAAAAAGTACAATGGACACCCACGTGTCAGGTGGCCTTCGAGACTTTGAAAACAGCCATGTGCACCGCCCCTGTGCTCCAAGCCCTTGACTACAGCCGGGAGTTTGCAGTCCAGACCGACGCCTCGGAGCACGGCATCGGGGCGGTCCTATCCCAGATTGACCCCGAGGGGATTGACCATCCTGTGGCCTTCATCAGCCGGCGGCTGCTGGCCAGAGAGCAGCGATGGAGCACCATTGAAAGAGAGGCCTTCGCCGTCGTATGGGCCCTCAAGAAACTCAGGCCCTACCTCTTCGGCACCCACTTCCGGGTCCAAACTGACCACCGGCCCCTGCGGTGGCTGATGCAGATGCGTGGCGAAAACCCAAAGCTGCTGCGCTGGTCTATCTCCCTCCAAGGGATGGACTTCACGGTGGAGCATTGCCCTGGCGACGACCACGCCAATGCTGATGGCCTGTCCCGATTCTTCCGCCTCGACGAGGAAAATCCCCAGGAAGATGGGTGACTCTCCCCGCCTTCAGCTGGAGGGGACGTGTGTTGAACTCGCCCTCGTGGTGTGGTCCTACCCCTCCCGCATGGCGGGCCTGGGACGACATCGGCCCTCCGTCGACCCGCTGTCGACCCCCCTGAACACGAACCCTCGACGAGAGCAGCCCCCTGGCAACCCACGGCTCTCCCCCCGGGACCCCGGCGGACCCTGCTCACCAACACCGCCGGTCTGGGGACCATTCCCGGCCACTATTTCCGGCCCGACTCCATCTTGGGCCCATCACGACCCGAGCACGTGGCCGCAGCCATCCCTGGCCCCGGCCTCAGCGAAGCCCGACATCGAGGCACCAAGATCCTCCCAGGTGGTAGAGTGGCCACTTGGCGGAGCCCGGAAGAGGGGAGTTTCGAGGGGCCTCCAGCCGTCCCCAGACGCCTGGTATCGATCGCCCTTCAGCCTCCCTGGGCGCTGGCTCCACCCCCCTGCTGGGTGTCTGGACACCTTCATCCCGGCCCCTCTGACCCCCAGGCGCGAGGGTCCATACATCAAAGGACTCCAGTCCTATATCTGGGCCAGCCCTGGATTAGGACTCCAGTTGTATCTTGGAGTCGAAGCCCTGCTGACCTTATCGCGGCTAATCCTGATCCAAACTCTTGCACCTGGAACCTTCGAGGCCCTGCTGACGCTGTCGCGGCCTGACTAAGCTGAACCACCTTCGAGGCCCTGCTGACGCTGTCGCGGCCTGACCGAACTGAACCATCTCCGAGGCCCTGCTGACGCTGTCGCGGCCTGACCGAACTGAACCACCTTCGAGGCCCTGCTGACGCTGTCGCGGCCTGACCGAACTGAACCATCTCCGAGGCCCTGCTGACGCTGTCGCGGCCTGACCGAACTGAACCATCTTTGAGGCCCTGCTGACGCTGTCGCGGCCTGACCAAGCTGAACCACCTTCGAGGCCCTGCTGACGCTGTCGCGGCCTGACCGAGCTGAACCATCGTCGAGGCCCTGCTGACGCTGTCGCGGCCTGACCGAGCTGAACCATCTTCGAGGCCCTGCTGACGCTGTCGCGGCCTGACCCCTTGAACTATCCATGCACCAGTTGGTGCCGAGACTGTCCCGCTACCCCCTATCCCCGAAACCAAGACGTTACGGATCCCTCGATCCTTGCCTGCTAACCTGCAAAGGACTTGCCTTAATTGCTTATATAAAGATTCTTGTGAATATTCCTCCTGTGTGGTGTCCCTCTGTAAGTAGTGTGATTGCTCAGCTGTGACGATTGTAGGTGAGGAGCCTCGCCAAGGAGGCCTCCCTACGGCGCTCGGCCTATTCCATACAGAGAGGTGGGTCTCGGGGCGGACAGTCAGACACCTTCTGTCTCCCCTGGGGTCGCCTTTCCAACACATGGTAAAAACTACGATGTAAAGACATGCGTAGTAAAGCCACGCGTGGTAATGTCATACATCCATGCCAATCATAGGAGTACCCTAACCCACACTGTATCCTAGTGTATGTATTATTTATTATTATTATTTAAGGTTTTCTAGAGCGCGTAGTCACCCGGAGGGTATCCCAGCGCTGAACCTCTTACTCACAAGGGAAAGAGTAGGGTTTTGAGGGACTTCCTGAACCGTATGAGGTTTGGTTCTGTTCTGAGGGGTTTTCACTGTATTCAAAGGGTGTTTTCACCATAGCACTGGCTCTGGGCCTAGTTAGGCAGTGTGCAGGGTCAGTCAGAGTCAGTTACCACCAGTACTAGGCAGCAAAAAAGTTGGGAGTGCCCAGTTGGGTTTGGCATGCGAAAGGTAGGGGCCAAGAACCCCCATTTGATCCAAACATAGTGCATCCAACCAAGCATTACCAATAGATTAATGGTAAGCAGCAGATTACACAGCCCATACTAGCTAAATGTGCATTATTGGATAAAAGAAAGAAAAAGAGAAGGGATGGTGATAGAGGGGAGGTAGAGCTTACAATGGTACGTTTGTAGTCTGTTGGCCAGACTACAAACAGTCATGAACGACGCAGCAAGATTAATCTTCAAAAAACCAAGACGGACACACGCTACACTACTGCTACGTGAGCTTCATTGGCTCCCAGTTAGGCATAGAATCAAGTTCAAGGGCCTCTGCACCACACATAAAGCCCTGTACGGACAAACCCCAAGGTACATCAAGGAGCGCTTAGTCCCGTATGTCCCCTGTAGGACTCTCCGCTCAGCAGATGCCACCCTTCTGGTCTGCCCCCGCTTTAAACTATCTTCTATGGGAGGGCGAGCATTCTCTAATGCAATTCCCGTGGCCTGGGACAACTTTCCAGTGAGCCTGCGCAAGGAAATTAACCTCCTACCCTTCAGGAAGAACTTAAAACCGTGCTCTTCCTGGAGGCTTGGGGTACGTCCTAGCAGCCCCCCACTCTGCTCCCCCGTCTAGTCCGTGTGCACCCTCTGACAAGCGCTTAGAGACCCCTGGGTGATAAGGCGCATTAAAAATCTAAATGAATAAATGGGGAGGAAATTAATGTATTAATCATGCTACCAATTATAAACACAATAAGCCATTATGAAATGCACCACTATAAGTAAAAAGTGTACCATAGAGTTTACAGCAGAACGCAACCAAGGTCATCAGCAGTTTGTGGTGTTACTTGGGGGTGGTGTGACTTAGTCTAGCTTGGAGCTCCAGCTCGTCGAAGAGCGATCAAAACTGGAGGGTTTGGACATTTATTCATCCAGGTCAGATAAGGGGGTTGGGCTATAGATCGTCGCAGCCGCCTGTCAGGCCATTTGTCTCTTGTGAATCATCTGTTCCAGGTCCAGAGTGTTGCGTGGTCGCGGGGAGTGGTCCTGGCAATGGTGATGATGACCTCCTTCTGCAAGGGAGATTCTGACCAGAGTCCCTTGTCAATCCGAGCCAGTGGGGTCCAGATCAGAGTTATCAATCCAGTCCCACGTGGCTTTATGATCCATAAAAAAGACGCCTTATCATCTCGTATTACATGAAGTTGCACTGGGAAAAGGAGAAAGTATCTGATTTCCAGTGCACAAACATGCCATCAACTGCGAGAAAGGAGTTTCGCTGGCACTGCACTGCCAGGGTGTCATCTGGAATATCCTGACCCATGCATTGTCAACTGCATGGTGTGCTGCTCGCTCTAGGTGGAGGATGCCTTGCCAGGACTCGGTGAGCCCGTTCAATCGAAAAGAAGGGCGACAGAGTAGTTGGAGGGAGAATACTGCATAGCCAATGTTCTGCATGAGAGACCAGATCTTGTCCCTCAACGTTCTCGGTTAAACCCACAACGCAAATGTTGTTCCTACGGGAATGTAGGTCAGCATCCTTGGCTCTTTCCACCAAATACGGGCTCACTCCTGTAGGGCGTGCAGTCCCTTCTCAGTTTTTCATGCTTCCGTTTTTATCGTGGAGATCTCCTGTTCTGCATTAAAATAAACATTAAAACACGGCATTCGAAAGCTACTCGAAGAGGGGAAAAAATGAGCAGTTTGACGCATGCAACATAGACCATTGTTGGAAGCGGTATATACTGGTTGGCTGAGCTGATGATCCAGCCTGGCGGAATCTACCACCCCCATCAAGGACGGGTGATTGCACTCGCTGTATAACCTGCGCCCTCCCTTGGGTAGCTTGAGACGGTGCCCCAGTCAGGCAGAATCTACCACTCCCGTCAAGGACGGGTGATTGCACTCGCTGTATAACCTGTGCCCACCCTTGGGTAGCGTGGCACTTAGCAGTCAGGCCTACTACAGAGACAATGTGTAAAGCAATGGCACAGTCCCCTCATGATAAATACCCAGTGCAGTATAAAAGAAACTTCACAAAAGACGTAGGTAAAAATTGTTTGCATTCAGCACATGTATATAATCTCTGCAATATAAATATCATGAACTTTTGGGCATAAATCACACTTGGAAATACTACTAGCAGTATTACGCAACTCTTCTTGCAATAATATCAAGAAAATGCTCACTGGGGACAATTCTTAATCTAATCCCCCCCACAGCACCCCTATGCGGTACAATACGCTATACACCCCAGGCCCAGCCTAACAATCCCTATAATTCAATCCCACAGTTATATGGGGAACCCGGGGTCACGAACAAATCATAAACATACTCATTGAGGACATTAGACCACTTTATAGCAGCACCGAAGGCTCGGGCCACCCAGACAAAGCCAGAGTCAAATGTAAGGTGCTTTTGGTGGGGAACATCCTTTACAACGCAACTTTTACAACGCACTACCATTACGACACAACTTTTACAACGCAAGTTATTACAACGCATTGCGCTGGGGTGCGCTCTAGGATAGGGAATAGTTTAATTACTATCCAACAGCTTCCCTACTATCCACAGGGACTGGAGTTGGAATAGTAAGTTAAACTATTCACTATCCAGCGCCCCCCAACGCAAGTCGTTGTAACGACTTGCATTGTAAAACCTGCGTCGTAATGGCATGCGTTGTAAAAGCATGCGTTGAAACGTCATACATCCGCTTTTGGTATGAAACCAATGAAGAAAACCATACCTTCGGCCAATGTGATGAAACACCGGTAGTGCACACACTGTCACTCCCACACTTACTCACTACCGCTGCACGGTGCCACTGATACCAGCCTAGACAGTATGGAGTGTTCTTGCACTCATACGCACTCAGCACCCTAATGTCATGTACTGTTACTTAGCAGGTCAATTAATGACACACTGCGGACGCAGCGGCCCAAACCAACCTCCACCCGCCAGTTCACCCTGACTGTCCTATGACCCCAGATGGATGATCCCCAGGTTTCACTTGTTTGGTTTCTCAGGAGCAGGCGGTGAAAAGAACGAGTTTAATTAAAAGGTAAACGTAAACAACGGGGGTTTGGCCACCACTCGGGAGTCACTCACAAGTCTCAAAACACATAGGAGTCATGCAGTCTCTTGACTCACTTCCGAACTGTCTCGGAAGCGTTTCTCCAGCCCGGTCAATCACTCTTGCTACTGCCTGGCACACCAATGTCGTTGGGAGGAGCCAGGTGAGGGGAGGCCAGTTGGTCCACCGAGATGAGGGTCAGGAAGAGAGCAACGTTGAGCGGGGTATAATGCAGGGGAGCCTCTCAGATGCAGTAGGCAACCCGTCAGATACACGTTGATCATGGTTATACCGAAGAAGTCTGGGCACAAGTTCTAGTCTGCGTTGGTATGAGTCGCACCAGACTCTTCAGGTCACACACAACAAAGAGTTGCAAATTCCGTACCTTCCTAAAAATGAGGCACAATGACCGATGGATATTGATAAGGGTTGCACCAGGCAATTCCGGTCACACACAATGAAAAGTCGCAAATTTCATACCTCCACGGAAATGAGGCACAACTTCCGAAGAGTAATGGTTTAGGTTACACCAGATCAGTCAGGTCACACACACACAGGCGCAAATTCAGCAGAACCACATGAGGTAGGATGAGGCACTGCTACAGGTATACTCCCACCTCTGAGGGTTGCATCCTGTGAACCCAATACCTCACACAATGAGCATGCAGAAGACGTGACACAAGAGAGAGATGTAGAACGAATGACAAAACAGGCCACGTGGGGTCCCACAATCGGTGAATGCGCTCACCACCAAGTCGCTTATGAGCGTCATGATACCTGCGGTACAGGAGCCACAAACCTTCAATGTGGGTAAGGTTTGTGGGGCTCCAGTGGTGGCTCTTCCACAATGGCGGAGGAGCGTCATCCCACTGCCTGGCGCTGAGCCAGTAAACGTAAAATAAAATGATGCTCTAGCATCATTTTATGTTTCGTTTGCCGGCTCTGAGCCATCTTGTGCAGGGAGGGGCAGGGCATAGGATGGTGGGGGAGGAGTGCTTGTGTGTTTGGTCGACCATCTCAGGCCGACCAAAACGCACATCAGCACTTAGGTTTCTCCAGCTCAGCTGCATTTAGCAGCTGGGCTGGAGAAACCTCACAGACTCCATGACCTGAGTAGGGCGTCCTTCCTGCCCACTCAGGCAAATCCTTGTGCTGATTTGAGCACAGAGATTGGCTAGGAGTCTATCCCGGGGGCTGCTAGGACCCAGGAAGAGGCCAGCAGGAGCAATGCGATGCGGGAGGAGGCCGGTGGCGTCAGGCATGTTTTTGTATTTATTATTACATTCCCTCCCGTTTCCCCCCATGTGTTCTACCCACCCGCTCTCCCCCCACCTGCCCCACCACCCTTTGTGAATGGTGGCAATCGGTGCCCAAGACACAGTTCTTAGTCCAGCGCCCACGCCTCACTGCCCATTGGAATTCAGCAGATGAAATAGGCTCTTGCGAGGGCACAGCTCTCCAGATGTCACAGGCAAAAGGTGCAGGCCCCTGGTAGAGATCTGTGATGCCCCTGAGATCTCTGGGAGGCAGGAGGCCTGTCCATGGGCCTTTGGAAAGCACACTTCAAGGCGCCACACTCCAGCATGTTTTCAGCTCCTGCCAGCCACTATTCGGACAGTTATCCTCCATATGCACAACAGAGTCCTCTGGCAGTGAGCACCACGCAGGCCTGGTTCTCCGGTCCCACGTCCCCACAAGCGTATCTCTACTTCGCTGAAGCATGGCACTAGTAGTTATCCTGAAGTGTGTTTTAAAGTTGGGGTGGTTTCTGGGGTTTCCTTTGACCACAGATGTTCCCCAAAATGTTGAGACCGTTGGCCATGGGGCCGTCGAAGGCAGATCTTAATCTTTAGTGGGGCCATGATCCAACCCCAAGAGGCTAAGTGTCACCACCTCCCCTACCAATCTAGTCTGCCCGGCCCTCAAATGGCAGCGACCTGTTGTACCAGGGAACGCACATGGATCATAGCTGGCTTTGGGGAATGCACAGACGTGCTCCACTGGCCTCTGGTATCGACTGGAGCCAGGCCCCAAGGCACACAAAGAGTTTTAGAAAATAGAAATGCCCATATGCTATAAGTGGCATTTTTAAGCAAGATATGTCTCAACCACCTTTACCATCGGAAAGGGTCTGGTACTGTGAATCCATTGATAGGTAACATAATGAGGCTGCTCCACTGCAAGCCACTGTTATAATGTCAAGTACTTCTCCATGTTAGCCTATGGGAAGAGTAAGTCTCATAGGTAGTGACAACACACTTGGGTATGCCACACTACCTGAGTGCATGTGCACTAACGCGCACACAGGCCTTCCATAGCAGGCTGGACACATAGACCCTGGCACCATCGGTGCTAGTCTGCTCACAGAAGCCTGAAATGGTGGACTGAATATGGTTTTATCTTCCTGGGGGAAAGTGCACGCCCACAGACCGGCAATCGCAGGCTGAATACGTAGTCATGAGTAACCGGAGTGCAAGTGCACACACACAGGCCTGCAGGATGGACACATAGTGCCGGGCACCATAGGCGCAAGTGTACACACACAAGCCTGCAAGGGCAGGTGGGACACCTAGTCCATAGTGCCATCAGTGTGAGTGCACACACACAAGCCTGCAAGGGCAGGTGGGACACCTAGTCCCTAGTGCCATCGGTGGGAGTGCACAAACACAAGCCTGCAAGGGCAGGTGGGACACCTAGTCCCTAGTGCCATCGGTGTGAGTGCACACACTCGAGCCTGCAAGGGCAGGCGGGACACCTAGTCCCTAGTGCCATCGGTGCGAGTGCACACACTCGAGCCTGCAAGGGCGGGCGGGACACCTAGTCCATAGTGCCATAGGTGTGAGTGCGTACACACAAGCCTGCAAGGGTGGGTGGGACACCTAGGCCCTAGTGCCATCGGTGTGAGTGCACACACTCAAGCCTGCAAGAGCGGGCGGGACACCTAGTCCCTAGTGCCATCGGTGCGAGAGCACACCCTCAAGCCTGCAAGGGCAGGTGGGACACCTAGTCCCTAGTACCATTGGTGCGAGTGCACACACTGTAGTTGAGCTTATATAGCGCACAGCTACCCGCAGTGGGTTTCCCGGCGCTTGCTTAGGGAACCCTTCCTGGTATTCCCCTGTGAGATAGCGGGGTATCCACAAGGTGAAAGTCAGGCATCCCGCCGCGAGGGGCCGTTGTGGAGATTAAGCAAGCTATTGCCCAGAGTCGCAGAGTGTGAACCCGTGAGTCGAGGAGGCACCAGGGCGAGAATTATCGAGTCCATGGAATTTTTGGCCCAAGACCCGCCGAGGCGGGGAATTGAACCATGGTCCAGGACCAATCTCAGCTTCCGGGTCTGCTGCCTCTAACCCCTGAGCCACACTTCTCCACTCAACTCCACTCAACTCCACTCAAGCCTGCAAGGGCAGTCGGTACACAAAGTCCCTAGTGCCATTGGTGCGAGTGCACACACTCAAGCCTGCCAGGGCAGGCGGGACACCTAGTCCCTAGTGCCATCAGTGTGAGTGCACACACTCAAGCCTGCAAGGGCGGGTGGGACACCTATTCGCTAGTGCCATCGGTGCGAGTACACACACTCAAGCCTGCAAGGGCAGGCGGGACACAAAGTCCCTAGTGCCATCGGTGCGAGTGCACACGCTCAAGCCTGCAAGGGCAGGCAGGACACAAACAGCCTTATTCATCAACGGGCCGTTTTGCGAGCCCCTAATAGCGATTCATAGCGAATCGCTATTAAGGACTCGCAAAACGGTATTCTTGTAGGAATTGCTAAATAAATAGCGATTCCTACACATTCCTTATTTGCGAGTAGCAAATTGCTAATCGCAAATAAGGAATAACTCCCCATTCATTCCTATGGGCCAAAAGGCCCATAGGAATGAATGGGGAGTATTCCTTATTTGCGATTAGCAATTAGCTAATCGCAAATAAGATAGCGATTTAAAGGATGCCAGGGGTGTCCAAAGGACACCCTGTAGCACCCCTTAAATGCAAATTGAAACAGGTGTTGCGCACACACATGTCCAAAGGACATGTGTGTGTGCAACATGCAACTTAGAAAAATGCTTTTAAAAGCATTTTTCTAAGTTTTTGCTATTTACCGAGAGGTCTGACCTCTCGGTAAATAGCGGCCCAAAATTGCATTTTCGCAATTTTCAAATGCTTCATGAATTGCATTTAAGGAATCTCAAATAGAGATTCCTTAAATGTAATTCCTCGCAATTTAGCGAATTAGCAATTGCCGATTTTTGCATTTGGGATGATGAATCCCAAATGCAAAAATTGCGCTTGCAAAGGACCAGATTCTCAGAATCTGGCCCTTTGCGAGCGCAATTCGGCTTGATGAATAAGGCTGTATGTCCCTAATGCCATCGGTGTGAGTGTGCACACACAAGCCTGCAAGGGCGGGCGGGACACCTAGTCCCTAGTGCCATCGGTGTGAGTGTGCACATACTCTTGTAATTTGGCAGCGATTAAGTTGAGCGTTAGCGAAAGACATCTTAGTTTTGGCTGTTATCTTGACATTTAGCGGCATCCATTTTGGATTCACTGCAGCCATTTTGTCTGCCACACGCTGCCTCGTGTTGACCATGTGCGTTGTCCTACCTTACTGCTCATGGCCTTTGAATCTGCCCGGCAACAGGCTAATAATAGCATCTCTGTGTTTTGCCGCTGACCATTAGGGTCCGCATCTGCTAATGGTTAGCCTTAGATTGGAATGTGTTAACCGAGACCCCAAGACTGTTAGCTCCTCCCACTGATCGATTGTGCTTCTCGATATAACCTTGTATGGACATAAAATGTGCTCTTATGCTTTGTACCGCCTTCTTTTGAGCCCCTGTGTGGGTATAAATAAACCATGTGTCCAGTAGCCCTTTGTGCTACTTCTCGCAGTGCCGAAGGGTACTGTCTGAACTTTAGCACCACCTCATTAGGTGTAATAAACTCTATGTTTTGCATTTCCAGTTTCCGTGCCAACTTTTTCCTTTTGGGTCTGAGGACTTCGTGCGCAGAAGGGCGAACCCATTGCACTAGCCGGTCTGGCTGAGGCCTGCACGACAAATTGGCGCCCGGCACGTGGGGCTCATCAACGACTCGGATGCCGGAAGGATTGGTGGTGACGAAGGTTCGGAACTTCGCTTTGGACGCGATCTCTGCCAGAGAAGACCTGAGTCTTGGCACCTGGGGTGGTTCTTCCCTACTTTCCGATCCGACCATCCAGGTGGCGCGGTCTTTGACTGAAATCTCTTCTGCTGGTCTGCCGTGCAGTGACCGTTTGGTCGAATTTAGAACTTGGCAGTTGGAATCTGGCAGCCTATGATTGGTAAGAGCCGTTTTGCGGCGCCTGTTGTAGGTTTTGGATGCCCTTGTATGGTAAGGTAGTCTTAGGAACGCTTACCGTGGCATATTTGTATTTGGGATAGACTTGTCTACTTTGGATTTTGTTTGACTTTTGATATGATATGAATATGATATGATATATGATATGAGAATATATGCGTTGCAACCCATATAGGCAGGCCATGGGAGGAGTTTTCTTCCACTTTTGATATGTATAGCGCAACGTACTAAGAAAGTACCTTAAGCGCTCTTTCCCTATAGTAGTGTATATTTTGCACTATTCTTGAGCATGCCTGTTTTTCGCGCACTTCGAAAGATGTGCTGCTTGTTTGGTGGTACCAGTTTACGACTTGAGGAATTGCAGCAGGCTCCCCCAGAGGGGACTCCTAATAGAGATATGTATATAAAGTTTGGTCTTTCTGCCATAATGTACAGCACGTTATAGTATAAATATACCAAAGAGGATTCTGAGTTACGTTGGCCACTGCATGGGTCATTTGATGCGCGAAAGGTTGAGTATGTGGAACGATGTCTGTTTGAGCGAAAGTCTAGGCGTGATATGTTTGAGAGTTTGCGAATGTGGGAGAAAGAAGTACGACAGCAAGAGAAGCGTGAGCAAGTGTTGATTGAAAAGGAACAGCGAAAGACTGTGTATGAGAAAGCGCTGGAATTAAGAAAGAAGCGAAAGAATTACAGGAGCGAGAGGAAAAAGAACGTAGGTTGCAGATATCTGGCCAATATCCTGTCCGTCAGCCTCTCTATCCTGTCCTTAATAAACCACAAGATGATTTTTTGTTATTAGATCGACCTCCACCTCTGTATATCGCTCCGTCCGCTCCGTCTGGGGATGACGAGGACTCTGGTTCGGAACAACAGAAAACGCGGGACACTCGATCCATGTTGTCTGCTGACCGTGCGGCCCAAATCAGACAAGTTGCTCGTAAAGTATTACGTAGCACTGATCCTGCTTCCAATATTTTTGCTATGATAAAGGATTGGTCAGAAAAGTAGCAGATATATTTCAATGCGACATTTGCTGATGAAGTTGTAGAAATGTTTCGAAAATGTTCCTCAGTTTTAGAACCTGCTGATATCGCAACTGATCATAAACAGCTACGTGATGGTTCTTTTGTTTTTTCCCAGGTAGAAGACATGATTAGACGACTGGTTAAAATACGAAATGAGGCGAGCCGTCTGAAGGAGCAGAAAAAGGCTGCGGATCCGTTCCACAGTCCAATCCGCCCGGAGAGGCGCAGTCTCCTATCTTCTAGATAGATAAGATGATGCCAGTTGTCATGCGACCTATGCGGGAAGTCGCGCCTTTGTATGTTCCTCCTAAAGGAACGGATGATAATGATGATAAAAGTTCTCTTGATTATAAAGGATATTTTATTTATAATTGGGTAGACACTCCTTGGAATAGAGCAGATGTAATGGCGCTTAAAAATGCGTTGCCTGACCCGCGTAAAAACCCAGCCGCTTTTTATGAAGAAGTCGAAGGTGCTTTAAATTCCTGTACTATGACCTTATGTGATATAGGTCTAATTTTGCCCCCAGACATGTGGAGGACCGTTCGTAAAATTGATGATCGGACTGTTTTTGGGGCCGAATGGAAGGATTTAGAGCGCTTAGATGCTGATCGAGAGCCCGCCCTAAAACCACATCAGTTAATATGAAATCTTCCTGCAGCCATTTTGACTAAAGTCAAAACGATTATCCACCCTAAAAAGATTGATTGGACTCTTTTAGCATCGTGTAAACAAAAGATAGATGAATCGGTTTCTGATTTCTTTACTTGCTTTGAGGAAGCATTCCATGATTTTAGTGGCCAGTCTCTAACAGGTGATACCGGTAGGCATTTGTTTGTCGATAAATATGTTACAAATCTGTTACCAGGGATAGCCAGCCGCCTAAAAGCTAGCGAAAGTTCTTGGACTACATCCTCTCCGGCCTCTGTTTTGAAGATGGATCAGTATTATGAGCGCCAGGAGACGGAGGCGAAGGGGAATGAGGACAAGAAATCAAAAGAGTTAAAAACGAAAGTTATGTTGGCCCAAGTATATGGTCCGCCTTCTAGAGGTTATGATAGGGGCCCTGATAGAAATTATGATAAAGGTGGACAAACGTCTTCCAATACTCCTTATGGTCGTACGGATTTATCTTCAAATCAATGTGCATATTGTAAGCAGTTAGGCCATTGGATGCGTAATTGCCCGTTGCTACGTCCTCAGCAGGACGCCAGGAGGCAGGGCCAAGGAAGAACTGGTTCAGGTTTCTCAGAGCCTCGAGGAAATATGAACGATCGTTCCCGATCTGACATGAATACGCGCCCGCAGCAGAAACAGAATACATTTGACAGGCGGAATCAATATCAAATGTCCGATTATGTTCAGCCTGATCTGTACGATTCTGCTCATGCATAGGATTGCCTAGGATGGGGTAAGGAACCAGTTGAAGTTCCAGTAGATCAGATGGGTCCCTATGTTACAGCACATGTTTTGGGCTCTACTGATCGGTTTCTGGTTGATACAGGAGCTACATGTAGTGCCTTGTCTAAACACTTGGTTCCGAGGGCTCCCCTGTCTGGCACAACTATTACTTCGATAGGTTTCGATGGAACACCTTCCCTTAGCCCATTGTCACAACCACTTTCATTTTATGTTGATAAATTCAATGCTCCATGTCCGTTTTTGCTTTCCCCTAACACACCAGACAATATTTTGGGTCTTGACATGTTGAAGTACTTTAGAGCCACGATACGATGTTTTCCTGAAGGGGTGCGAGTCATTTTAAATGATAACTACACTGAACTTGACAGAATTTATCTTGTTAAAGAAGATATTGCATTAGCCTCACTTCCTGAATCTTTGTGGGCTACCTCAGACATTGATGTGGGTCAGATGGTCATTCCTCCGGTTCAGATTAGTGTCAAGGAGGGAGCTGTGTTACCTCGTTTGCCACAATATCGCATTTCACAGGAAGGAGAAGACGCACTCATACAAATTGTACATGATTTGATACGAGTTGGGGTTGTTGAGAAAGTCCCATACAATGTTTGCAATAGCCCGATTCTTCCGATTCTGAAGAGAGATACCAATACACGAGTTTACAGATTCATTATTGATTTGATGGAAGTGAATAAAATAGTAGTACCACAATATCCCGTGGTTTCTGACATCACAACCCTCCTTACTTTGGTTCCTCCGACTGCCACTACATTTACTGTGATAGACTTGAAGAATGCTTTCTTTTCGATCCCTATTCATCCTGATAGCCGATATTTGTTCGGTTTCACTTTGAATAATCGATCGTATCGATTTTGTAGAGTTCCTCAAGGCTATACTGAGAGTCCGAGTATTTACAGTCAAGCATTGAAAAGGGAACTTGATTATTTTGTGCTGCCCGAAGGTGTGGCTCTCATACAATATGTCGATGACATCTTGCTGGCAGCCGACACTCCAGAACAGTGTGAAAAATGTACTCTATCTTTGCTTTCTTTTCTTGCTTCACATCATCACAAAGTCTCTTGGAAGAAGATGCAATATTGTAGACCAAAGGTAACCTACTTAGGTCACCTTTTGTCTAAGGAGGGACGTGCATTGACATCAGATCGCATACAAGCAATTTTAGACACACCAGTTCCTACCACACAGAAAGGAGTACGTGCATTTTTGGGTCTCACTTCCTTTTCTAGACAGTGGATTTTGGGATTTTCACACATTGTTAAGCCCTTGTTAGCACTTTTGACGAAAGATACCCCAGTACCCCTTCCATGGACAGAAGAATGTGAAAGTGCTTTTCGACAGTTACGACAAGCCCTTTGTTCAGCACCAGTGTTAGGTACACCAGATTACACGAAGCTTTTCACACTTTACGTGCACGAGAAAGATGGATGTGCATTGTCAGTGTTGGTTCAGTTACACGGCGATAAGCAACGGCCGTGTGCATATTTTTCAGCAGTTCTTGACCCTGTTGCCAGAGCATTACCTGGATGCTTTCGTTCAGTTGCAGCAACAGCGGTGTCGATTCGACAGAGTGAAGGAATAGTTTTGTCACACAAATTGTTAGTGCTAGTACCACATGCTGTTGATGCCCTTTTGAATCAGACAAAGATGCAGCATTTGACTAGCGCTCGTCTTACAGGATATGAACTGACATTGCTAGCCCCCCACATTACATTGAAGAGATGTGCAACTTTGAATCCAGCCACTTTGTTGCCATATCCGGTGACCCAGCCTCAGTCACAAGAAACGCACGATTGTATTTTTCTGACTGAAGAACAGACATAGGGTCGCATTGATTTGCAAGATAAGCCCCTTCCAGATGTAGATGGTGAATTGTGGGTTGATGGGTCTTGTTTGAAATTACCAGATGGTACGACCTCAGCTGCATATGCAATTACCACGCTTGAAACAATAGTGGAGACAGCTCGTATACCACAGAAATCGGCTCAAGCAGCTGAACTGATAGCCTTGACACAAGCATGTGAGCTTAGTGCTGGTTTGTGTGTGAACGTTTACACAGATAGCCGCTATGATTTTGGAGTAGCGCACGATTTTGGCCTACTCTGGAAGGAAAGAGGCTTTCTTAAATCTCACGGAATACAGATAATGCACGGAGACTTAGTGCATAATCTTTTGACTGCATTGACATACCCGAAGAAAATTGCTATAGTGAAGTGCAGTGCACACAAGAAAGTAACAGATAAGATTGGACAAGGAAATGCCTTTGTAGACCACGTAGCACGTGAAACTGCGATGCAGAGAAATACCACTTCTATGTACGTAGTGAAGTCACAAGCTGAAAGATGGCACGATGCTAGGCAGGAAGTGCGAGATATACAGAAGACAGCTTCTGACAAAGAGCGTGAACAGTGGTCTAAAGAAGGAGAGTTAGATGATGAAGGTGGTTGGAGAAACAAGCAAATGGATCGATGGAAGCTGCCTACAGCTTTCGTACAACCTATGGTTCAGATGGCACATGGGCTAGCACATGTTGGAGCTTCTGCAATAACGAAAATGCTTATGCAAGTTTGGGAGCATCCAGAGATTGCTAGCACAGCTAAGAGAGTAGTACAGTCCTGCCTGATTTGTTTGCAATACAATCCCAGAAAAGGGACACAAGTTCCATCTGGAGGTTTTGTCACACCAACCGCACCTTTTGAAGTCCTGCAAATGGACTACATTCAACTAGAGCGTTGTAATAATTTAAAGTATGTCCTAGTGGTGGTTTGTGCCTTCAGTAAATGGATTGAGGCATACCCTACGAAAGATAACACTGCTATTACTACTGCTAAGGTGCTACTGAAGGAGTTCTTCCCGAGGTTCGGTGTTTGCAGGCTCCTATGGAATGATAACGGACCTCATTTTGTAAGGGAAGTTATCAAATATGTCCTGAAGGGATTAGGAATCAAGCAGAAATTCCATGCTGTGTTCCATCCACAATCTGCAGGATTGGTGGAAAAGTATAATGCTACTCTCAAGCTGAAAATCGCGAAAATTCAAGCCTCCACGAATCTGACTTGGCCAGATGCGCTGCCATTGGCATTGTTGTCCATTAGATCAGTACCACATTCTAGAACGGGTCTTACCCCGTACGAGGTGGTATTCGGATGTCCTATGAATATTTGGGGAGTCCCGAAACCAAGTTCTGTGTATGATGTACCTTGTGTTTTAATGAATGACTATTTGGCACAATTAACTGGCAGCTTGGTTTATATTCATCAACAGGTTCGAGAAGCGCTCCCTGATAAATCCCAAGGTGAAAGTTTTTGAGAGGTCAAGCAGCTTGGAGCCAAGGTGGCGTGGACCAGAGCAAGCACTCCTCGCCACGAGAACGGCAGTTCGGGTTACCAACAAAAGGAACTGGGTGCATAGCACCCACTGTCGGAAGATATTGTCGACCTTGGTGGAACCTGCTGCGCTGACCGATCATCGAGATATCCTGACTACGGAGAAAGGCCCTGCTGTATCACCTGACGGATCTGAGGAGTTCTTCCCGGACCTGATTAATTAATTAATTAATTAATTGTGGGTTTATATAGCGCTAGAATCAACTCCCGGAGGAGTATCTCCGCGCTTCGACCGCTGGGGAACCCGTCCTGGCTCACCCTGAGAGATGGTCCCTAATGGGTATCTCTAAGGTGCGACCAAGCATCCCCGGCGGTCTGGGGGGCCGTTGTGAAGATGAGGCAAGCTAATGCCCAGAGTTGCCGAGTGTGATCCCTGACTGGAGTAGGCACCGAGGCGAGAATTATCGAGCCCGCTGACCCTGGTCCACGACCCTGCCGCGTCGGGAATCGAACCCTGGTCCCAGGCCGTCCTCTGCTTACGGGTCTGCCGCCTCTAACCAGTGAGCCACACCACTCCACCAGGAGTCTGATGACTCCTGGAGCAGCGCAATACAATTTGAGATCAAGAAAGTGATTTGCAGTTTTTTTTTGTTGCGAAACTGGCTGAGCAACCGCTCTGGGTAGTGGAAACGGAAAGCCAATATGACAAGGGAGGGGGATCAGCCCTGCGTAGTGTAGTGACACCTGTCTTGATCTGTGGTGAAGAAAACAACGTCTACCCAAGGGCAAAGAGCTCATTGACTATTTTGTTTTTTCTATTTTAGTTTGAAGAAGACTTTTGTGACTATGAATACTACTAAGAAAAAGATTTTAGTAGTATTAGGGTTTTTTGTTGTTCTGACAATTATAGCAGTGATCACCTGGTCTGTTGAAATAATGATCCCTGCTAGAAAATTTCTTGTGGTTCCTACTACTCCAATCCCGGAAGAGCATCAGCTTTTTACTCTTCCATATCATGAGTACAAGCATCGAGAGTCCTATTTGAATAATACATTTGTTCAGATGCTCCACCATACGCACAATGCAACCAATACTACAAACTGCTGGATATGTGGTATGCTTCCAGCTCATCAGAAGAAAGGTGGAACGCCGTTTATTCCACTTCCTTTTTCGCATAATGGTTCTTGTCGAGCCTGGTACACTCTTCTTTTCTCGAACAGAAAACCTGCAGTAGGTGGACTTCTCTTCCGTTTGAATAAAGAGTGTTATCAAGATGAACATGGGTATCCTCAAGCGAATTGAACTATATGGGAATGGGAAGAATATCGACCGGACAATGCTTCAACGCCTTATGTTTTCACCCATACAAGAGACTCTACCACAAGCAATGAATCTGTAATTACTGTAACACGGAAAAAAGCAGACCTTTGTGTACAAAGTACTGGACGAATTCCAGTAGGAACTAGTGATTGTGTTGTTGTATTAAATATGGATGGAATTAATGACAGCACCTTTTTAGCCTCACATAAACATATTTAGTATGTGGGAGTCATGGGTATCATAGACTACCCATAGGGTGGTCTGGTATTTGCTACGAGTCTTTTCTATTGCCCCCTGTTTTTCTTGCACCTGCTTCATATCACCGAGATTTTAAATTGTTCAGAAATATTTCTATGAATCGTTATAAAAGAACAATAAGAATCGATGACATTGACCAAACAGACACCAGTCTGCAGCAATATGTTGATTTTAATTTAGGCCGGTTTCCTTTTGTAGGTGCTGCATTAAATAGTAGGAAAATACGACGATTGACTAGAGTTGTAGAAGCTGTCACCAATGAAACTGCTGTAGCCCTGGGTAATATTACCGAGGAACTGCAAGTTGCTAGAATTGTAACTCTTCAGAACCGAATGGTTCTGGACGTTATGTTAGCAGATAGAGGAGGAGCATGTAAAGTCATCGGAAGTAAATGTTGTGTATTTATCCCTGACAATTCGCCTTCTGTATATGAAGCAATTCTTAAACTGCACAAGATAGCTGCTGATATTCATGAGAAAAATGGCACTTGGACTTTTGCTGGATGGTTTTGGGCTTTAGTTTCCGCCTGGGGTTGGAAATTACTGACTATTCTATGTATTGCAGTTGCATTGATTTTCACCTGTTGCATGTGTATCCATTGTGGCCCAATGCTATGTTCTATGTGCATAAATGCTTGTATACCGTCCAAACGAAATGCCGTAAAAGCGCAACAATCGTTGGATAAAGACGTGACAAACATAATGTGCATAGATATACAAGATGAATGCATAGATTACCCCAAAAGAGCATATGTCTTTCGATAACGCTAAAAGGGTCTTCTGTTGTAATTTGGCAGCGATTAAGTTGAGCGTTAGCGAAAGACATCTTAGTTTTGGCTGTTATCTTGACATTTAGCGGCATCCATTTTGGATTCACGGCAGCCATTTTGTCTGCCACACGCTGCCTCGTGTCGACCATGTGCGTTGTCCTACCTTTCTGCTCATGGCCTTTGAATCTGCCCGGCCCCAGGCTAATAATAGCATCTCTGTGTTTTGCCGCTGACCGCTAGGGTCCGCATCTGTTAATGGTTAGCCTTAGATTGGAATGTGTTAGCCGAGACCCCAAGACTGTTAGCTCCTCCCACTGATCGATTGTGCTTCTCGATATTACCTTGTATAGACATAAAATGTGCTCTTATGCTTTGTACCGCCTTCTTTTGAGCCCCTGTGTGGGTATAAATAAACCATGTGTCAGTAGCCCTTTGTGCTACTTCTCGCAGTGCCGAAGGGTACTGTCTGAACTTTAGCACCACCTCATGAGGTGAATTAAACTCTATGTTTTGCATTTCCAGTTTCCGTGCCAACTTTTTCCTTTTGGGTCTAAGGACTTCGTGCGCAGAAGGGTGAACCCCTTGCACTAGCGGGTCTGGCTGAGGCCTGCACGACAACTCAAGCCTGCAAGGGCAGGTGGGACACCTAGTCCCTAGTGCCATCGGTGCGAGTGCAAACACTCAATCCTGCAAGGGCAGACGGGACACCTAGTTCCTAGTGACATCGGTGCGAGTGCACACATTAAAGCCTCCTAGGGCAGGCGGGACACAAAGTCCCTAGTGCCATCGGTGTGAGTGCGCACACACAAGCCTGCAGGGGCAGGTGGGACACCTAGTTCCTAGTGCCATTGGTGCAAGTGCACACACTCAAGCCTGCAAGGGCGGGTGGGACACCTAGTTCCTAGTGCCATCGGTGTGAGTGCGCACACACAAGCCTGCAAGGGCAGGTGGGACACCTAGTCCCTAGTGCCATTGGTGCGACTGGACACACTCAAGCCTGCAAGGGCGGGCAGGACACCTAGTCCATAGTGCCATCGGTGTGAGTGCGCACACACAAGCCTACAAGGGCAGGTGGGACACCTAGTCCCTAGTGCCATTGGTGCGAGTGCACACACTCTAGCCTGCAAGGGCAGGCAGGACACCTAGTCCTTAGTGCCATCAGTGTGAGTGCGTACACTCAAGCCTGCAATGGTGGGCGGGACACCTAGTCCCATCGCTGTGAGTGCGCACACACTCAAGCCTGCAAGGGCCAGTGGGACACCTAGTCCCTAGTGCAATCAGTGTGAGTTCACACACTCAAGCCTACAAGGGCAGGTGGGACACCTAGTTCCTAGTGCCATCAGTGCGAGTGCACACACTCATAGCCCTGAACACCGTAGGTGCCGGTGCACATTCTCAGGCCTGCAATGGCAGGCTGGACACAGGTTCACCCACTAAAGGGCCAAGTGTGCTCACACAGGCCTGAGTTGGCAGACCAGGCACGCAGTCACTAACACCATGGGTGCAAGTGTGCACACTCAGGCTGGCACTGACCGGCCTGACCCGGGTATTGGAACATCATAGTTGTAGGTATGCACACACTGGACTGCGATGGCATGCCAGGCATGTAGGCCAAATACCATAGATGTAAGTGCGCACCCATAAGGCTGCCGTGGCCGGCTGGACACATTCAAACCAGCAAAAGGGCCACATTGGCAGGCTGGGCACACAGTCAGCATCCCATAGGAGCATGCGTGGACACACAAGTCTGCATTGGCAGAGCGGCCCATGTGTCAGAATATCGTGTCAGCGCCACTAACGAACACATGCAGGAAGGCGCTTGTACTTTCACACTGTTATGGTGTGGAAGTGCCCCAGGCCCTAAGGCCACACAAGAGCATCAGCAACACCAAAATACCCCGTGGGGGACTATCTCCAAGGCAGGGGAAAACCCAAGTGGGGGCTCCCCGCTACCTGGACGGGGGGCATCTATCTGTTCCCACCCTGGCTTCAGCCCACCACCCCCTGCGCCCCTCAGGGCTTCCCTGGGGGGTGTCTCCTCATGGTATTAGAAAGCCCACTCGGGATTGGCTGAGGCGTGAGTGAAGCTAAGCGAAGCAGAGGCTCAATGGCGCCCCACCAGCCTGCAATGGCAGGCCCAGTACTTGGTTGACAGGCTTTCCAGCGCGTGGCACATTCAGTTCTACGCCCCACTACTAGCCAGTGTCATACCTGCCCTGGGTATGTGGGGTACCTGTTAATGGGGCATGCGTAGGTGCAGTACCAAAACCAACCATGTACGCCCCCTTCCAGGTGTGCGCACCTTCCCTCTGCAGAACATCAGGAAGGTGCCCAGCGCCCTAAATTCAGTTTTGGGGTACATACTCCTAAGAAGGACCATGTCCAATAACCATCAACTGTTGGGACAGGAATATGCGTAGCATGATGTATCCTTGTCCATAGACTATGGATCCAAACTGCACACCTGTGTTCCTGTTATTTTTGATCATGTCATACACTAATCCGGGACAAAAGGGGGTGGTGATGGACGGAGCATCTGAATCAATCAAACACTCACACCCAGTCAAAAGATCTGGGTTTAATCCATCACCGTTCTTTAGCCCACTCTGCCACCCCAGTTCAGACATGGCCATATGCAAATCCGTCTGACCCTGTGCCTCATGGGAACAGTCCAGCCCGGACTGCCAAGCCATGCCTTCCCTGGACCGGAAAGACTAATCCGGGTTCTGCACATTGACCCAGGCCTGCCTGGACCTTGTTCTGAGCCACGAGAGGCGCACCAAGCGCACGTCATAACAACAGAGGTTTATCCTCCCCGTCGCGGCTCTTATGCGTGGCACACAGGGATGGTGCCATACCATGGCTGGTGAATTAAAGTAACAGGCTTTTTTCATGGGAGACATGCATGTATATGCCCAATGATACATACTTCCCCTGCTCACAATGAACCTGGAGTACTGAGCAGCAGCATCCTGTGCATTATCCATATGCATTTGGGCTTGGATTGATAATGTGCCGTGCACAAGAAACTGTGTACTAACAAAAAGGTTAGTACACGGAGGAACTCACAGCTCACGACGTTATCGCACATTTCAGTCCATCTATAGAATGGACTGCTAGTAACAGTGATCCCCTGACGAAGGGCTCCCGCAGAGCCCGAAATGCATTGGGAATAAGTAACAGGGAGGATTATTTATTGGCGATAACCACATGATGATGTTAACTGAGAAATGAACTTTCGAAAACAACCATGAAGTTAATGAGCTGAAAATAAAAGACACCAGAAACAACACATTTTTTCGTATTCAACAAACTTTATTGTACAGCAACAGTGAATTAGACTGTTCAGTCTACTAAAGCAGTGCGCAGAGGAGCCTTCCCCCACGCAGGGGCAGCCAAGTAATAGTCCGTGCACAAGAAACACAGGCCTGCAGGGTCCTTTTTCGGTCGAGCAGACATGCATTCAAAGCGAAGCTTTGATTGCTGCCTGCTTCTAGACCTATTGTCAGCCGTATTTGGGAATGTGGACTAGAGATGGGCACGAGCGCAGATTGCACCTCGTGGGCGCGCACGGCGCCGTGCCCATCTCCTGCCTCGGAAGCTCCAACACGCATGTGCATACCCAGAGACACACACACACACCAGCACCCATACATACAGAGAACCCACCCCCACCGTCGCATACACACACGTGCACACACACACACACACTGCATACACACACGCTCCCCCCCTTTACCTCACCAGAGACACACACACGAGCGCACATACACACACGCACGCATACAGAGACACCCCCGCCGTCGCACACATACACACACACACACACGCACGCACACATACACACGCGCGCACACATACACACACGCCCCCCCATACACACACGCCCCCCCGCTCCCGAATACAGTCCCACTTACTGCCAATCCGGTGTTCTGTAGCCTCCGCGGGGCTCTCCCTCGGGCATGGGAGCTCCGCGTCACCACTGCTACTCAGGCCAGGAACTCCGTGGGCGCTGATTCACGCACAAGACGGAAGTCCCGCCCCCACGCTAAGTTTCGTTTTCATGAGTGCGCGCGCACATCTTGTTTTTAATTGGATGTGTCGAGGTGCATTTACAGTGAACATGGAGGAGAGACCGAATGAAGAAAACACTATGCAGAGGGGTGAACTTTCTTTCCTTGGCAGCAGCAGCACTTCCTTCTCTGGCATAATCGGGCATAGGCTCATCTCTTTGTCATTTCGGGGAAGGTTGCAGGCTGAAACTGATTAATAGTGTATAAGAATCATGCTCCTGATCTTTTGTCACGGAGAGAAAACTATCTGCAACTATTAGCTGCAACATACACATAAATAACAGGGCGTTCACCGAGTCTTCCTAGACGGCAGAGCTGATCAGTAAAGTAGGTGTGGTCTTGTTTCCTGACGGTTTTATGTATGACATGTCTACTGTACAGCGATTCTCCTTGGTTTGTTTGCAGAGACTGTTGTATGTATTAATAAAAAGCCAAATATTTTTCTTTGCTCAACTTGATTTTAAATTAAGTCGAACTGATTCGGTTGAGCTTTTATTGTGTTGTAATGTAGGACAAACTGCAGCCCGTTCTCTCCCCCAACCCCCACCACGTACTCAAATGCATCATTTTACCACACCTGTGTATATTTTGTCAAATAAGTCCTCGTAAATGAGTTAGTGTTTGTATAGCACACTGCCATTACCCGTGCACTCATTAGCCACACATGGAACACACATACAGTCTCAGAAGACAAATCCCTCCATCCTTGCTAACAAAATAACATAAATAAAAACCATTATCATTTACAACGCCAATAGGTCTAACTTTTTGAAATGTCAGACCTATTGCATAGCACATGCTTTTTAATACAGCTGCCAAAAAGAATTTGAAATTCAATAGGTCTCGTTTCTGGTTGTAAAGAGTAGGACCCTGAAACACTAGACGTTTTTCATCTAGTTTTTGGCAGTTTTTCTGTCAAATTCTTTTTTTAACTTCTGTTTTTGTGAAGCAGACTCTAGCTTCATTTGACTTTTCAGCCACATTTCTCCAGTCCGCAATCCGTCCTTATTTGTTGAGTACCCTTCTAGTGGCAGAAAGAAAGCAACTTAAGTACTTCATCAGGGCTCTGAGAGTTGCCTTCCAGCCTCCCAATGCACTAAGAAATAGGAGCTTTGTTCCAAAATGACTTTCAAAGATAGGTAGGGCATTAGGCTGAGAGGCATATGAGAGGACTTGCTTACTAGGAACAAAAAGCACAGGATTTCCAGGGTAACATCTGCATCCACGTTGACACTGCCTGTGCCTCCAAAGGCTCCCATTGAAGGAGGTAAAAGCAGAGCAGACCAGAAAGGGGGAGAAGCAGAGGCCCTACCAGTCGCAGCACTCGTGACATTGGTGCACCCCTTAGATGGTTTCAATGTTGGCAAAGGGGGCAGCACTGACTGGCTCGTTGTCAAGGAAGAACTGTTGGCTAAACATTGCCACTTGGGAAAGTAAATGGCGTTGAAGTTTTCTTGATGACAGACTTTGCCATGTCCCATCACTTATTGTTGAAGCACTGTTCACTGTTAAGGGATCTGACTCAAGACATCCGGTGTCGAGGCCTTTGATGTCAGTCATTCAACATCTGGACACTTATGATGGTAGAAAGCATATCGAGGGAATATCATGCAGCCCACTTTCTCCTAATGGTTCTCCCTCTCCATTGTGGCCCCTCAACATTGTCATAGCACCAGAGGATCCCTACCAATTCCAGAGGTTATGGTTTTGCTTCTGGAGACGTCAGTGTCTTTCATAAGGAAAATGCCTCCATCCTTGAGGGAGTACAGACCAGTAGAGGCACTCCAACCTCCGCCACATTCACTGCAGGCTTCCGAATGAGATCTTCCACTTTGTAAATGCTGCCATAAGAGAAATCTCTGTCTGCCACCTGGTAGATCCTCAGATGGTTGAGATTCTACTTTATCTTACATTCCCACATCCATTACTGGCTCTCCATCTAGAGTGTCTCAAGCGGATAACATTATCGATTTTCAGGAGGCCTTAGCAATAGTAGCATCCAAGCTTAGTATCCAGTTAAAAGCCCCTCGAACAGCAGTTAGATGCTTCACCCCAGAGAAACTCCCAGATCTCGTCTTCCTTTAATGCCAGGTCTGACTGAAATGGTGGAAGAAAGAATTCTTCCACTGGTATGGCAAAAGCCGCTGTTGCTGGCTAGTAAAGAAATGTAAGCCTCCACAGTAAGTTTCAACTTTCCTCCGAATTAACCCAAATCCAGACACTGTCATTGTGTCTGCAGTCGCTAAGAAACATCATTTTGCAAATACATTTGTACTCTTCCAGATAGAGTGCAAAAGTATGAATGCAGTTGGAAAGAAAATCTGCACAACAGGAACCACAGCCAACAAAGCCACAAGTGCTACTGCTGCCCTATAAGGTAACTTATTAGAAACAGTAGAAATTCACAGATGACCTTCCCAAAGAGTGGAGATAAGTCTTTCAGGAAGTTGTGCAGCAAGGTTTGTTGTTGATCAACTTCTGCCTGCCCCAACATAGAGCATCTGGAAGCCCACTTTACCTATCGACTCAAATAAATTTCAGTGCCAGCACAAAACATGTATGCATTGTTTGATCACTTCTGCGTAACAATAGTTTCTTTCTATTCAGTGAATAAGATGGTTCAAAGTGCTTTTATTGATATTTTTAAGTGCTTGTTAAGGTGCTGATTAATTCCTCTCACCTTCACAAATAATAACAAATCTCATGGCACAATTAGAGACCTATTTTAAAAAGGATCACTAGCAAAACAGCCACATCAATGAATATTGTTAAATTTGTATTGTAAGCATATGGCAGCCAGTTTAGGTGGAAGATTATTTTATTTTTCTTTGTGGATTATGCTGGTAATAAATTATTTAAAAAAATAACCTAACCGCTTGCTAAGGGCAGGCCTATTGGCTTTGCCAATGCTTATCCATGATTTTTCGAAATTTAAGTGGGAGTGTGAAGTTCAGGTGCTACACTGGAGTTTTGTAATTGGGTTCAGATGCCAATTGTGTTGGGTTCCACTTTAGCTGAAAGTTATTTTCCTGTACCTGGAAAGTAGTTAATTAAACGTGTTTCCTGCATCATTGTTTTATTTATCAGTTCGAATATTTCCATGAATTTAAAATCATTAATCTAAAATAGTCATGCTTTTGTACCTTGTGGGTAAAAATCTGTTTCTCCAGCATTGTAGCTTTAAAATATTCACATGGTTCAATATTTCTCGTCGTCAGACTGGGAACCCCCATTTAATATAGCAGTAGCCCATGCACTTTAAATAACATTGAAACAGCCAAAGTCTATATGTAGTTCATTCACTTCTTTATATGACCTGAGCTCCAGCACATTGAAGTGAAGGGAGCCAGAGCTTCAACTCCCCACAGAGGCTGAAATGCACGGATTTTGTACTACACTCAAGTAAGCAGTAAAAGACTCCCCAGAGTGCTTCAGATTGACTTCTGTCTATGTTTTTGGTGCTCAACCAATGTCCTTGGAAACTCTCACCACCATCTACAAGAATTAAATTGTTTAGCCCCTTTTTAGGTAATTCTAAAGACTTCTTGGGTATATTTGAAAAGCTTATCTGCGAATGCATTTCTCCCGTTGCTCACCATTAACTTTGTGGTTTGTAACTCATATTTGCTTTTTAGGTCGAGCTGGTGTAGCAGAGCAGCTGCGTCCAGCGAAGTATCTATCTTTTGTTATTCACTTCCTGGGAATGTGAGACAGGGGATGGGCACGCGCAGGCGATTCCCCCATGTGAGCGCACACGTTCACCCACACGCCGTGCACATCTCCTGTCCTACATTGCCAGGAAGTGGATAACATATACACACAGACACACACACACGCGCGTGCACACACACACACACACACACACACACAAACAGACATACACGCGCGCACACACAAACAGACACACGCGCACACACACACACTGACAGACACACGCACACACAGACACACTCGCGCACACAGACACACGTGGGCACACATTCTCCCCTCTGTCTCACTATTCTTCAGCCCTCGGCATCTCTCGGGTCTTCACACGGTGGGGGGGGGGGTGCTCTTCCTCCTTACTTACTTACTTACTTACTGGACAATATCAGACGCAACGGTCGGGAGACGCCGTCCATAGTATTTGGCAGCCCCGCCGATTCCTCGTTTATCGTTTTACGGGGAATAGTGGTATACACCCATATCCGAGGATATACCAAACGGGACAGTTAGGTGCGAGAATCTTTGACTGCACATAAATACTCTGCATCACGAATGTCCCCGAAAACCGTTTAATTTTTACCGGCAACAAGATAATGGTTCAGTAAAATAAACAAATTTGAGATTACATTGCATCACGAATGTCCTCGAAAACTGGTTTACTTTTACCGGCAACGAAATAATGGTTCAGTAAAATAAACAAATTTGAGATTACCAAAAGAAATCTTTGGTTGTTCTACACTATACAAACAACGAATAATATACCCAAGGAAGTCTCTTTAACCAGTCTGGGATTTTTTAACTAGAGTTTAGCCTATACGTGTCCTTTTGAGGATTAACAGATTATCTGACAAGGGAATCCGAGGTGTTATCACCATTGACACTAACGATTTTCGAACCTATGTACTTGTGTGGCTCCTGAAGAAGGCGTTTGTTGGAACGCCGAAACGCGCGTCGAGAGACTATATTATGTCATGCCACTTTTTTAATGAAATGTTTTGAAAGACCTAATTTTTGAATCATTAATATTTCAATGTAAGTTTTTTTTTTTTTTTTTTTAACTCATTGTGACCTAAGAAGTATACATGTTTATTATTAATTGTGTGTTTATATATATGTAATAGGTAGTTATTGTGAATATTGTCTTTAAGATTATTGTCCAGGACCTGTGTTTTGCTAATTTTGTTTGTGTATAAGATACAATGATTTTAGATGTATTCATTTTTTAATTAATAAATGTTGAATTATTGAGAAATATTTGTTTTATTAGTTCATGATTGTTTTGAAAGTTATTTTTTAGATCTATGACCTTCCTCTGTAGCTATCAAACATTGTTGAAAGTATTCCAATACTTCCTCCTTACTACCCCAGGGCGCTTGGCTGTTCCTCATCGGCTCTCGTCAGCGAGCCCCGGCTCTTCTCTCTTAAGTTTGCTGAGCCGCAACCGGGGTCCGCCACAGATGAGTCTCTCGGGAAGGCTGCGGAGGGCGTAGCTTACTCAGCACCCGTCTGGAGCCTCCGCAGACCCACCGCCGCACCTGTCTTCTCCTGATAGCTTCTCTGTGTGAGCAGCTCCTCTTCTCTACTCCGTACGCCCCCTCCGCTGAGCTGGAGCGTCTTCTTTCCCTAGGTGCATTGGGGTCGCTTCGTCTCTCTGAGCGTCTTCTTGGGGCCGGGCACCATCTTTGTCCGCCTCCTCTCTCGGCCATGGATCCATCAGAGCCCTTTCTCTGCTGTTTCAGATCTCGGAATCTTCCCGTGACCGCATCACCAGCTACTGCCAACCTTTGGAATTTCGGTTAATCCATGAAAGACGTAGTAAAGGCAGGATTATACTTTGGATTTAAGTGAGGCAGCCGGAGTTCCTGCGGTTGCGTCCAGTCAGCCTTGTTGCTAGCCACGCCCCCACCGGAATGCAATACTGTCTTAAGCATCGTGTACTTCTACAAGGCCAAATTCAGTTTGGTTCCAGAACTCCTCAGCACTTAGTAAAATAGAGGTGTCACTGGACTGCTCTCACCTATAACCATGACTTGTTTTAAGTTACTTGTTTAGCTTCTAAATCTATGCTCAATAGTGAAAGAAGGGTTTACAGACACAGTTAGGGGTATTGCAAAGTTGTAGATGTTGCGGGGTGGGTCAGTCTGTGCCACTTTTCTTCCAAAGGGTATAAGTGTCTTACTCCTGTCTCCTCACTGGGACCTACAGTTTTCTCTAGCATTGTCTTGTTTATATATTTGGCATTTCTAAAACGTTAGCATGGAATGCCTTTGAGCTCATTAAGTGCAAGTGAGAACAAAGGGACAAATAAAGAGGACTGAATGCTACAAGAACGGGAACAACGATATTGCCCTGAGCAAGTTAAAAGTTATTAAAATGGCCTGAAGCATAGGCAGAACTTGAACCATATTTTTGAAAACTCAAGAAAAAGCGAATCTCTTGGGCTAAGCGGAGAGTCGCACACTGTTGCTGCTTGCACTGGTAGGAGAATTGTGAGAGGATCTAAGAGAACAAGGTTGATGAAATCCCTGCAAAATCCCCCTTTCATCAGCTCTCTGCCATCCTCGTTAGCTTCAAATGTTTCTGGTTCCTTACAAGGCCCCTCCAGCTCTCGCCTTGCTACATTTTACATTGCCACAGCACCACTCAATGCCACAGCATCACTCCGCACCACTCAACGCCACAGCACCACTCAACGCCACAGCATCACTCCGCACCACTCAACGCCACAGCATCACTCAAAGCCAACGCATCACTCAACGCCACCGCATCACTCAACGCCACCGCATCACTCAACGCCACAACATCGCCACAGCACCACTCAACGCCACAGCACCACTCAACGCCACAGCACCACTCAGCACCACAGCATCACTCAGCACCACAGCATCACTCAGCACCACTCAACGCCACAGCGTCACTCAACGCCACAGCATCACTCAACGCCACAGCGTCACTCAACGCCACAGCGTCACTCAACGCCACAGCGTCACTCAATGCCACAGCATCACTCAACGCCACAGCATCACTCAATGCCACAACATCACTCAACGCCACAGCATCACTCAGCACCACTCGACGCCACAGCGTCACTCAACGCCACAGCGTCACTCAATGCCACAGCGTCACTCAACGCCACTGCACCACTCAACGCCACTGCACCACTCAACGCCACTGCACCACTCAGCGCCACAGCATCACTCAGCGCCACAGCATCACTCAGCACCACAGCATCACTCAGCGCCACAGCATCACTCAGCGCCACTCAACGCCACAGCACCACTCCACGCCACAGCACCACTCCACGCCACAGCACCACTCCACGCCACAGCACCACTCCACGCCACAGCACCACTCCACAACTCCACGCCACAGCACCACTCCACTCCACTCCACAGCATCACTCAGCACCACTCAACACCACAGCACCACTCAACGCAACAGCATCACTCAGCACCACTCAATGCCACAGCACCACTCAACGCCACAGCATCACTCAGCGCCACAGCATCACTCAGCACCACTCAACGCCACAGCACCACTCAACGCAACAGCATCGCTCAACGCCACAGCACAACTCAACGCCACAGCATCACTCAGCACCACTGAATGCAACAGCATCACTCTGTGCAACAATTCAACAACAACTGGTTCAAATATGTTCTCTCAATGTTTCAAGCTTTATTACAAATGTCACAAAAATATGTTAATATTTCACTTCTGTTCTTGGATTTTCGTCACAATAAAATACACTGAACATAATCTTCACAAAAGTTATTTACAAAAGTTTAAGCTATTGCCATTATAAATTAAAAAAACTTTTATTTAAGTAATAATTATATAAAAAAAATTAAAAGCTATTGTTATTTGTAATATCAATACATCTAAGACACGTAAATACAACACATATTGTATTACAAATGCTATAGGTGTCACGTTTGCGAAAGTTAAAACTATTGGCATTGTAAATGACCAAGCTATTAATTTTGCTATTTTCAAAACCAACACATAAATACAAAATGTGTCATTTACAATACCAATAGCTCAAACTTTCCTAATGCAAGACCTATTGCATTGCAAATGCTCGTTGAAGTAGATGTTACTTTCTCCAGATAGCATGTGTGTATTGCTGGCATTTTCTAGATGGGAAGTGGGAGCACAAGATGCTACCGCGAGGAAAGAAAACACAGGCCTACTTTAGAACAGAATGAATGAGTGAATGAATGAATGGAAGGTCACTTCTGAAGTGCTCTGTTGCTCCGGAGAGTGTCCTGGCGCTCTGCACTTCTGGAATCACTGTACTGGGGACCCTAGCAGATTTCTGCTAGTTTAAAAAGAAAAACCAGGTCTTAAGTTTCTTCCTGAACAAGGAGGCAACAGAGCGACGAATCCCAGGCATTTGGGCCAAAAAAGCATTGGCCAAGAGAAGGCATCTGGAGGGAACATACAAAGTAATCTTTGCCCAGAGATATACAGCAGCAGTCTGGTTAAGGGCCCTGTGAACCAGAACAAGGGTCTTAAACAGAAGTCTTTTTTATGGGAAGCCAGTGCAGAACCTGCAAATGAGTGGATACGGAGGATCTCAAAGGTAATCCTGAGAGAGCGCGAGCAGCTGCCTTCGGGACCACCTGGAGTTTGTTGATGAGATGACCCGGAAGGCCAAGATACAAGGAGCACAACCTTTCTATGCTCTACTTAAACAAGGGGGTAAGGGGTGTCCCCCTGCTGAGGGCTGGAGCGCAAACTGATTGGAAGCTCATTGAACTGGCTAGTAAGGGCTTGTGATCTTGTTACCCCTTTAACTTGTGCAAGATACAAGGAAGAGCTGCAATCAAGTCCTGAGGCTATAGGATCTTGTACCACCTGTTTCCTGGCAGTGAAGGATAGGAAATGCAAAAACACAGTAAGAACGTGCAGGAGACCAAAGCAAGTACCTACAACAGCATTGATCCGAGTTACAAAGGAGAGACGGTCATCAAATTTGATACCTAAATTCTTTACAGAATTCACCTGGTGCTCTGGTGGAGGAGCGTCTACTGGTCAGAAAGACTGACAAGCTTCCGGGGCCTTTACTCCAAAAAGCAGAAACAGGGTTTTTCCTGCATTGCATTTAAGCTGATGGATGAGAGCCACTGGAAGACGGCTGGCTGTCAGGCAGGTTCTAATATTTCTTCAGGGAAATATCCCTTCGGCTCCCAGGAGAAAAACATCTGGGTGTCATCAGCATAAATGATTATATTTGCTCCCAGGCCTCAATAAGTAGGGCTAGAGGAGTTAGGTAGATATTAAATAGAGTGGGACTTAAAGCAGAGCCCTGAGTTACACATACTTGTAGTTCATGTGACCCAGACGGGGGTACCAGACAACTTGACCTTGTCCTCGATCCTCATGAAATGAGGCGAGCCAGTCAAAACCTTTACGGACAATTGCGATAGATTGGAGATGGGCTAGGAGAGTGACATGGGGTACCCTATCGAAGGCAGCGGAAAGATCTAACATTATCAGCAGTTCCAACCCACCAGGATCTAATGTACACATGATGTAATCAGCCACTTCAACTAGCGCAGAAAGAAAGAACTGCCAGGGTCCTACCTGATACATTGGGCTGTACATGGCTGACTGCAGCTGCCGCTCGGTAGATGGCAGGGGCAGACAGAGGCTTGCAGTACCCGTCGTTAGGTTAGGAGTCATTTGAAGTGGGACACATTCTTGTCTCTCTTCCTGCTGCAGTAAGAAGGGGTTGTGTAGGAAAGGGCCTCTTTTTGCATGGTTTGCCCCCTCTTTTTTCCTGATGTAATTTCGAATTGTAAGTGCACTGGGTCCCTGCTACCCAGGTTCCCAGTGCCAGACCTCTTCCCCCAAAACTGTACCATGATTGCACAACTTCAGTCCTGTAAGTAATCAATCAGATCAATCAATCAGAGCATTTGTATAGCGCACTACTCACCCGGAGGGTCTCAAGGCGCTGGGGGGGGGGGGGGTCCGCTACTGCTCGAATAGCCAGGTCTTGAGTTGCTTCCTGAAGGCGAGGTGGTCCTGGGTCAGGCGGAGGTGGGTCGGAAGGGAGTTCCAAGTCTTGGCGGCCAGGTAGGAGAAGGACCTTCCTCCTGTGGTGGCTCTTCGGATGCGGGGGACGGCGGCGAGGGCGTGGCTGGTCGATCGAAGCTGGCGCGTGGGAGCGTAGAAGTTGAGGCGGCTGTTGAGGTATCCTGGTCCTTGGTTGTGTAAGGCTTTGTGTGCGTGGGTGAGGAGCCGGAAGGTGATTCTCTTGTTGATCGGGAGCCAGTGCAGGTCTCTCAGGTGTCCGGAGATGTGGCTGCGGCGGGGGATGTCCAGGATGAGTCGTGCTGAGGTGTTCTGGATCCGCTGGAGTCTCTTCTGGAGTTTGGCGGTGGTTCCGGCGTAGAGGGAGTTGCCGTAGTCCAGACGGCTGGTGACGAGGGCCTGGGTGACCGTCTTCCTGGTCTCGGTGGGGATCCATCGGAAGATCTTGCGTAGCATTCGCAGGATGTGGAAGCACGACGAGGAGACGGCGTTGACTTGTCTGGTCATGGAGAGGGAGGAGTCCAGGATGAAGCCCAGGTTGCGTGCATGGTCTGTTGGCTTGGGAGTGGTGGCCAGGGCGGGGGGCCACCAGGAGTCGTCCCAGGCGGAGGGTGAGGATCCCAGGATGAGGACTTCCGTCTTGTCTGAGTTCAGTTTCAGGCGGCTGTTCGACATCCATTTGGCTACTTCTGTCATCCCTTCGTGCAGGTTGGTTCTGGCGGTGGCGGGGTCGTTGGTGAGGGAGAGGATCAGCTGGGTGTCGTCGGCGTAGGAGATGATGTTCAGGTTGTGCTGGCGTGCGATGGCTGCGAGGGGGCTCATGTAGACGTTGAAGAGAGTTGGGCTGAGCGAGGAGCCTTGAGGGACGCCGCAGATGACTTCGGTGGCCTCCGATCTGAACGGGGGGAGGCGGACTCTCTGTGTCCTTCCGGTGAGGAAGGAGGTGATCCACTCCAGTGCCTTCTCCTGGATTCCGACGTTGCTGAGGCGCTGTACTAGGGTGCGGTGGCAGACAGTGTCGAAGGCCGCGGAGAGGTCCAGGAGGATGAGGGCCGCTGTTTCTCCGTTGTCGAGCAGGGCTCGGATGTCGTCTGTGGCTGCGATCAGGGCGGTCTCGGTGCTGTGGTTGGCCCAGAAGCCAGACTGCGAGAGGTCGAGGGAGCCGTTCGTCTCGAGGAAGGCGGCCAGTTGCTTGTTGACGGTCTTCTCGATGACTTTGGCCGGAAACGGCAGCAGCGAGATGGGGCGGTAATTCTTGAGGTCGGTAGGGTCTGCTGATGGTTTCTTGAGTAGAGCGCTGAGTTCGGCGTGCTTCCAGCTCTCCGGGAAGGTGGCGATGTCGAAGGAGGTGTTGATGATGTCCCGCAGGTGGGGTGCGATGACAGTGTCGGCCTTGTTGAAGACGTGGTGAGGGCAGGGGTCTGTCGGAGATCCGGAGTGGATGGAGTTCATCGTGCGGATGGTGTCTTCGGTGCTGATCGTGGTCCAGGCGCGGAGGGTGGTGGTGGGGGGCGGTGGTTCGGTCGTGGCGTGCGTCGGTTGAGTGCTGAAGCTGTTGTGTATGTCCGCGATCTTGTTGTGGAAGTAGGAGGCGAGGGAGTTGCAGAGGTCTTGCGAAGGGGTGATGTCGTTGTTTCCGGCGTTGGGGTTGGAGAGCTCTTTCACGATGTTGAAGAGTTCTTTGCTGTTGTGTGCGTTGTTGTCCAGTCGTTCCTTGAATGCAGTTTTCTTGGTGGCGCGGATCAGCTGGTGGTGTTTTCGGGTGGCGAGCTTGAGGGCAGTCATGTTGTCCGGTGTTGGGTCTGTGCGCCAGGTTTTCTCGAGTGCTCTGCAGTTCTTCTTGGAGCTCTTGAGTTCGTCGTTAAACCATGGGGCTTTCTTGCTGCCGGGTCGGCTCGGCGGGGTCTTCAGCGGGGCGAGTTCGTCTGCGCAGTCGCTGATCCATTTCGTGAGGTTGGTGGCTGCTTGACTGGGGTTCGTTGTGCTGGTGGGAGGGTTCTTGCTCAAGGACGTGGTGAGCTGGTCAGCAGTGATCTTGTTCCAGCTTCTGCGGGGAGCCTGTTGCTGGTGATGGTGGAGCGTGGTCCTTCTGAAGCTGAAGTGGACGCAGCTGTGGTCCGTCCATGGGAGTCCCGTGGCGTGGCTGAAGGCGATGTCCTTGCTGGAAGAGAAGATCGGGTCGAGTGTGTGTCCGGCGTAGTGGGTGGGGGTGGTCACCAGCTGCTTGAGTCCCAGGTTTGCGAGGTTGTCCAGCAGGGTGGTGGTGTTGCGGTCGTTGTTGTTCTCCAGGTGGAAGTTGAGGTCCCCGAGGAGGATGTAGTCGGCTGAGGGGAGGGCGAGCGGGCTGATGAAGTCGGCGATGTCCTTGCTGAATTGTGTGCGTGGTCCCGGGGGTCTGTAGATGAGGGTGCCTCTGAGGGTGGTCTTGGGGTTGGTGTGGATCTGGAAGTGCAGGTGTTCGGCGGGTGCGATGGTGTCATCGGTGTTGGTCATGATGCGGATGGTGTTCCTGTGGATGATGGCGATGCCTCCTCCTGTCTGGTTGACGCTGTCCCTCCGGATGATTTTGTAGCCGTCCGGGATGGCGATGGCAATGTCGGGCGCTGAGGAGGCGTTCATCCAGGTTTCCGTGAGGAAGGCGACGTCTGGGGCTGTGGTGTCGAGCAGGTTCCAGAGCTCGACGGCGTGTCTGTGGACGGAGCGGGTGTTGAGCAGGATGCACTCCAGGTGGTTGCTGCTGGTGCTCTGCTTGGTGGACGCTGCTGCAGTGCAGGTCCGGATGCAGGAGAACTTGCAGGACTGGCAGATGAAGGGTCCGTGGGTGCGTCTCGGGGTGGCTCGGTAGCATCCCGGGGTTCGGCCGGCGTTGAGTGCGTTGAGGGTGGCGGCGTCGTACGTCCGGCGGGTGGGCTGGGGTCTGCGAGGGCCAGGGGTCCTGGCGCTGGGGCGCGGTCCAGGCGCGGTCGGGCGCAGACGGGCTTACCTTTGGCGCACCTTCGGCGCTCAATCGGCTGCGCGGTCGCTCAGGGGGCGTCATAAGAAGGGGGACGGGAGGGCGGGTCTGCTGGGCTGGGCGAGCGTCCGGGCCAATGGGCCGGTGGTGGGCGGGGCCTCAGGGGCCAGCGGCGGGAAAAGTGGCGAGCGGCCGGCTCCGCTGTGGCTGGGCCGCTCGGGGGTGCTGGGGGGGCGGCGGTGGCGGCAGGCAGGCGGCAGGCAGGCAGGCAGGGCAAGGAGGCTGGCTAGCAGGGCAGCAGGCGAGTGAAGGGGGTGACCCGGCCTCGAGAGGCACAGTGGTCCATCCCGCGGTCACCCAGGCACTCCCCTTAAAAAGGGGGACGGGAGGGCGGGTCTGCTGGGCTGGGCGAGCGTCCGGGCCAATGGGCCGGTGGTGGGCGGGGCCTCAGGGGCCAGCGGCGGGAAAAGTGGCGAGCGGCCGGCTCCGCTGTGGCTGGGCCGCTCGGGGGTGCTGGGGGGGCGGCGGTGGCGGCGGTGGCGGCAGGCAGGCGGCAGGCAGGCAGGCAGGGCAAGGAGGCTGGCTAGCAGGGCAGCAGGCGAGTGAAGGGGGTGACCCGGCCTCGAGAGGCTAAGTAACTAGCAATGGTACCCCTGGTACCTAGGACATGGGTACTGAAGGGGGTCCCCTGGGGCTGCAGCACTGGTTGTACCACCACAGGGTCATCTCGCCAATGCTAAGCACTTTGCCACTGCAGGCTGCGTGTCTTGGTGCAGAAAAATCTGAACGAAGAGTCAACATGGGACACAGCCCTGTGCGTCCTGCTACCCATACACTGCATAAGGTATAGGTAAGTCACCCCTGCGGCAGGCCTTGAGCCCTAAGGCAGGGTGCACTATATCCTATGTGAGGACACATCAGCATGAGCAGATATGACCTTACAATGTCCAGTCTATTCTGTGACGATGTAAGTGCAGAGAGAAACCATAAAGAGTACATGGGCTGGATACTTGTTAGCACGAGTTTCCTTGCACAATGTTGGCTTCTCTGATTCCTAAGGTGTTTGGTACCAAACAACTTGTCTTAATAAATCCTTCCTAACCACCAGTATTGTATTTATTAATAAATTCACACCAGAGACACTACTAGGGGGTCCCCTGAAAACCTACCAAGTCCTGGTGAGGTTCATGACTGCTTTCATCAGCCCGCCATCACCAGACATGTTTCTGGCCCCGCAGGATGAGAGCCAGTGCGTTGGGATCCAGGAAGAAAGCCTGCCGTGGGCTGAGGTGGTCACACCGCCCCCCTGCAGGATCTGCTTCAGAGGACATGCCGTCTTTGTGCCCTGCCCCAGGCATCTGTTATTAGAAGTAGAAGGGACCTTCAAGTTCTGCCCCTCTTTTGGTGGGAGAACTGGCGGGAAAATCAGTTAAATTAGGAAGTGTGTCTACCTTCACCCTGCTCCATAATCAATCAAGGGAGGCAGAAGTGGAGATCCATTCGGCTTCCAAGCGATAGTTCAATTATCAAAGGAGAATGGATCACTTGTCCTGTATTGTTACCAGAGTCTGGGGTGTTAGCCGTCTTAAAAAACCCTCATTCACGTAAATGGTACCGTGGCGGTATATCTTGATTATTTGTCGTGTGAAAAGCATCATCATTGGGTCTTTCAGTCTGCTTTCTTCCGCCTGGTGGGAGACCTACTGTTGGTTAGAGTCGTGATCCGAGCTGGTGAAAGTGCGAATTAAAGTGAATTTAAAAATTGCCTCCATCTCTCAACAACGTGTTTTATTTTTATTCTGTCGGGGATGGGGCAAGGATTAAAACTAAGGACGGTGCGTGTATAGAAGGGCTACTGTTCTATAGCACCTACTTTTAAAACGTGAGTGGTCGACATGTTTCAACCCCAACGGTGCCCATGCGGGTCGGGGGGCTTTGCTCAGGACCAGTGTCGCGCACGTTACCAAGTTGATGGTGTGCATAGGTGAGCTTTTGAAGTTACCCCTCTTCTCAGGTGTTATGGTTCAATAGTGCCTATAACTGGAAGGCGAAAGCAGAAAACAAGAAAAAAGACCATATTGACAAAATATTATGTTAATTTGAAACATGAAACTTGATCGACTGTGATCAAGGTCTGTCTAAGAGGATGCTGAAAAAAGAAGTTATTAACCACTAATAATCTAGAGTGCTCGGGAAGGGGAGGGGAGGCACACGGTAATGACTGTACATTTTCTGTAGGCCTCCTTGATTTCTAAAGGCCTCTTTCTGAAGATTACTACTTGCACGTGGCTATTCCTGAAGTCTGCGCATGGCCTTTCTTTGTAATTCTTTTTAGTACACTATATAAAGAGTGGGCTTCCTACAGGTTGTAAATAGCTGAGTGCAGCCTGCTCACACTTCTTAGTCTTTCTGGGGTGGGCACTCCACCTGCAGACTGTCCTTCTGGGCAGAGTTTACTTGCCGAGGTAGGGAAGGCCTGGAAGGTGGCCCAGCAGGACACATGAAAGGAGAGCTGACGCAAACCAGTTCAAGGAAGCAGACCTAGAATACACATCCTCTGACTGAAAACCAGGGCCGGACTGGCCGTAGCAGGCACCGGGCATTTCCCCGGTGGGCCACCAGAGTGGGGGCCGATTTTGGACCCCTGGGGGGTCATTTTTTCTTTTACCAAGGGCCGGATTTGTAGTCTAGCTGCAACATCGGCCCCTGTAACAGAAGCAGCTGCAATGTTTTCCTTGTCCCCACCCTGCTGGTCAGACTCAATTCCTCGGGCCGGTTTGCGTTCCCAGTCTGGCCCTGCTGAAAAAACAATATAAACCTGAGAACTCAAGCAACATTATTGTTTGTTGTTGTACTCCGAGTACTCAGAGACTGCTAAACGGCCGAAGGTTGGCATCAAACCGACAGCCAACTCCTTAGCGGTGAAGGAACATCAACAACACCTGAAGTCCAATCTGAAAGAGCAATTAATGGACTGCCTGGGCGGCAAAAGATCCTGCTTGTGAGGAAGAGAACGAAGCATCAACCCCACAGGAGAAGCCGGTAGTGAATAGGACTGCCATAATTGACCTTGGGGTAGGATCCGGCTGACAGAGTCTGTCTAAGCAAGTGATAGAGCGCGCGAGGTCACCCAGCCAATGATTCCGCCGTTTCCGGCTTCAGGGCCCATATACTTTCAATTCACACTATTCATTGACAGGGCGACTTCACGGGCTGCTACCAATTTGTGTGTGTTCCCTACTGTTATTACTCAGTGTACCCGACTTACCATCCACCGACACGGGTACCTATGACCACAACGGATCAGGGGCCTAGCTGTAAAAGGAAAGGCAGCAAATGCAAATTCAAATGACATTCAATACTGTTGTATAATGACCACGGACAACTGGAAGTTTAAAATGTTTATCTAAAGTTCGTTTTCATTAAGCATCAAGTTTACAAGAATGAGGCAATCAATAATCAAGATAATGAAAAGTACATAACTATAGAGAAATAAAGTCAGGGTAATCATAGAAACGCTATTATGAGATGCAACAAATAACGCTATGCATTCAGGGTAAGGATTCTTTAGACAAATTAAGTAAGGCCGTTCTAGACCATATCAGAAAATGACAAACTGCAATGCAAAATATGATTTCTAAAAGGTAGGGGAACATAGGAACAAGTTATGAAAATATGCAATTGACTTTATGTTTCAATAGTTGCGGCAAAAGCATGGAAAAATCACCATATGCAAAGGTGTATCTTTATTAAAGCAAAAGTCAGAAAAATAGAAAGGTGCAAGTTTAAAGAACTTAGATCAGTATTTACCTAGACTGGTGTAGAAACCAAACCCTGGCCAAGGGTCAGTCAAGGACAGGAAACCCTCAAGGAAGGATACCCCTCAAAGGACAGCAGGTGCAGAATGGACACCCAGGACAGGACAGGATACCCTCAGATTTGGAATCAGGACAGGACCCTCAGGACAGGACAGCAAACCCTCAGGACAGGACCGCTCAGGACAGGACCGCACCCGCAGTTTGGAAGCAACGCCTGCGCTCCACCCTCTCTGCAGCTATCGATCAAGACCCCGATTGGGTCAGCGAACTCCCAGCAAAGTGCTTCGCCAGCACTTTAAGGTTCAGTAAAACCTTAGTCTATGGTCAATTTCGGACAGAGTGCTCTGCAGCGCTCTGTATCTTCAGTCACCTATTGAGTGCGATGGGTCAGTGACAGGTCAGCTAAACCAGACAAGTCGGACGATTCCCTAGGTGAACCCAGGGTAGATATACTCTTTTGGGACGGTGTACCACCCCCCAATGTTGCAAAGTGTCAGAATCCCTCAATTTGGATTGGTCCTAAGGTAGGCTTTGGGTAACACACCAATCATAACACACTATTTGGATGCTTCATTTACATATCTGGGTACCGCCTAGCGAGATTGGGGTTCCCATGAGAAACTGCGCAGAAATACAATGACAATTGTACAATGTAGCGGAACAGGGACAAATGACTTCGTCCAGCCGAGTTTGCAGGTCAGTTCTCAGGAGCATCTTGCCCATCACTGCCAACTGGCGGTGTTCCATCAGCCAAGGTTGTCGGTGCCCCAGAAAGTCGCACATGCGTAGAAGGGACCTCCAAGATGGCTTCCGGTACCGTCAGACCCCCATTCCCCGCGGTACATGAAAAGTAAGCGAAAACAAATTAATACATAAAAATATCATTATGAAAACACATCACAGGGCTTGTACTTTCAACTTATCACTAAGAAATATACTTAGGCAGTCTAAATGTTAGCTACATATCAACAGTCACAAAAGCAGTGGCACGAGCAGTACCACGTTATCGGCAAAACTATGTATTACGCATGCGCATAAATTTCCCTCCAATTCTGCAGACACGTCAGGACACGTGAGTGTGACTGACGCATGCGCAGTAACTAAATACAAGCGGCGGCCATGTTTTAAGTACACGGATTAAATGCATTAGAAATACACATAGGCAAGCTTCATAAACTTTACTCAAACATAAAATAAACGTTAGTAAGACGTACAATTATTACCTTGTTACACATAGACGAGGTTCATGAATACAGCAAGTCGCAAAATATGCGAAGCTTTGCTTCATCAATCCCCTCTTTGATGATATTTACTATCATCACAAAATAAATGGAACCAGATGCCAACTTTTCTTTCACACTTTATACAGTTCTATCTCTTCCAGCAATCGCTCCAACTTTTCTCGTTCAGTTTTGGTAGGGTGAGAATTCTTCACCTTTTTATAGATCTGATTATTCATCTCTTCTAATTCGAGCTCATCCACACTCCGTTTCACTCCTCTAGCATTCACTTCTCTTGCATTCACTTCATACTTCTTTGTGTGTTTACGACACTTGCAGCAGACAAATATGAAAAATAGGATGAGACCTATAATTCCAATTGGCATCAGTACCTTGAACAATAAGCTTTTACCTAAGCTAGCAAACCAATGACCTACATTTGAGAGACCATCTACCAGTCTCTTCCAGGCACTATCAACCTCGAGTGGTTTGAGTTCCTTTGCCAAATTAGTAATGTTTTTCACATATCTTTTAATCTGTACACTTTTATCCGGAATATAAGTGCAACAATGTTGCGCCTTCAACATCCGGCAGACTCCGCCCTCTTTCGCTAATAAGGTATCAAGAGCAAGTCTGTTCTGCAAAACCATTGATCTAATCGCAACCATTTCGGTATTGACCAGCAGAAATCCATGAGCTGTTTCAGTAGACAGCACATCCACTATAGTGGATAATTTGCAAATTCTGTGAGTGTTCAGAACCACTCCCACTCCAGGTATCAATGCACTGAAAATACTACCCATTATTTCACCTATACTTTCTCTTTTACTACGCACTAAGCCATTAGTATTTTCACTGCTTCCAGCAACTCCATTCACATGGTATATTTTCGGGAAGACAATGCCAAAATAGCAGCTTCCATACCAGTGATCCGGCAATTTGAAATAAGCCTTGTCCCCACAAATATAATAAATTCCAGGAAACACAGGCTCTGACCCATTTTTGAAACCCCAACCTCCAATTACCTTGTAATTATGTTCGCATTCACTGGAACCAATGAAAATGTTATTATAATAGCTAGTCTTCTCGCGGTGAAGACATAGCTTGCCTTTCTTTTCAAAATCCAGCAACAGAGCAGGACCCGCCTCACCAGTTGAGGTGCCTTCCATGTTCTCTGCCCACCTTGGTTTTCTCTGACTTTCGTCATTTGCCTTCTTTTGTATTTTAATTCTCCTTTTCTCTGCCATGTTCAGGAACATCTTTTCCTGCTCACGCAAGTCAAGTTATCTCTGTGTGCGTCAGCTATGTCGATATTACCTATAGTCAGAAAGTAGTCTCCCATATATCTTATTGTGTCACTTTTGGTATGTACAGGATTCAAGTTCCCACATATAGGAAGTTCAGAAAAGATCACGTCATTGTTAGAGTAATAGTACTGTAACGGTCCTCTTTTGTAAAATAAACTAGCTAAAATGCTACAGGAGATTCCATATGTCAGCGGCAAGTGATGGTATGTCACGCCTTCAGCTACAGAGGTAGGTAGCTTCATGCAGACATAGCAATCTTCAATTTCCATAGTCTCTACATAGTGTATTAACAAGTTTGCAAAAACATTTAAGTGTGTCCTGTTCTTTATTCCATGATAATGTAGTCCTCCCTCATCTGATGCTTCTAGGTTTTGTTTTGTTTGTCTCAGTGCTCTCTCATGTCTTGCTACACTCTGTGTTGTCAGCTCCTCACTGTCAGTATTTACAATTTCCGTAGGGACAATATTAGTATCTTTACTTACAGCAAAGGGAATGAAAATTGTTAGTCCTATCCAGAGTAATATCAGTACAACTATACTACAGACACATACCTTGCAGCATGTTTTGCAACGACTGCAACTAGGGCTACCATTCACGTTTGAATCAGACATTTTGGCTCAGAAGAAGTTTCTCGACCCCTCTTTGTGACTTTACACCAGTAGCTTACTTTGTGCAAATTCACGGTGGCTCTTCTTCCTGTTCGTCAGAGTACTCAGGGACGGGCTCTCCGTCGCTTACGTCAGTTATATCAAGATCTTCAAGTTCTTCCAACACAAGTGTCCATTCAGGTGACTTGTACTTCTTGTTTTGTCTTTTTATTCGTTCACTCCTTCTTTTGGAAGTACCTTCTTGTTGCTCTGCTATGCGAGCACTTCTCCTTTCTTCTGCACGTTTTTCTTCCACCGTCTTTATCCTTAGTCTCAATTTCTTTACGAATCTAGGCTCAAGATGCTTTCTTTTCTTAAGTCTTTTAATTGGCACTTGGACTTCGTTTCCTTCTCTTGCCCTTTTGTTCTCATTAACTGTTGGCAATTCTGTTTCAGTTTCTTCTTCTTCTATCTGACTAATTCCAGGTCTCGTATCTGTTTCTTCTGCCTGGGTATTAATCTGGCCTTGTTCAGGTGAATTTTGTTTTTGCTTTTCAAATGTCTCTGTTTCTTGTTCCTGAACACGTTCTTCTACTTCTGTCTGATCCTGTTCAAGCACTTCGATCTCTGGACTTTCTTCTGCTCGAACTATTACGCTATGTCTAGTCTGTCCCTTCTCGATATCAGGAGTCAGTGGAGGAGTATCAATTTCTTGCTCTGTATTCCTCACTTGTTCAGTATCCTTCACTTGTTCAGCATCGGGCACTGGCTCCGTATCATTCACTTGTTCTGTATCAATCACGTGCTCTGTCCCTGTCTGACCTTCTCCTTCCTCAGTTTTGATGTGAATCTCAAGATTCTGAGGTTCTTCGCCTGTGCCTTGCTTTTCCTGACTAGTCCACTCTCTACCTTCCCAAAGTCTCTCACTTGTTCGAATGGGGTCTTCAGTGAGATCAATTAATGGAATCCACTCCTCTGGCCATATGCTAGGCAGCTCGTCTTCAGCTACTTCTGGCTCAGCTGCTTGGACCCCTTCAGCAGGCTGGGCTCTTGGTAGTTCGTTATCAACTATTCTTGGGCCAACGTCTGCTGATTCTGCAGCTCGACTGGTACTGGGCTGTACGTCGTCAGCTACTTCCGGTCTGGCTCCCGCAGAGTCCTCTGCTGGACGCCCTTCTGCTTCAGGCTCCTCGTCTGGTAATACCTTCTGAGTGTGGCTGGCGTGTACCCAGCGTGGAACTCCTGCACACTTTACTGCTGTGGTAGTTACCAGGATCACCTGACGTTTCTCTCCCCACCTTGGCTCCAGGCAGCTCTTCCGAGTATGCTTCTTTATCTTCACCCAGTCCCCTGGGACCAGTTTGTGGAGAGGAGTCGTTGGATTGAGGATGGCATCTTCTCCGATCTGGCGAGAGATAGAACGCACTTGGTCACCCAATCTTTTGCAGTATTCAAGCACCAAATCATCAGTAATACTCAACAGTTTGCTTCCTGGCACCCATGCTTGTCTCATCACTCTTCCCATAATGATTTCATGGGGACTTAGGCCTGTCTTGCGGTCTGGAACACTTCTGAGTCCCATCAGGACCAGGGGCAGGGCCTTCACCCAGTTCATGCCAGATGCATCACATAGTTTTGCTAGTCTGTTTTTGATGGTTCCATTTACTTGTTCCACTATTCCAGAAGCCTCTGGACGGTACGCACAGTGAAGTTTTTGTGAAATTCCAAAGGCCTTACAGAGTTCGTCGATCACTTCATTATGAAAATGTCGGCCTCTATCTGATTCAATAGTGACTGGCATTCCGAACCTAGGTATCAGTTCTTTTAATAAACACTTAGCTACAGTTATTGCGTCATTTTGGGGAGTAGGGAAAGCCTCCACCCACTTGGAAAATAAACAGACCATGACAAGGACATATCGCTTCCCTTCACGCCGGGGCATGGTGATGAAGTCAACCTGTATTCTTACAAAGGGACCCCCGGACCTCCCAATTTTTCCCAGTTCCACCAACGTTTTCTTCCCTGGGTTCATCTTTTGACATGACAGGCACCTCTGGCAGAGGGACTCTGCTACTTTCCTGAACTTTTTACTGTACCAAGTCTGTTGGAACACTAGAATCATGGCGTCCCTACCAATGTGTGATCCTTCATGTATCAACCTCGCCATTGTGCTAAGTAAGTGTCTAGGTAACACAGGCATACCAGTTGGGCCCAAGATGACACCATCCACACGTCTTGGTCGACACCCATCTTCCTTCCATTTCTCTCTTTCTTGCCAAGGTGCCGCCTGCTGCCACTCTTTCACTTCATCCCATGTAGGCACTTCTTCAAACACCTGAAGTTGGCAGCTGGTTCCGGCCCCCCCTCGCTTTGGATTTATGATATACCGATCTCTGGCGCACCATTGGGCCACTCGATCAGCAAAATCATTTCCCAGTGATACAAGGTCAATGCTCTTCTTATGAGCAACACATTTCACCACTGCCAGTTCCTTTGGTAACTGGATTGCCTCTAAAAGGTCTTGAACCACTTTTCCATTTCGAATGGGGGTACCTGATGAAGTCAGGAACTCCCTTTGTAGCCACAACTGGCCAAAGTCATGCACAACCCCATAACAGTACTGACTGTCAGTATACACTGTTATGCGTAGGTTTTTCCCAATTTGGCAGGCTTTTATCATAGCAATCAATTCGGCTACTTGTGCAGACTTTATGTGATATAGATAACCTGCTTCTTCAATTTTGTCTAAGGAGACTACCGCATAGGCAGCACTTAGGCCTCCTTGTTCATGTCTTAAGCATGAACCATCCACAAATAATTCCTTGTCATGCTCGGGCAATGGTGTTTCTTTAATGTCTGGACGTGGCTTGGTATTAAATTCTGTTAAATCAATGCAATCATGCTCATCATCCACCCCCCCTTCCATATCCTTTGGGTCGGGGAGTAAGGTGGCTGGGTTCAGAATACTGCACCTAACAATGTTTACATTTGCAGCACCCACAAGAATCCTCTCGTATTTAGTCAGCCGACTAGGGGTGAGATACTGAGTTTTTGTTCTGGTCAACAAAATTACCACTCCATGTGGAACATACACAGTTACCGGATGTCCCATGACAATTGACTCACTCTGCTCTAAACTGTCACAGGTAGCAGCTACTACTTTCAGACAACCTGGTAATCCAGCAGCCACTGGATCCAGGGTGGCAGAGAAATATGCCACAGGCCTTCTTGTTGTGCCATGATTTTGTGTCAGGACTGACAACACGCAATTATCGCGAGTGTCACAGAATAGGGCAAATTCCTTGGAATAGTCTGGCATTCCTAATGCAGGGGCTGTACACAGACAATCTCGCAGTTTGGTGAAGGCTGTTAAGCTTTCATCATCCCATTCTACAATATCTGGGGTACCTCTCTTGGTCATTTTTATCAAGGGCCTAGCTAGGACTGCAAATCCCAGAATCCACTGCCTGCAGTATCCTATCACTCCCAGGAACATTCTGATCTCTTTCTGAGTACGGGGTAACTGCATCTTTTGAATTATTCTCACTCTTTCCGATGTCACCTTTCTGACACCTTTCTCTATCTGGTGCCCCAGATATTTCACTGATTTTGCACAGAACTGTAATTTGTCAGGGGCCACTTTGTGTCCCTTCTCACACAGGTGATTCAATAGGGCAATGGTGTCAATCACACAATCCCTATGACTTTTAGACGCCACCAAGAGGTCGTCTATGTATTGCACTAAGACAGAGTTTCCAGGTAAGACCAAAGTTTCCAAACATTTTTTCAAGATTTGATTAAAGATAGAGGGGCTCTCTGTGTACCCTTGAGGGACCCGGTTCCAGCAATACACGTGACCATTGAAGGCAAATGAGAAAAGAAATTTGCTACCTGGATGCAAGGGAATGGAAAAGAATGCATGACACAGGTCTATCACAGTGAACCACTCAGCATCCCAGGGAATCTGATACAGAATCACTGCTGGGTTCGGGACAATAGGGCAGCAGGGGACTACTATTTTGTTGACTTTTCGCAGGTCCTGCACTACCCTGTACTTGCCACTAGGCTTATTGATGCCCATAATCGGGGAGTTACATGGGCTACTCATTACCTCCTGTATGATGTTTCCTTCTAGTAATTTCTGTATTTCCATGGTAACACCAGCTCTCACTTCTGCATTCATTCTGTAGGGTTTAGTATTGGGGTATACTGCATTGTCCTTGATGGCTATCTGTATGGGGTCCACATTTTTCATTAACCCTACATCTTTCCCAGTAAAGTCCCACACCTCTGGCTTCACTGCTTCTTGGAGTTCTTTGGGCAAATCCTGTACAGTCATTCGTTTAATCTCTGAGTCCGGTCTGATCAGCATTAATTTATAAATGCCGTCTTCATCTGGGGTCTGAATTTCAACGCCCTTTGGTGTGCAAAAGATGGTACAGTTCATTTTGCACAGCAAATCACGTCCCAGTAAGTTTACTGGACTGGTGTCACAAACGACAAATCTATGCATCTCCTTAAAGTTTCCAATTGAGATCTCCATGGGCTTGGTAACAGGAGTACTAATCAATTGATTAGATACACCCACTACTTGGATGGCTTCTCCCGAGAGGGGTAGGTTTGGAACGTCCACTGTTCTCACAGTAGAACGGGTAGCGCCATTGTCCAACAGAAAGGTGACATCATTTCCGTCAACCTTCCCTTCAATGTATGGTCCGGACTGGTCTACCGGCAAGGAGGCGCCAAGTACGCACTCATCGTCCTCCCCTCTCAGGCCCCGTCAGTATTGGTCATCACAAAGGAAGGTATCATTTAATAGATACTGCGAAGTTGCTGCATTTCTGTTCTCATTGCTTTCCCAGACTTCTATCTCATCACCCTCTGTCACTTTCCCCCTATGCACTTGCTTAGGAGCTCGGGGCACCTGAACCGTCTTTACCTGTGGTTGAGTCTTTCTTGGTCTTTCTTTCTGCGTCTGTGGAGTTAAATCAGGAGTTTTGGGGTTATCATCAGGCAAGTAAGGACACTCGTTACGCCAGTGTCCAATTTCGCCGCACTGATGGCAGGGAAATTTCTTCATAGCCTCTTCCCTGCTCATTTTGGGCCGGGGCTTGCCTCCTCCCCCACCCCCAGGACCTTGGTTCTGAGTGTTTTTGACCATGTTACTCAACTGTTTTTCCTGCTGCTCTGCGAGCTTCACCTGAGCCCACATCACTTTTTCCTTGAGAGCCTTTTTCTTTTCTGCCATTTCGTCCTCGCAGTACTTTGCGTACCGCAGGACCTCGTCTACCTTTTTGGAGTGCCAACAGATTTTGTTATCTTTTATCCACTGACAAATTTCAGGTCTTAAACCGTTTACAAACCTGTAAATAAAGTGCGTCATATCCTTCATCTCGATGTTATCTATACCACTGTAGGTTTTAAACACCTGCAACAGCCTTTCATAATAGGAGTGCACTGTCTCATCTCTTTCCTGCGTTGTTCTATCTATCCTGGTCCAATCAGTTTCCTTTGCGGGCACCTTTTCTTTCAAGTGCTGAATTACCTGCTCATATTTTCTCATGACTTCCTTCGAAGGTTCCCCTGTTTCTTTATCTCTGTTGTACTCCTCACTAGGCCAGGCTATGGCTATTTTACATTCGGTCCATAGATCGACCGGAACCACAATGTCGAAAAACCCATCCAGGTCTTTCCACAGGCATTTTTGCACCTTTACGAACCTTTCCACTTGCCGGTACCATTCAACCGGTTTCTCGCGCAATTTCGGAAAATCGTTAGTAAAGGACACAATATCCTGTCTGGACCAAGGAACGTGCACATACCTCCCACCTGGTACTTCACGCATGGGGCATAACGTTTCGGGCTTTTCTACTTCCCTCAGAGGGAACTCAGGGGTGGCTTGTCTGGATCGGGCCTCATCTTTCTTTCGTGCCCACCTCGTTTTCCACCTTTCCACGTCTCCCCATTTTTGCAAAACTGGAAGCAACTCTTTGATCTGCAACTTCCTCCCTGACACATTCAAGTTCTCTAAATCCTTGTCTGAGAACTCAGCTCGGTAAGGTTTCTGCAAGGGCTTGGATCTCGAAATATCTATCCCCATACTAGCTGCGGTGTCTGTCAGTTTTTCGTGGAGCACCCTAGTACTCCGGGTAAGGCTTTTACACATAAACAGCAACTCTTCTTCAGAATAGGTATTCAATCTGTCTAATCCCACATTTCCTGCCATTAATTCCTCTATTTCTACTCTCAGTTTGTAGAGGTCTAAAGGTTTCGTTTGCGGAGTCTGTCTTTCTAATTCACGACTCCAGTTTTCAATTTCTTCCGGAGTTACCAGAGAGACACTCCTAGTACCTGACGCTGATTCCAATTTAATTTCTTTCGTATTAAAAGGATTACGCCTCTTCTGCACTCCCTTTCCGGGCTGTTTGTTGGGCAGGTCCAAGAACACAACATCAGACTCACACTCACTGGACTGATAGTCTATCAGTAGGGGCTCTTGCCTCGGCGGGGCCATTACTGGGTTCATAACTGGAGGGTTTAGACTTCCTTGATTATTCCCGTACACCGGAACCACTGGTCCGATTGTTACCGGAATAGTCAAAGCTTCAGGACTGGCATTTAACTGGGAGATTTTCTGAATTATTTCCGTTCTTTGTCTAGCTATGGCCTCTTGCTCCCTTTCATCTAGTGCTCTTCCTAATGTTCGGTCAGGTATTATCTGTGGGGTCAAGTGAGGAGTAAAACTTGGGGCAGTAGGATGCGTTTCACTTGGTCCCCCACCATAATTTGGTTTCGGGAACAAAGTTCCTGTGCCAAATGACCTGCGCTCTTCCCCATATGGAGGCTGTAAAAAGGGCATTCCTGAACTTGATGGTTTCTCTTCGTTCTCATAAAGAGGTCGGGGGAAAAACGTTCTTCCATGGGAATATTTTTCCTCCGGGCTCACGGGCATTCTAGGATACATATCTCGTACCTCCGCGGGTCCGGGATTTTCAAAATAGGGCAGTACCTGGCCACCTCCCCCCCTAACTAGGGATCTGTCCTCCTCCTTAATGGATGGACGCTGGGGATTCTCTCCTGTACTGGAAGGTCGGGCTCCCTCATTATAAGGGGGCGGACTTCTCGTAAATATGTCATCTAACAATTCATCATCTGACTCCCCAGGGGCTCCCCAATGCTTACTCTTTTCTGTCCTTTTCTCTCCCTCCGAAGGGTTACCTGCTGGCATCATGGGAAACAGACCCTCAACAATCATGCTCTGTCTCCACTGTTTCATCCTTTTATCCCTGGTCTCTTGTTTCAGCCTGGGGTACCACTTGGTCAGACCTTTGTCCATTCGGGGTTTCTCTCTTTCGAAAGCCTCAATCTCCCATTCTTCTAATGCCTCATACTGCGTTAGTCTCGGTCTGGGATGTAATTCATTCATTCGGGTTCTCAAATTAAATAAAATCCTACCATTGAAAGTACCGTCTAACGGAAAAGCCAATATTCCGTCATCTTTTGTGTACTTCACCCAATTCTCCAACCACACACAGGTATTGTACCCTCGGTCAAACATCATGAATGAGGCGGGAGTATTAGGTGGCGGGACAATAACGCCCTCTCTAGATTTAATCGGTTTGTCTGTTTTGAAATAATTCTTTACCCTATTTACAAGGGACATCTTTCTCTTTGTTCCGTACATAATATCGTATCTATTGGCTTTCCACTGATCCCTTTCAAACCCTTGGTTCCTCGGATCGGGTCTAGTCTCTGGACAGTATGAGTGCCACATACGATTTCTACGCTTAACTCTGTTTACCAAGTTACCTCCAATCAGAACGCGCCGTGCAACTTCGTGCGACCAATGGGGTGCACGCGTTCAAATAGTTTCGACCAATGGGTGCGCGGCCCCTTCGTGAGACTGTTCTCACTCCTCGGCGCTTCACCCCTCCTTTACAATTCCAGCCCCGCTACCCGCCCGCTGCTTCTACCAATCCCAGCGCGGCACGGAGTGACGTCAGAGACGCTTCGCGACTGACTCCCTCCCTTCACAAGGTAACGGAAACTTTCTTTCTTTTTAAAGTGCTCAGTGCTTGGTTATTTAACAACGAATACACATTCGCCACAGTGCTCAAGTGTCTAGACAGGATAGCTTTGGTTTACTGCAAGTAAACTACTTCCATTTACTTTTCACGCGCTGCGGGTAGATCTCTTCCGCCTACCCTTCACTCTAGCATCGGTGAACCTGTTATTCCCCTAAACTCATCCACTTCTCCGGGATATATCCGAGTCTAAGGTTTCCCAGCGGACCCCTATGCTTTCACACAAGCTCCGATGAACCTGCTACTCTTCCGATGTGACCCTTACTAGGTTACGCCACTATGGGAATTTTGCCAATGAACTTCGTTACTGTCATTTATTCACACATGTATTCAGAAAAACCCTAGTTAGTGCTTCCCGGTTATCCTAACCTGCACCTAACTTTCCTCAAGCCTGTGACCTCAGGGCAATGGATTCTATTCACCACTTGCCCTTTCAATTCCCCGGGGAGTTCGGACAACACAGTACAAGACGGTTTACAAATGCATGGATTAGTACATACAATAATATAAGAACAAGAATAATAATGAAGAAACAATTCATGAATTTCAAAGCAGCGTATCCACAAGAGAATGATCAGCTCTCTCTGAACAGCCGCTCTTTTAGCAGCATTAATGTACTAGCAGCTACCGACTTAACTAGTCTAACTAGTCCTACCTAACCTTTAGCTAGTCCCTAACCATCCTCTGATCTACCAGAAAAACTGATAGAGCGCGCGAGGTCACCCAGCCAATGATTCCGCCGTTTCCGGCTTCAGGGCCCATATACTTTCAATTCACACTATTCATTGACAGGGCGACTTCACGGGCTGCTACCAATTTGTGTGTGTTCCCTACTGTTATTACTCAGTGTACCCGACTTACCATCCACCGACACGGGTACCTATGACCACAACGGATCAGGGGCCTAGCTGTAAAAGGAAAGGCAGCAAATGCAAATTCAAATGATATTCAATACTGTTGTATAATGACCACGGACAACTGGAAGTTTAAAATGTTTATCTAAAGTTCGTTTTCATTAACCATCAAGTTTACAAGAATGAGGCAATCAATAATCAAGATAATGAAAAGTACATAACTATAGAGAAATAAAGTCAGGGTAATCATAGAAACGCTATTATGAGATGCAACAATAACGCTATGCATTCAGGGTAAGGATTCTTTAGACAAATTAAGTAAGGCCGTTCTAGACCATATCAGAAAATGACAAACTGCAATGCAAAATATGATTTCTAAAAGGTAGGGGAACATAGGAACAAGTTATGAAAATATGCAATTGACTTTATGTTTCAATAGTTGCGGCAAAAGCATGGAAAAATCACCATATGCAAAGGTGTATCTTTATTAAAGCAAAAGTCAGAAAAATAGAAAGGTGCAAGTTTAAAGAACTTAGATCAGTATTTACCTAGACTGGTGTAGAAACCAAACCCTGGCCAAGGGTCAGTCAAGGACAGGAAACCCTCAAGGAAGGATACCCCTCAAAGGACAGCAGGTGCAGAATGGACACCCAGGACAGGACAGGATACCCTCAGATTTGGAATCAGGACAGGACCCTCAGGACAGGACAGCAAACCCTCAGGACAGGACCGCTCAGGACAGGACCGCACCCGCAGTTTGGAAGCAACGCCTGCGCTCCACCCTCTCTGCAGCTATCGATCAAGACCCCGATTGGGTCAGCGAACTCCCAGCAAAGTGCTTCGCCAGCACTTTAAGGTTCAGTAAAACCTTAGTCTATGGTCAATTTCGGACAGAGTGCTCTGCAGCGCTCTGTATCTTCAGTCACCTATTGAGTGCGATGGGTCAGTGACAGGTCAGCTAAACCAGACAAGTCGGACGATTCCCTAGGTGAACCCAGGGTAGATATACTCTTTTGGGACGGTGTACCACCCCCCAATGTTGCAAAGTGTCAGAATCCCTCAATTTGGATTGGTCCTAAGGTAGGCTTTGGGTAACACACCAATCATAACACACTATTTGGATGCTTCATTTACATATCTGGGTACCGCCTAGCGAGATTGGGGTTCCCATGAGAAACTGCGCAGAAATACAATGACAATTGTACAATGTAGCGGAACAGGGACAAATGACTTCGTCCAGCCAAGTTTGCAGGTCAGTTCTCAGGAGCATCTTGCCCATCACTGCCAACTGGCGGTGTTCCATCAGCCAAGGTTGTCGGTGCCCCAGAAAGTCGCACATGCGTAGAAGGGACCTCCAAGATGGCTTTCGGTACCGTCAGACCCCCATTCCCCGCGGTACATGAAAAGTAAGCGAAAACAAATTAATACATAAAAATATCATTATGAAAACACATCACAGGGCTTGTACTTTCAACTTATCACTAAGAAATATACTTAGGCAGTCTAAATGTTAGCTACATATCAACAGTCACAAAAGCAGTGGCACGAGCAGTACCACGTTATCGGCAAAACTATGTATTACGCATTCGCATAAATTTCCCTCCAATTCTGCAGACACGTCAGGACACGTGAGTGTGACTGACGCATGCGCAGTAACTAAATACAAGCGGCGGCCATGTTTTAAGTACACGGATTAAATGCATTAGAAATACACATAGGCAAGCTTCATAAACTTTACTCAAACATAAAATAAACGTTAGTAAGACGTACAATTATTACCTTGTTACACATAGACGAGGTTCATGAATACAGCAAGTCGCAAAATATGCGAAGCTTTGCTTCATCACAAGTGCACGGAAGGATCACAGCTCTACTGGGCTAGGCCGTGCCACCTTTGCCATGTATCCCTGATGCAGCTACCAAGGTACTTGGCGCTGTGTGCAGTGCAGTCGGCCAGACAAAAGCCATGATAAGAGCCTGCTGATGGCCCATGTGCCTCAGAAGTGGACTGCATGACCACTGCAGTGCCAAAGTGTGCCGTTGGGTCAGGACCAGTACTGAAGACCAAGTGACTCGAGGGGTGCCCTGTGGGTGCCTCCTGAAGGATCAAGGTTCACCTCGAGGCACTGTGTGCCGAGCACAGAGGCTAGCGACCACTGCCCCGAAGAATGATCACATGCTGGCCTGTGGCCGGCACACTGAAGAACGGCCAAGTACTCACCAGAGAGCTGGAGTGAACGTGCGGTTAGTCAAGTCCCCTCTGTAGTGCTGGATTGAGCCGGAATCTACAGCCATCCAGCTGGAAGAGGGCCACTGGCAGACGTCTCCACTTCTGTCGCAACTCTCTGAGTGAAGTGCGAAAAGGGTTGTACATTGTGAGTTTGTAGAGCCATAGAAGGGCAGACCCTGGGACAGCAGTGGTAAACGCCTCAACCCCCAGGGCTTGGGACCACAACCCCCTGCCTGCCACATAGCCTCCTGAACGAGGTCTTGCAGAACATTATCCTACACACGTTGGGCCATTTAAAGGCCCACAAACCTTCTAGACACCATGCATTACACTCATCAAAAACAGACTGAAGCACCTAGAAGTGTCACCGGTCCTGATCCTGTGTCACTTGCAGTAGAACCTCTTTAAACTGGCACTCACTGCCTAAGCCCTGCCAGCGCTGAAAACTTCCCCATGATACTCTCAGCCCTTTAACGTCACGAGAATTACCCTACCCCCTCCCTAAAAAACAAAACAAGTTACTTATCTTCAGTAACACCGTTTCTGGTGGATACTCCAGCTCACTTCAGATTCCTCACCTTAGAAAATTCCCCAGGCACCAGGAAGGATGGAGAGGACTGGAGGAGGGGAGGGGTGGAGGATTGGTGGGACGAGTGGGGGGATGCTCCTGTATGCTGCTAGGTGGCTACGGGCAGCTCTGTACCGCCCCGGAAGGACGGAGTAGATCTGCATCTGAACACCACCCATGCACGCTAACATCAGTTTCTTGGTTTTCCCTTTCCGTGCCCTCAGACGGAGAACTACTGTATACTAACTTGGGACCTTTTTAGGTGTTAAAAAGAGGCCACTGCACATAACAGCAAGGTGGGAGGTCAGCGAAGAATGCGTGGTGAGCGTATCAACCAGAAAGAAAGTTACCAAACGGAAGTGACTTATTCTTCAGACGTATACTTCTAACCACAGATTCCTCACATTAGATTAGATACCAAAACAGATCCCCTGGTAGAAGGTTTGTAATGTGGACTCCCCAAAAAAAGTCTTGCAGGACCAAGTGGGCAAAAGTCCTTCTACTGGACCTGGCTGTCAAGTCAGTACTGCTTTCTGCCACCCGCAAACACCACCAACTGATTCCATCCGCTAAGAAATCAGCAATCAAGGATCGTCTCGACAACAACACTCATAACAGCAAAGAACTCTTCAACATCGTCAAAGAATTCACCAACCCCACCGCAGCATCTAACGACATCACTCCCTCCCAAGACCTCTGCAACGCATTATCCTCCTTCTTCTACAACAAAATTGCTGACATCCACAACAGCTTTGAGAACTCTCCAAGCAATCACCCCTCCCCACCCCCCTCTGATCCTACTCCCCCAACTAACATCCTCAACGCCTGGAACCCAATTACTACTGAAGACACCATTCACCTCATGAACTCAATCCACTCTGGCTCGCCCACTGACCCTTGCCCCCACCACATCTTCAACAAAGCTAACTCCATCATCGCCCCCCATCTCCGTGATGTCATCAACTGCTCGTTCAACTCTGCCACCTTTCCAGAAAGCTGGAAACACGCAGAACTCAGCGCCCTTCTGAAAAAACCCACAGCAGACCCCTCTGAACTTAAAAACTACCGACCTATATCCCTCCTCCCATTCCCGGCCAAAGTCATCGAGAAAGCCGTCAACAGCCAACTCGCCACCTTCCTTGAATCCAACAACTCCCTTGATCCATCTCAATCTGGATTTCGAGCCAAACACAGCACCGAAACCGCCCTCATTGCAGCGACCGACGACATCCGAACACTTCTGGACAACGGAGAAACAGTGGCCCTAATCCTACTTGACCTTTCCGCCGCTTTCGACACAGTTTGCCACAGCACCCTTATACATCGACTCAGCAACATCGGCATACAAGGAAAAGCCTTGGACTGGATCATCTCATTCCTCTCTGAGAGAACTCAAAGAGTCCGACTCCCCCCATTCTACTCAGAGGCCACCGAAGTCATCTGCGGCATACCTCAAGGATCCTCACTCAGTCCCACCCTCTTTAACGTATACATGACTCCTCTCGCCTCCATCGCGCGTCAACACAACCTCAACATCATCTCTTATGCCGACGACACCCAGTTAATCCTCTCCCTCACCAAAGACCCCAACACCGCCAAAACCAACCTTCACGAAGGCATGAAAGAAGTAGCCGAATGGATGAAACAGAGCCGCCTAAAACTCAATTCAGACAAAACGGAGGTACTCATCCTAGGCGCTTCCCCCTCAGCTTGGGACGACTCCTGGTGGCCTTCCGCACTGGGTGCAGCACCAACACCCACAGACCACGCACGTAACCTTGGCTTCATCCTAGATTCCTCTCTCTCGATGTCCAGACAAGTCAACGCCGTCTCGTCTTCCTGCTACAACGCACTTCGCATTATCAAAAAGATCTTCCGCTGGATCCCCCTCGAAACAAGAAAGACTGTCACCCACGCACTGGTCACGAGTCGACTGGATTACGGCAACACACTCTACGCCAGAATCACAGCAAAATTACAGAAAAAACTCCAGCGCATCCAAAACGCGTCGGCGAGACTCATATTAGACATCCCGCGCCAAGATCACATCACCAAACATCTAAAAGACCTCCAATGGCTTCCTGTTAACAAAAGAATTACTTTCCGCCTTCTCACCCACTCACACAAAGCCCTCCACAATATAGGACCCGAATGTCTCAACACTCGACTGTCCTTCTACAAACCCACCCGTCAACTTAGATCGTCCAATCATGCCCTCGCCACAGTCCCGCGAATCCGGAAATCCACCATGGGTGGCAGATCCTTCTCCTACCTGGCTGCCAAGACATGGAACTCACTCCCCACTCACCTCCGCCTTACTCAGAACCACACCTCCTTCAGAAAAGAACTTAAAACCTGGCTTTTCGACAAATAATGAACCCCTTCCCCTAGCGCCTTGAGACCCTCTGGGTGAGTAGTGCGCTTTACAAATGTCAGAACTTGAACTTGAACTTCTGAACATATGTGTAGAAAATCCACCTTTTCTGCATGGCCACCAATCAATCAATCAATCAGAGCATTTATATAGCGCACTACTCACCCGGAGGGTCTCAAGGCGCTGGGGGGAGGGGGTCCGCCCTGCTCGAACAGCCAGGTCTTGAGCTGCTTCCTGAAGGCGAGGTGGTCCTGGGTCAGGTGGAGGTGGGTCGGAAGGGAGTTCCAAGTTTTGGCGGACAGGTAGGAGAAGGACCTTCCTCCTGTGGTGGCTCTTCGGATGCGGGGGACGGCGGCGAGGGCGTGGCTGGTCGATCAAAGCTACGTTTGGGAGCGTAGAAGTTGAGGCGGCTGTTGAGGTATCCTGGTCCTTGGTTGTGTAGGGCTTTGTGTGCGTGGGTGAGGAGCCGGAAGGTGATTCTCTTGTTGACCGGGAGCCAGTGCAGGTCTCTCAGGTGTCCGGAGATGTGGTTGCGTCGGGGGGTGTCCAGGATGAGTCGTGCTGAGGTGTTCTGGATCCGCTGGAGTCTCTTCTGGAGTTTGGCGGTGGTTCCGGCGTAGAGGGAGTTGCCGTAGTCCAGACGGCTGGTGACGAGGGCCTGGGTGACCGTCTTCCTGGTCTCGGTGGGGATCCATCGGAAGATCTTACGTAGCATGCGCAGGATGTTGAAGCACGACGAGGAGACGGCGTTGACTTGTCTGGTCATGGAGAGGGAGGAGTCCAGGATGAAGCCCACCGACTTCTCGCTTTGCTGGACCATATATTTTTGCTGAATTTAGAACTATGTGCACTTTACCTCTGCTAACCAGAAGTAAAAGTGCCTGTGCTCCCCCTTTAAACATGAATTGGCTCATTATTAATTGGCACATTTAACTCGACTAGAAGTCCCTAGCATATGGTATAGAAGGGAAACATCCTAAACAACCAAGTTCAAACAACGACTTACCTGAACAACGAAGTCTGAACAACAAATTATCACATACCCCGAAGTCCAGAACCACAACTTTTAGGAACAACGAAGTCCTTAACAACGAAGAATGTGTGGCACGTGACTTATCTTAATTTATATGTTGTTAAAAAAGGTTCGGAATGTATTTACCTTTTTATGCCAGTAGATGGCACTGTTGGTTTGTATTTCACTGTGGTGAAGACTTTCTCTTTTCGACGCGAGTGAAACTCTCTGGCTGTCACAGTTGTAATGGCATAAAAATGGTGGCTGTGCGTTTTTTATAAGCTTTATTGTTGTTGAGAATGAAAATATTTCTGGAAACGTTTTTTAAAATAATGTTTATTTATGTGTGAACGTGATTAACGTCATCGATTTAAATAGTGCTTTAATTTTCTTATTTCAGTTCGTTATGCCCCGGCATTTTAGTGAACATTTATTTTATTTTTTATTAGACAGGTTTTATATAGCGCTGGCTAGACCCGGAGGTATCAGAGCGCTTTACATGAACATCCGATCATAGTTACAGGTTACATCGTTACAAAGGTTACACAGTTATTAGAGCATGGCAACATGTAAGGTCAAGATAAACAATAAGCACAAACACGTAAGGGGTAAAGCAGGCAAGGGGAAAGATTCTGGAGGGGGGAAGGAGCTGGGGAAGTAGACAGGTAATGAAGGCGGGAAAGAGGAGGGGAAGGGCGACGGGGACACAAACTGGTAGAGTCAAAGCAACGTCCAAAGTCCAGTAAGCTGTGATCCCAGGGGAAGAGGTATCACTTTCCTATCTCTATTGCGGGAGGCTCCCTTTACGCAGTGGACTCTCTCAGAGAGGTCTCTGAGACTCCAAGGCCTACATACTGGACTGCAAGGGGTGCCATACCATACCTCAAGTGTGAGTGGCTCCCTTGGCGCAGTGGACTCTCTCAGAGGGGTCTCTGAGGCTCCAGGCCTACCTACTGGATCCTTCCCCATAAAGGGGAGAGGGAGTGCTTTGGCAAGGGGTGCCATACCATACCTCAGCTGTGAGTGGCTCCCTTGGCGCTGTGGACTCTCTCAGCGGGTTCGCTGAGACTCCAGAGTATAAATATTGGATCTTTCCCCAACAAGGGGAGAATGAGTGCCTAGTCAAAGGGCACAAAGGACAGGGGGCTAGGCAGACTAGCAGGCAAGGTGAGAGATTAAGGGGAGCGTGGATAGGAGCTAGGAAGGTAGGCAAGGAGAGAAAGAGTACTAAATGGGAACAAATTTAATTAATGAGTCCCAGGGCCCGATAGTGATGCTGGTACTTAGAAAGCGGTAGGCTGCCGTTAAAGCCTGCCATCATCCACAGGGCACCAGGGTCTCAGAGTTCCTAGAGGTTGTAGGGACAAATCGCTGACGAAAGCACATGAAAAGGTTTCCAGGTGGTGGATGATGTGGAATCACCTCGCTTAAAGGGTGTTTTTCGTGCAGTGGGGCGGCATGCAGCTAATGCCAGTGTCCATGTGTATCCCAGCACGGACTCAGTCCCTGATATGGGTCCGGTCACGGAGGATGCGTCAGTTCGGGTTTGCGGGCCCCTCCCCCCTGAAAGGGAGTCAGAAACTCACTTTCCTAGGGTCTTAGCAACTCTCCAACAGCACTCCCGGGCTCAACGAACATGGGTGCAACTCTGTGCGTCAGGCCTTGGTCATCAGTGCTGCATGGCGGCGGCAGTAGCAACTTGAAGATTCTGGGCTACCACCTTGCCTCAGCAGACTTCTTCAGCTGTTGTGTCGCTGTGCTGCAAATGGGAGGCCAGTCAGCTGGCCCTTGGGATTCTCTTGGCTTGATCGGTCTCTGGAGACGGCGTCTCCTTGAGCAGGACAAGGCAGGCACAGAACCCCTCTCTTCACTAGACACCCGGTGCAGCAGGTGCAGTCCTCATTGGTGCCGCCTGCTGGTTTCTCATTGTAGCAGGGCAGTCCTTCCAAGCCAGTCGAGATCTGAGGTCTGGGTGCCTGCAGTGCCCCTTTTATGCTTCTAAAGTGCCCTCAAGGCAGGATGCGGCTAGTAGGCAATGGGCTACTTGGTTCCCTCCCACCTGGTGACCACTTACTGTGGAGTGTGGCACCTGGCTTACCCTGCAATACACCATTCTGGCACACTCCCAAGATGGCGAGACCCCTTTCTTGATGTTCAGACCTCCCTAGTCCACCTCTGAGCAATGGCTACTTCAGAGCTGCTGTCAGCTGTGTAAAAATAGATGATGGAATTTTAATAGTGTGCCTATGTGTGAATTATTGACTTTTCAAGTTCGTGCGGAGTTTAAAAGTATGTCTTTCCTTTGGAAAATATGTTAATTTAAGGAATCTTCACAAAAACATATATATAAAATAATCATCTATTAATACCTTTATTGCTTTTAAGCACATATGAAATTTCAATCAGCCTTAACGAGTCTACTGTCCTTGATTGTGTTTGAGAAGAGGGGCACACTTTAATGTTTTTGTGTTCGTGACTTGTTAGGTACTTAAGCAGATTAAGCACAGCCTTTCATCTCTGCTTGATTGTGCGCGCTGAAGGGCACAAATTGAACATGTTTATTTAAAAGAACATACTGGCGTCAATTAGTAATGGGCAATATAAAGTATTTTCGTGGTTAAGGAAGTCGCTGTGAAAAAAGTCATTGTTAAGCATTATTCGTGGTTTAGCTTTCGTGGTTTAGGGAGTCGTGGTTCAGGCAGTAGTTGTTTAGTCATAGAATCGGTATAGAAAGGGCAACCACAGCCTAGAAGTCAAATGCCACTAGTGGCCTGCAGCGCATATTGTGTACCATCCTCTACAGCGACAGGGTAAATTTAACTTCTTGCATACCCTGTGAATCCTGACTACTGCAGTGTAAACCCTACAATACGACCTGTCAAAAGCATTGTGATGGGAGAAGCCTTAATTTAAATATGAATAAGTCACCCCTATGAAGAAGTTGTAGCCCACAAGGAAGGGCATATGGGATTTAAAAGTGGTGCATGTAGAAAATGAATGTTTCCAAGTCCCTCCAGTGACAAGGCCCAAAATGCCATTTTCACTGTAGCAGGCCTAGTTGTCCTGTGTAGAAAAAAACATATAGAGTATAGATTAAAATGCTGAAACTGTGGCAAGTTAGAAAAATTATTAAACTACACATTTTTAATAGTGATTAAAAATACACGTCAACACTGAAGTCAGATTTTTAATATTAAAGAAGGATAACTTCTAGAAAGTTTCCCATTACCTACAAGAACTGCAAAAACGCTAATTAGCATAAACCTCTGTCAGCTCCAAGCCCGTGCTCAGCCTTGAAGAGGTGTGAAATAAGAATTAAATGCCTCCCAAGAGCAGACAACACACTGACCGGAATGGCTCCTCTGAACTTCACAAAATATTCAGAGTGGGGGCTGTGGGCCTCCTCGGACCCCACACCTTCAGATCCTGCTTGACAGGTCTGTTGATCCACATGTAACACCTGGGGCACACTTGAAAGGGAGAGAACAGGATTCTAAGAATTCTTGTAGATCCCTGCCTGGTTGCTCATGGACCCTGCTTTTGTTCTACCACGCTTCGGTCTCTGGGTTTGTTGTGGTAGAGTACCTGCCTCAAACTGGATTTTACTGATAGATGTGGGAAAACTTTAGAATTACCATGGTATGCTCCCCCTCACACCCTTAGCCCCAAGGCCCACGTTTAGAGTGGCTGAAGACTTTCTCCATCTTAAAGATGTCCTGACACATGCCATTCCGGGCCTGTTGGCAGTAGGTCAGACAGGAACTGCTGCAAAAATGGGTAGGGTTGGCCCCAGGAACTTTTACGCCATTAGTTTTAGCATGCTCTGGCGTCACCCCCACCCACCGGCTATTGGCAGGCATACATGTGGGACGTCCAGGCACCCACTTCAGAACATTTTCTGGACCTGCAGAAGTCCAGAAGAAGACTAGACCAGCTGTCAGTAACCCAAAAGGCACCCTGAAGTACTAGGCCTGCTCACTCTTGTATCCAAGACAACGGAGTGGACCCCGAGGGCCAGCTAGCTAACCTCCTATGTGCCTAAAGGGCCATCACAAGCTGCAAGAGACCTTTTCCTAAAGTGTACAACTGACTTGTGGCAAAAGCATTTGGGCTGGATATTGCTGTTAGCCTTTGCCTGAAACCTTGAGTGTTTTTAAGTGCATTACCCAGAGTTCCTGGGGGCCTTAGAAGTGTACTCCTGTGGTTGGTTGGGAGGTGGCTTGTTGGAAGGTGGTTTGTTGGGACTTAAAAGACTAATTTAGAAGGTAACATCTTTCAGCAGGACGAACCTGGTTGGTGTATCCCATCAGCGATGCATCGTGGTCGGCCTCAAAGTGTACCCATGTCCTGGTCTACAGCGACTATTGATGATCACTGGCACTTCTTGGTGTCCTTTCTTCTTAAAACTTAAAAGATCATATAGCCAGTCCTGTGATTGGATTTTTTTGTAATTGTATTTGTTTAATTTCCTCTATTTTCCTAATTCAGTTTGAAATGTTCTATTGCGATTTGACTTTATTACTGTTTTGGCAGTGCACAAATACTTTACACATTGCCCTAAATTAAGCCGGCCTGCTCTGTGCCAATCTACCAGGGGGTTGAGTTCAGGTTAATTTAGTGACTTTGAGGGTTCACCCAGAGAAAGTTTGAGATTATTCTTTGAGGCGGGTAGCCACTCTTCCCAAATACTCCAATTTCCTACAATATACAATGACAACCTCGTCACAGCCCGGCAGATGTCAAGGACAGGCACTCTACGAGCCACCACACTGGCAGCAGTATTAGCCCTGGTAGAACAGGCTCTCAGACCTGTCCAGGTGTGAGACTCGTCATTAGAGTGAACTCCTGGCACTTTCAGTCCAGCCTCCATTTTATTATAAAAAAAGAACCCACAGTTGAACACTGAGAGATGCCGGGCGCATAAGACGCTCTTCAGTCAGGTGATGCACGAGCAAATGTTCATAGGCTCAAAGGGCGAACCAATGAGAAATATGAACACCGTGTCAAGGGTCCTACAATGGCATAACCAACGGCTTGGAAGGGAACTTGTCAAACCTTTAAAGTCTGGGGAGTATTCTAAGGTGAGGAGTCCGCAGCTAGAAGTACCTATCACAACACAATCCACTGCCGCTCTGACCTCTAACTGGATGGAATATTAAATGGAGACACTGATGCCCAGCCTTGCCTCTTTTGGTATTTCAGATGTAAAACCAGAAGAAAAAGGAGAATTCAAGCATGGTACCCCTTTTCTCCTTGTAGGTAAAAAACATTTTAAAAAAACAGGAAACATCCTTTACAACGCAACTTTTACCACGCAGTGCCTTTACGACGCAACTTTTACAACGCAAACCATTACAACGCATTGCGCTGGGGGGCGCTCTAGGATAGGGAATAGGTTTAATGTACTATCCAACACCTTCCCTAGTGTCCACGGGGACTGGAGTTGGAATAGTAAATTAAACTATTCACTATCCAGCGCCCCAAAGCGTTGTAATGGCATGCGTTGTAAAACTCGCGATGTAAAAGCATGCGTGGTAAAAGCATGCGTTGTAATGTCATACATCAAAAAAAAAACTTCCAGAGTCCAAAGATTCTACGTTGTCTAGTGCTTGGATATCCTTATGGACTGTGATCACACTATGAAAAAAGCCAATGTTTACATAAATACACACGCGTAGGGGTGCACACTGTCTCCCAAGATCCTGCCTCACAAAACAGGTCTAGCTGAGCCTCTTTCAAAAAGGCACTGAAAACAACCCTATTCATGGAGACTTGTCATTATGCCATAATGAGACCCTCACCTCCGCCAAAAGGGACTGAGTCTCTTCTCCCACCCGATACCCTCACACAGATCCCAATAACTGGGAAGAGACAAGTTTGGATAACAGACGTTCATCACCTGCCTGTGAGAATGAGTAGAATAATGTACCACCCATGCAGTGCTGCACAGTGTCTTTTTGTTACCACTTGGGGGTATAAATATATATAATAAATGCATATTTATTCGCCGCACAAAAATCATAAAGTGCAAATTGAAGTAAGAGTTCCAGAAAAAGTGAAAATTTGCACTCCTAACTGGACTTGCTCACACATAAAATTTTACCAAGAGGTTCAAATTTTAAATCAAATATATTCTGTTCACAATGATGGATTATAGTCGTTTCACGGTGAGCACAATTGTTAAAACTTTTTGCTGTGAGTTTCCCACCTGTAAACAGTTTCACATATAACTACTGTCAAAGACAGAAGGAAATCTGATTCACTTCCAATTTGTTTGCAGTGCAGAAGGGGTTTTTCTAGAGAGAAAATATTTTCCCAGTTGAGAAAAAGTAAGCAAATGAAAGTACTCATTTGGAAATTTGTCACACATAGGAATGCCTAAATGTTTACGCATCAAGTTGTCCAGGGAATACGTGTCAGAAGCAGCGGGCCAGGAATTCTTCTCAAATTCCTCATGAAATCTAGAAAACTCAGAAAACTGTAAGGTCTGAAGTTTCTGTGAGTAGTTGCATATTAGTTCTGATCCTTTCGTTGTAGCCGATTCATAAAGCTTTTCCTGTATGTGGTTGTGCCTTAGGTCTGTACCCTATGCCTCTGTTATTTCCTGCAGTCAGTTGTGCTTGGTCATTGAAACAAGCATTGGAAAAGTCAATCGGTCTCAGCAATACAAGAGCTATTGGCTTTGTCAATGTGTTTCAGCATTGCAAGGCCAGAAGGTAAGTGTTCCCCAGGCAGATGCAGCATTTAAGCGCCCGCAGCTGATGCGCCGTTCCCCCTTTGTGTAACCACAGGCATACTTGAACAAGGCATCACAAATACATTTCACCATTTGATAGTGAGCAAAACACTATATGAAGAGTGCAAATTCCCTTTAATGAGTGCGGCCATAAACGTCTAGTAAAATCATGGTACTTATTTTGGTCACCTCTCAAGAACAGAAGGTACAGTCTGCCTTAGTGCAAATCACACTTGTGACTTGCATGTTACACACACGTGCCTGCTGCAGGCACTCAACCCACTGAGCTATCAGACTGGCTAGAAGTATCAAGTACCAGAATCATCAAATGCAGAGATCACTGCATGCATAGATTCAAATTCAGGAATCCTTTACTAATTCTATTCCCTCTTTCTACTGCATGGTGTTGTGTGGGTCTCTGTTGTGTCTATCTGGTTTGACATAAACATGGCATAGTCTGCCCATACCTCCCTTCCAGTCAGCGAATTGGATTTACACCGATCACTTCGATGTCAAGGCCTTTGCTAGAAAGTGGTAAACCAGCTCATTAGGCCACTGTACATTTGTCACTGGGTCGCGTGTGTTGTATGTATGTATGTGTGTCTTGTAAAGCGCACGGCTACCCGGAGGTTTCCTGGTGCTGTAGACCGCTGGGGAACCCGTCCTGGCTTTCCCTGTGAGATGGTCCCTACCGGGTATCTCCAAGGTGAAACCAGGCATCCCCGGCGTCTGTGGGGGGCCGTTGTAGAGATGAGGCAAGCTAATGCCCAGAATTGCCGAGTGTGTTCCCTGGTTACAGTAGGCACCGAGGCGAGAATTATCGTGTCCGCTGACCCTGGTCCTCGACCCTGCCGCGTCGGGAATTGAACCCTGGTCCCGGGCCGTTCTCGGCTTACGGGTCTGCCGCCTCTAACCAGTGAGCCACACCACTCCACATCCATGGGCTCTAGGCCCACATGTTGAGGAAATGAGCTGACACCAACACCGTGATCGTAGTTGCTGGTAATGGCCACGAGTAAGTGCACTCCTGCTCCTTTATTAGCAGGGCCCCTCATTGGTAGCCCCTGTGTTGGATGGGTGGAGGTGAGCGTGTGGGCCAGCCCTCGAGGGAGTGGCTAGCAAAGCATACAACAGGACACAACATTCCTCCCAAATCATATGAAAAACAAAAAAGCAAGCACAAGTCCAAACTATGGGAAAGAATGCAAAGACAAATAAAAACAACTAAAAGTCTCGCGAGGCCAGACAGCGATGGAATGGTTCAGCTGGAAGCACCCGGGCATCTCGGCACGAGTCCATGTTTTAACCAGGTACGTCTGGACACAAACACAGTGCTGATGAAGTCCGGCCCTTCAGTATTGCATCAGTTAACTGACAGTTCCCCTACATGATGGTAGTCAGTCCAGCGTACTCTTGCTGTCAGACACTGGGTGTTGTCCAGTTCATACATGGGTGCATCTGGAGCCTGAGTGAAACCCACTGTAAGCACCTTAATCCTTTGACTACAGCCTTGGAAATCTGCCGGTGGAGCAAAGTAAAATCCACCTCTCACGCTTGGGGAGGCCCTTTACATGAGTTGCCACAGGACCGCCTATGGGCTGCACTGGGTCTGCACGTGTCCGCATCTAGACAGCCGCAAGACACCTCGGAGCCTCCGCCTAGTCACTTGCGCAACTTCAAGGGTGGACGTAACCTGGACAAACATGCACACACCACCAGGACAGGATGTATGCCAGCTAGACAACTGGATCAGTACATGGTGCAGGATTCCACTCATGTCATGTAACGCCCCCTAGATGGTACCGATGCACATGGCTAATGATGGGATGGCAGCCATGAAATAACTCGTAAAAAGTGGCGACAGGCCACGCAATGCATGCCCTTTGTATACATGCCCTAAAAAGTGGCGACAGGCCACGCAATGCATGCCCTTTGTATACATGCCCTAAAATGTGGCGACAGGCCACGCAATGCATGCCCTTTGTATACATGCCCTAAAAAGTGGCGACAGGCCACGCAATGCATGCCCTTTGTATACATGCCCTAAAATGTGGCGACAGGCCACGCAATGCATGCCCTTTGTATACATGCCCTAAAATGTGGCGACAGGCCACGCAATGCATGCCCTTTGTATACATGCCCTAAAATGTGGCGACAGGCCACGGAAACTCACAGGGAACACCTGCTCACTCCGTCACATCCTCAGGACTCCGCATCTTCTCACGTCACAGACCACTCCCCGGTCTGGTCCTGTCAATAAGACTGGGAGGCTTCCCAGATGCGCCAGCCAGCTCAAGGACGACAGTGAAAATAGGATCCAATCTGTAGTGCCTTCCATACCCATCTTCTCTTTAATAAAGTATTCCGGCAACTCTGGATCACTGTGGGAGGTACAGGACTCCCTTCTCATTTACAGGTGTGACAACCTGCCACGAAGATCATGAGAATCTCCGTGGATCTCTTTCAGCGGTGGCCACGTGCCATCAGAGTCATATGCCCTCATCATCAACAAGGCGGAAATGTAAGAAAGTAAACGAATTGATTCCACATGCACCAATCCAGGCCCTTGTATAATTTACTATGTACACAAAGTGAAAACCCCATCAGAATTAATCCTTTCTTTTCCAGGCACAGGCTGATTGGTTGAATCACGTAATACAAGGAACTGGCATCCCTTTGAAACAGTCCTCAAACAAAACATTCTTTTCCAGCCTTTCTCCTCCAGGAGTCCCTTGGCCACTATACAATCTCCACAATTCCCACCTACATCTGAACCATATGCCAGGTGGCTTTCACCTAGACCAGCAAGCTGTGTATCTCCTTGACGGTTTGCATAAACAAGTGCCACTCACTACTAGGTGGCGCCGCTTGTACTGCCACAGGCCACAGCAGCATTTGGGAGGAGTAACCTGTAACGGCAGTGACAGAACCAGTCCAACAGTCATGTTGCAGTGTACTGACAGGTGCAGAGAGGGTGTTGCTCACACAAGATGTAGCAGGGTGTCGTCCTCATTTGCAGTTAGCCAGCACGCCCTTCGCTGTCTGTGTCACTGCCTTTGTGGAGTGGTGTGGCTCACTGGTGTGGCTCACTGGTTAGAGGGAGCAGACCCGGGAGCAGAGGACGGCCCGGGACCAGGGTTCAATTCCCGACGCATAAAGGGTCCGTAGGTCGCACGCTACTCCACCATTCCAGCGTGTATACCCCAAGAGCATCATGGATAATGCAGTTTTCTTGAAAGCGGGTGCGCTTTTCAAAAGAATCGAAGTGTAATTGCAAGGTTGCAGGCCAACTCTGGACACCGGTGTTTCAGGATTTTTGTCCTTCATCAGCAGAGTGTAGGATGAGTGTCAGGGGTTGCTGTGCAGGCTGCCAAAGTGTTCTCAGGTATGGTACCTCTCCAGGCGCGTAGGGCGTTAACCTGAGCTCGTCAGCTCGAAGGCTCAAGGGAGCCGTAGTTACGTACAAAGTTCATAGGTCGCACGCTACTCCACCATTACAGCGTGTGTAACCCAGGAGCATCATGGTAGATGTTGTTTTATCAAAGCGGGTGCGCTTAACAAAGTTCCGAAGTGTGATGCATGGTTGCAGGCCAACTCTGGACACCGGTGTTTCTGGATTTTTGTCCTTCATCAGCAGAGTGTAGGATGAGTGTCAGGGGTTGCTGTGCAGGCTGCCAAAGTGTTATCAGGTATGGTACCTCTCCAGGCGCGTAGGGCGTTAACCTGAGCTCGTCAGCTCGAAGGCTCAAGGGAGCCGTAGTTACGTACAAAGTTCATAGGTCGCACGCTACTCCACCATTACAGCGTGTGTACCCCAGGAGCATCATGGTAGATGTTGTTTTATCAAAGCGGGTGCGCTTAACAAAGTTCCGAAGTGTGATGCATGGTTGCAGGCCAACTCTGGACACCGGTGTTTCTGGATTTTTGTCCTTCATCAGCAGAGTGTAGGATGAGTGTCAGGGGTTGCTGTGCAGGCTGCCAAAGTGTTATCAGGTATGGTACCTCTCCAGGCGCGTAGGGCGTTAACCTGAGCTCGTCAGCTCGAAGGCTCAAGGGAGCCGTAGTTACGTACAAAGTTCATAGGTCGCACGCTACTCCACCATTACAGCGTGTGTACCCCAGGAGCATCATGGTAGATGTTGTTTTATCAAAGCGGGTGCGCTTAACAAAGTTCCGAAGTGTGATGCATGGTTGCAGGCCAACTCTGGACACCGGTGTTTCTGGATTTTTGTCCTTCATCAGCAGAGTGTAGGATGAGTGTCAGGGGTTGCTGTGCAGGCTGCCAAAGTGTTATCAGGTATGGTACCTCTCCAGGCGCGTAGGGCGTTAACCTGAGCTCGTCAGCTCGAAGGCTCAAGGGAGCCGTAGTTACGTACAAAGTTCATAGGTCGCACGCTACTCCACCATTACAGCGTGTGTACCCCAGGAGCATCATGGTAGATGTTGTTTTATCAAAGCGGGTGCGCTTAACAAAGTTCCGAAGTGTGATGCATGGTTGCAGGCCAACTCTGGACACCGGTGTTTCTGGATTTTTGTCCTTCATCAGCAGAGTGTAGGATGAGTGTCAGGGGTTGCTGTGCAGGCTGCCAAAGTGTTATCAGGTATGGTACCTCTCCAGGCGCGTAGGGCGTTACCTCAGCTCGTCAGCTGAAAGGCTCAAGGGAGCCGTGTTAAATAAAGGGTCCGTAGGTCGCACGCTACTCCACCATTCCAGCGTGTATACCCCAAGAGCATCATGGATAATGCAGTTTTCTTGAAAGCGGGTGCGCTTTTCAAAAGAATCGAAGTGTAATTGCAAGGTTGCAGGCCAACTCTGGACACGCGCCTGGAGAGGTACCATACCTGATAACACTTTGGCAGCCTGCACAGCAACCCCTGACACTCATCCTACACTCTGCTGATGAAGGACAAAAATCCAGAAACACCGGTGTCCAGACCAGAATTGGCCTGCAACCATGCATCACACTTCGGAACTTTGTTAAGCGCACCCGCTTTGATAAAACAACATCTACCATGATGCTCCTGGGGTACACACGCTGTAATGGTGGAGTAGCGTGCGACCTATGAACTTTGTACGTAACTACGGCTCCCTTGAGCCTTCGAGCTGACGAGCTCAGGTTAACGCCCTACGCGCCTGGAGAGGTACCATACCTGATAACACTTTGGCAGCCTGCACAGCAACCCCTGACACTCATCCTACACTCTGCTGATGAAGGACAAAAATCCAGAAACACCGGTGTCCAGAGTTGGCCTGCAACCATGCATCACACTTCGGAACTTTGTTAAGCGCACACGCTTTGATAAAACAACATCTACCATGATGCTCCTGGGGTACACACGCTGTAATGGTGGAGTAGCGTGCGACCTATGAACTTTGTACGTAACACGGCTCCCTTGAGCCTTCGAGCTGACGAGCTCAGGTTAACGCCCTACGCGCCTGGAGAGGTACCATACCTGATAACACTTTGGCAGCCTGCTCAGCAACCCCTGACACTCATCCTACACTCTGCTGATGAAGGACAAAAATCCAGAAACACCGGTGTCCAGAGTTGGCCTGCAACCATGCATCACACTTCGGAACTTTGTTAAGCGCACCCGCTTTGATAAAACAACATCTACCATGATGCTCCTGGGGTACACACGCTGTAATGGTGGAGTAGCGTGCGACCTATGAACTTTGTTCAATTCCCGACGCGTCAGGGTGTTGGCCCAGGGTCAGCGGACTCGATAATTCTCGCCTTGGTGCCTACTCTAACCAGGGATCACACTCGGCAACTCTGGGCATTAGCTTGCCTCATCTCCACAACGGCCCCCCCACAGACGCCGGGGATGCCTGGTTTCACCTTGGAGATACCCAGAAGGGACCATTTCACAGGGAAAGCCAGGACGGGTTCCCCAGCGGTCTACAGCGCAGAGATTCTCCTTCGGGAGTCGATTCTAGCGCGTTAGAAACCCACAATTAATTAATTAACTGCCCTTGTGCCAGTGATGGTGAAGCGTGCAGGCGCTGCCCTAGGGGTCCCCTGAACTGCCACTCATGCACAAGTCCATAGGAGCACAAATCATGCTAGTGTCTTTAACCCCTAAGATGCTGATGACGAGCTGAGCTCGTCATGTAACGTGGGTTTTTTAAAAACCCAGCGCACAGCGGGAAAACCGCTAGCGCGCATGCGGTTAAGGCAAGCAGCCTGATCTTTAACGTCACTGCCACCACGGGAACATGTATGCACAGCTTCCGGAAACCAGTGCAGGGTGGACACATGTAGGTACTTGGCTCATGCTAGAGCTTTTCCAGCGACAACCTTGGTTTTCTTGCTCTGTTCATTTTCCAACCCTCCTCTTTTTGCATCCTGATTTTGGTTTTCCACATTATTGTGAACTTTGCTGGTCGGGTTTCTTCAAAATCTTCATGTCTTTTGAAATGTTTTTTCAAACTTTATTTCAGTGGCCAGGCCTTGATAAACAGTTTTGTCAGATCTGCATAACGCGGTTTCACCAACAGTTTGGAAGAATCATAATTGATTTCTACTTCTTTTCCTGCATAGAACTGATTTTCTGAGTTTGAATGTATAATTATTATGTAAAGAAGACTTCCGAGACTTCAACGTTACAGCTTTAATCCTCCGTGCCCTCGTGACTGACATGAACGTCGTGTAATTTCGGGTCTGCGCTGTCTGTAGTCAGCCCTCTGATCCGCTGTTCAATGCCAAGGTCACCTTTCTCTTTCTCGCTGGTTTGCATTTCGGGGACTGCCGGGGAAGCGCCACCAACAGAAAACAGTCTCAAGCGCTGCAACAAGGACTGTATCAGACACCCGGCTTGTTAGGCTTTCGAGCCAGGCCTCGGCCAGGAACTCACTTGAGTTGAAGTATTGAGAGACAGTCAGTCACTCGTCAACGCGCACTCCTGGGGAGTGTCACAAACTAAAGCAGCCAGCAGGTGGCGCATCATAGCGCCTCTCCTTCTCCGGGTTATAGCGGCCCTCCCGAAGGCAATGCTGAGCGTCAGTTGCAGGACTGCACACAGGTGAGGCTGCTTCCCAGGCCCGGTTCTAGCGGGTGGGCCGGGTGGGCCTGGCCCACCCAAACTTGAGCCTGGCCCACCCAAACAGGATCCTTGCCCTTGCAGTGAGGGTTTGCAGGCAGGCGCACAACGCCATTGGCCTCAAAGGGCTGTCTGTGTGTGTGTGCGCCCGGACCCAGACAACTTCCCTGGCGAATACACAGACAGTTATAGAGATTATCGCAGCCGGCCCGAGTACTTCACAGGTCATTAAAAGTCCATTGCTATGTTAACGAGGCTTTGTTTAGTTTTTCACCCCTTCATCTCCATTCCGAAATGCGACAAATCCTTTCTTTGACAAAGGTAACCTTTGCCGATTGTACTGCTGGTGGGTATTACTTTTTCGATGCAGCGCATGAGAGAAGAAGTTTGCTTATTCCTATTCACCTTTCCTGCCCCCTGCAGCTGCTTATCACCTCAGGCTGTGACACAGTTTGTTTTATAGAGTAGTTAAGAGAATGTGTTACTATTTGTTTTTCTTTTAAAATTCTGCACAGGCCCAGCAAGACACATACTTCGTGACTGCTTCATTTGAACAGTTGTTATCATTATCATGGTTGCTGCAGGACAAAATAAGACCATACAAAATTCCCAGAAAACCCTGGCGATTAATGATCCTGCTGGAGAGCAATCATCCATCTGTTAGTAGTTTTTAAATGCAGATGAACTGTATTTTATGTGGAAGCTCAGTGGGTTCCTGCCTTTGTCACAGAGATCTGTGTGTTACTTGCAGTTCAGAAGTTACAATCCTAACATAGGACAGTGACATTTGAACTGTCACCAAAGAGCTGCATACAAACATGAATGGTATAGTTAGAACTTTGCTTTTTTTGTTTTGTGATATAGTTAGAACTTCCCCTGTCTTTCATTATTCTCATTTTGCTAAAAAGAGTTTTTTGGGGCACATAAACATTTTTATTAGTAAAGCCAACCCCTACCCACTGGGGTATGCTTTAAATCCTAAGGTTGTGTTTCCCCATACCAAACCCTCTTAAAATATACTGCCCACCGCTATGGATGACATGTGATTCCTACAACTTGTAATCCTCTATGGCTTATGTGACATTCCCTGTAGACTGATTTACATACCTGCATGATTGATTGTCTCTGTATAATGTGTGTGTAATGTCAAGTACTGTTACACCATACACTGATACGAGTAGCGCTAAACAACAAATGAAATGCATATGAGGGAGTGGCTACGGAGAGATGAGGCGCACTGGTGGAGGGTGGTAGTGAGGGAGTCAGAGAAGGAGGTCAAAAGGGGAGGGGCTATGGAGTGATGAGGGGCGCTGCTGGAGGGTGGCAGTGAGAGAATCTGAGGAGGAGGTAAATGGGGGGGCTACGGAGAGATGAGGGGCACTGGATGAGGGTGGCAGGGGGGGAGTCCGAGGAGGTGGTCAAAAGGGGGAGAGGCTATGGAGTGATGAGGGGCACTGTTGGAGGGTGACAGTGAGGGAATCCGAGGAAGAGGTCATGGGGTGGAGGGGGAGCTAGGGAGAGATGAGGGGGAATGGTGGAGGGTGGTAGTGAGGGAGTCTGAGGAGGAGGTCATGAGGGGGAGGGGCTATGGGGATATGAGTGGCTCTTGTGAAGTGTGGCAGTGAGGGAATCCAAGGAGGAGGTCAATAGGGGGGCCTTGGAGGGATGAGGGACACTGTTGGAAGGTGGTAGTAAAGGTATTTACGGAGAAAGAGTTAATTGGTGTGGCACCAAAAAAGACTTTCGCATCAGCGCTAAAGCCGGCCCTGTCATGGCCTTTCTGTTTTTGTTTATTTAATTAGCAGTCGGGTCATAAGGGTTACTGTGGAACATACTTTAAAGTGCGTACCAATTATATTTACTGCTATATTCAATGTTTTAAGTTTGAAGGTGACTTTACTAATGTTTTTACCGAGAAAAATGAAAGTGGATCCCGATGGTGCCTGATATGGGGCTGGGGCCCAAGGTCAGCTGTGAGATAAGGTGCACTGGAGAGGAGTAGTGGATAATCAAGCCTGTAAGGGAGTGAGTGCGTTGCAGAGTCCGGGGTCAGGTGGAGGTAGTAATGAAGAGGGATTCTACCTAAAGGCTCGCACAGAGGGAGCCCGAGAAGTGTAATTTGCCTGATACTCCCACCTCAGAAACCTCCTCTTCCCATCAAAGGAACATTACATGGAAAAAACACTTTTTGAGAGTGATCAAATTTAGAAAGAGATTTGGAAAAGAGTGCGTTTTACTGGGCCTTGTAAAACTAAGAAGAGTTAAAGGAGGGCCCTGAAGCAGGCCTGCCCAGACATATATGCAACAAATCGAGCCCGCAGTGGCCCACCCAAATGCACCCTTGGCCCACCCAAATGAAAATTCCTGGAGCCGGGCCTGCTGCTTCCTCTGGCATAAGTAAGATGCACTCATTTGTAGGCATCTACAATAGCAGCCACGCATGAGTGCACCACAACTCCACTGCACCCAGCGCCGGGCGGCCCTCAGAGGTGACGGCGCAGGGGTGGCAGCCTCCCACAGATGCGGCCTCTAATGTGCAGCACTCTCCTTTCTTCGGGGAGGAACAGGCAAGCAGCCCCAGGCGGGGGATATACCTCCAGCACCCCCCTCGCACCCCGGCGGCACAGATGCTGGCTCACTCACTGCACCTCACAGGTGGCACGGCAGCGCCACTGCACACGAGGCAGGGTCAGCGTGCCTCTCCTCCACAGCAAAGGAGCAAAGGGCCGCGGTGGCAGCACAGAGCCAACTACCACCTCCCGGGCCGAGCCGCCTCACCTCTCCCGCCAGCTGCAAGCAATCACAGGCACCCTCCCCGGCAGCAGACCGCCCAGCAGGCACGTCGCAGGCCCCCACAGCAGGCACACGGGACCAGGCCTGCTCGTCGCCACTGCTGTATCCGGGGTCTCTAGGCCCACATGTTGAGGACATAAGCGGACACCAACACCGTGATAGCAGCCGCTGACCGTGGAGGGAGTTACGGTGGGGCAGGGAGGCGGGGAGGGGGAAGGGCAGGGTGGAGAGGACTAAAAACCGGCATATGGATCATTACAGGTAAGTAAACAATTTAATTAATGAAACGAATTTCGTAGCGCGCACTGCATCGCTTTCGTTTTAATTGTTTACTTACCTGTAATTATCCATATGCCGGTTTTTACTATACCGATTTACTGAAGCGCCTAGGAGTGCAGTTGGTGGCATGTGGTGCTTTACAATGATCATCCAGTGAATTTATGTATTTATTTTATTTATTTTGAAAGTTTTATATAGCACGGACAAGATCTTTGCAGATATCAGAGCGCTTTACATAGAGGGGTACATGAGGGAGAGTAATCATACAAATAAATCAATAGATCAAACAGTACAGGTAGGTGGCTGCAAAGCCAATCATGTGAGTAATAAGATAACAATACAAATAAGCAAAGGGGTCAAACATGTAGTACAGATCGGTGCATAGTATTAACAGAGTTCGAGATAATAGTTCAAGTGTATTTAGCCATGAGAATAGCTTTTACTTCATTTTTAAAGAGTGTAGTGGAAGAGATAAGCCTGGTTTCGGGAGGGAGTGAGTTCCAGATCCTAGGCGCCATTCCTGAGCGCTTATATGTTTTTTCCTTCCGGAATCTTCGAGCTTTCAGCAGAAGATTGTTTGTGCCTCTAGTGTTTCTAGCTCCGCCAGAGATTGTCAGTTTCTGAGCCAGGTAGCCGGGTGAGTTTAGGTGTACCGCCTTGAGTGTCATGCAGGCGATTTTCAGATGAATTCTGGCTTCAAAAGGCAGCCAGTTCAGGGATTTCAAGTCAGGGGTGATATGGGAATGCTTTTTTGATCCAGTGATGAGTCTCGCTGCAGCGTTTAGAGAAGCTCTTAGGGGTACGGTTGAAGTTAGGGGGAGTCCGCAGAGGGCGATGCTGCCGTATTCAATTCGGGGGATGACTAGTGCTTGTACTGCGGTTTGCAAGTCTTTGGTTGGGAGGAAGGGTTTGAGTTTCCTCAGAGTATTGATCTGGAAGTTTGCTCCCTTTGTTGCCTTGCTGATATGTTGCTGCATGTTGAGATTGGTGTCAAGTGTTATGCCTAAAGATTTTGCTGAGTCCACGATGGTGGGTTGGACATTGAGTGCGGTTAGGTGTTTAAGCCAAATTTGAGTGGTGGAGATCTTCGCTGGAGGTGAGATCAGAAGGAACTCCGTTTTCAGAGCATTGAGTTTGAGATGATTATCGGCAAGCCAGGATTGGGTGCATCTGATCGTTGAGTTCAAGAGCAAGATGTCTTTGGGGGACTGTAATTTGAGATAAAGTTGGGTGTCATCAGCGTACATGTGAAAGTGTACATTGGATGCTTGTAGCAGGGTAGTGAGAGGTTCCATGACTAGGTTGAACAGAGTTGGGGATAGCGAGGATCCTTGGGGGACACCTAGCGTTACAGGTATTGGCGAGAACATCAGGTTATTGCTCTTGAATTTCTGCGACCTGTTGTGAAGAAAGGAAGTGAACCACTTGAGAACAGTTCCAGATAAACCCATTCTTGTGTTTAGTAGTACTAGTAAATTCTCATGTTTAACGGTGTCGAATGCTGAAGAGAGATCAAGAAGGATGAGGAGGCAGGTGTCGTTTTGGTCTAGCATTTGAAGTGCGTCGTCAATTATGTGAGTCATAGCAGTTTCTGTACTGTGCCCTGCTCGGAAGCCTGACTGGTGAGGGTTGAGGAGATCAAATTGTTCAATGTGTTTAGTCAGTTGTAGTTGTGCGCATTTTTCCAGCAGTTTGGCTAGAGTGGGAATATTGGTAATGGGACAGTAGTTGTTTGGATCAGATGGGTCGGCTGTAGGTTTCTTTAGTAGAGGTGTGACTTGTCCAACTTTGAGGGAGTCCGGGATGGATCCTTGTTGAAGTGAGCTGTTGATAATTTTAGTCCAGAGTGGAAGGAGCAACGGGGTGAAGTCTTTGACAGCGTTAGCAGGGAGGGGGCCCGTGAGGTGATTGGATGGTTTCAAGGTGCTGAGCAGTTTGCCAATTTCTTTTTCCGAGTATGTGCCAAAGGTGGAACATGTAGCCTTGTTTTTTGGTTCAGTGGGTGCTAGGCACTGGGGTTTGGAGTAGAGGCTTGCGTCAATGAGGAGATCGCTCTTTATGTTGTCAGTTTTTTTGAAAAAGAAAGCAGCGAAGTCTTCACAGGAGGGTGCCTCACGCACAGTGTTGACTGGTTGGGGTTGACCCTTGGATTGTGATCTGATTAGCTCAAACAGTTTTCTCGGGCGGTTTTTTGCTTGGTCGAGCTGGAGGCTGAAGAAGTCTGATTTTGAGCGTTTTATTTTCCTGAAGTAGGCGTTTCTCCTTTTCTTCAGATCTTTTAGGTGCATTGCAGAGGGCGCTGATCTCCAGGTACGCTCTGCCATTCGCATGTCTCGTCTATCCTCATTGAGACTCCCGTCGTACCATGGATTGGAGATTTTAGTAGAGACTCTTTTTAGCTGCATAGGTGCAGCCTCATTAATTATTGAGGTCATAGCGTTGAGATAGTGGTCAGTCAGGGTTTGAACGTCCGTAGCGCCAGTCGGCGGGAGTAGGAGATTGCAACTGTTAGGGGGCAAAGAGCCTGGGTTGAGTTTTTTCATGTCTCTTTTCCAGACTTTGGGCTTGGAGAATTGAGCCGGGTTAACTTTAACTTTTTCATTGATGAAGAATGTGACAATATGATGATCTGACCAGTCACAGGGTTGGATGGACTCGAGTTGGATAGAGTCATCTTTGGAGATGATCAGGTCGAGTATAGAACCTTTCTCGTGGGTCGGGCTGTTGCATATTTGGGTGAGGTTAAGGGCATCGAGGAAACTTTTAAGACTATTTACCACCGCGTCCTTGCGATCGTTCCAGTGGAGGTTGAAGTTGAAGGCCTCTCTCAGCCCTCCGATGCCTTCGAGCGTCTCTGCCGTGGAGCGGGCGGGGGGGGGGGGCCTCTCTCAGCCCTCCGATGCCTTCGAGCGTCTCTGCCGTGGAGCGGGCGGGGGGGGGCCTCTCTCAGCCCTCCGATGCCTTCGAGCGTCTCTGCCGTGGAGCAGGCGGTGGGGGGGGGCTCTCTCAGCAACCTGGTTTATTAGTGACCAGCAGGCCAGTTACGGGGTGTTCTGTTTTTTGCTATTATCTCAGGAGTCCCGATTGTTGCCGCAGGCTCTCAGAGCATCTAAGTGAAAGTAAAGGGAAACAATGTATGCTATGCAAATGAAAAATTGAGATTTATTGTGTCCATATATAGATAGCTCAGAGCTGAGAGGTCTGACAAAAGAAGGGATGTATCATTACTGTGAACTTTATGTGAAACATTCTGAAGAAAGATACGTTAAAAAAAAAATACTCCGGGCTGGTGAGGGGGTGAGAATGAGTGAGTGAATGGCAGCAGAAACAAAGCGGTCACATGAGCTTGCAAGGCAATGGAGACAATGGAGGGATGGCGGATGTACTGTGCGCTGTATTCTAAACCACGAAAAGCTCACTATACAGATGCACTCCTGCAATAAGCCTTTTAGGATCGCATGCTTTTAACCTGTAATTCTGCAACATAACAAACCATGTGCTTGCGTCTGTACGGAGCGCTGTATTCCAAACAATGAAACTCTTACTGTACATATACACTCCAGCGCCTAGGACTGGCGTTGGTGGCAGATGGTGCTTTACAGTGACCATCCAGTGAATTGAAACAAGCCCCTCCCATAGCCTGTTTTATTAGTAACCAGCGAGCCCGTTATGACATGTCCCTGTTTTTAGTAACTATTTCAGTGATGGGGAGAGGGAATGAGTGGGTCAAGGGAAGCTGAAACGAAGCAGTTACGTGACCTTGCAGGGCAATGGAGACCATGGAAGGGATTGCTGACTTTCTCGCTCTCCCCCCACTAATGTTTTCCTGGTAATTAAAAAACATGCTGTGGCTTGAAAAACAAGATAAGATCATGATTTAGAGGTCTGTTCCATGATGGTCGGAGAGCACAGGGCAAGCAGCCATGGGAGTGTGGAAAAGTAAATTTTGCCATGTTCTGTGTCCCTACGTGTCCTCCATCTTATGTTATGTGTGCATGATTAAATATGCATATGTATCCCCCATGTTTGATTAAAGACGCAATTACAGTTGTGTCCATCACTAGTATGCCAGTTTCCAGTTCTCGTGAAAGCTACGAGTATCAGGCCTATGTAAAGTTACGTTGCCACGTTTCTCAGTGTGCACGTTATTTCATTGTAAAGTCCCCGTTTCTAGGCCTCAAAAGGGCCCGGACACCAGATTCAGCTCCTGTCTCCTGAGCCTCGCTGAGGAGCGATACAGCCCCCACCTGTATCCTCGACCCTTCACTTACTTCCTGCCTCACAGTGCCCGGCTCAGCCTGGCTCTGCCTACGAGTCTGCCAAGAGTATGTTATGATTCTAGTTATCAGTCCAGCCCTCCTTCTCTGCATTCCTAAGCTACTGAATCGCATCAATAGTTTCCGTCATTGTCTAGCCTTTACGTCTCCATGTAAGAGAAATACTGCATTTAATGGTCATTTAATATTCTTCATCATGCACTACATGTAGAATAATGCATGCTCCAGTCTTAGAGTCCGTTAGCCTCTCCCCTCCTGACTCTTAGTTTATATCAACATGTTCTCTAAACATCAGATACTAGATACTGTTTAGATACATGTCGCCCTGACTCTCCAGACTTCAGTCTCTGCTCCTAGCACAGAGTTCATAGCCCCCAGCTTCTCCTAGTAACACGTCATTGTCAGTTTGCGCGCACCATTAGGTTAGAGGTCCCGGCTCCTTAGGTAGCCCCCTCCATGTTTCCGCCCCATTTATGACATATTCTGTTACGTTTACATCACATGTCTATGTATACGCCCCTGTTACACCCATTTTCACCCTTATCTTTCGCGACTGCTATTGACCACACCCACTGCTCCGCCTACTGTAATTCATTGTAATGTAACTGTTTTAGTATATATATTTGTGGACTGTTATTAAATGTTGTGCCGATTCTGATCCTGCCCCCGGCAGCGCTGCCATCCTGTTCCCGTGCAGGTTGTCCTGTTCCTGTCCTTTATGCTGTATTAAACCTGCAAACTCCTACTACCTCGAATCTTGACTCTTATTTATTGAGCTATCTGTTATTGCTATGTCCAGTAAAACCTAGATCCGGTATTATTTATTTATATACCACATAATGGCGCCCGAACAGGCACTTGCCCTTTCCCCACGCGCCGGTGAAGCCACGCCGGCCCCCTGACCCTCTGCAGCCGTGACGGAACCATACCGTGCACGTGCAGATATTTCTGCTTCAAGTATCCCTCAGGCCCACGGAGGAGACGGAGGTGGCGGTCCAGCATCCAGACGAGGCGGTGGAGGAACGCGGCGAGTCCCGACCAGAGCCCAAGCCGAGAGTCCAAGGTCCGAGGTATCCGGAGGCCCACCCGTAACAGAAGTCCGAAGTTCGTCCGTCCGGCGTCGAAGCAGTCCAGTCCAGTCCGAGGCCTTCCGTTCTTGCTGCCCGGTGAGTACCATTGCTGGGGTAGTATCTAGACAGGGTCAATCTAATTGACTCTGGTCCGTGGGTTGGTGGTACACAGACCCAAAACGAAGTGTCCACTTCGGTGGATGCGGGTCCTGACGTGTCTCTTTATGAGACCGGTAAGTTTCGTACTGTTTCAGCAGTGCATCTAGTTTCTGTTCTAGTCAGTTCTGTTCTCGAGAAAATTCATGTATTCTGTTTTCAGTATTCCAGGTAGTATTCTGTTCGAACTGTTATTTTAAATATTCTTCATGTATTTTAATGTCGTGGTATGAATGTGAAGTAATTATCGTGTTCATTGTGTATTGTATTGTGTCTAGATTACAGTTCAGTCATGCCCTTATTCTCGAAATCACGTCAGTTAAAAACTAGAAAAGGTCTGCTAGAAGCAGCAGTTCCTGTCCCGCCTAGGGACAGTCCAGGTCATTTTATGTATCAGAAGCATGGCATAAGTGCCATATTATATCTAGATTTATGGGTAGAGTATACCAAAGAGTTAGAGGAAAAGTATAGATGGCCCGTATCAGGTACGTGGGATGCCGAGTGCATCATGAGAGTAGAAGAAGCATTATGGAAAAAGAAAGAACCGAAAAAGAAATCAGAAAGTCAGAACTAAGTAGAGAATCCTTGGAACGAGCCCAGGAAAGGGAACTAATCGAGATAGGTGAACGAGTTAAAACAGAACAGTCAGACAGACAGAGGCATGCCCTCATCAAGGGTATGTATCCTCTTCTTGCCGAGGGCTTGCCAAAAGCAACCCCGGAGGCATCCAGTAATTTTCCGCCACCACTAGTTCCGACTAAGCTATGTCACAAACCGACCGCAGCTGATATTTTCATCTCGTCCTATTTGGACGACACAGTCCCGGAATATGCAAATCCTGTTCCGCCAGTCCCTGTAAATCAGGCAATTCCTGCTCCCCCAGACACCGGGGCACCTCTTGCAGTACCTGCTACGGTACCCCCGGTCCAGCCTACATTACAATTTCCCACCGCGCTGGTACGAAGAGTATCAGTCGACGATTCCAGTTTAGGGGCCGCAGGAGGAGGTCCTCCTGGTACCCCGCCACCGCACCAACGTAGAACGTTGGCCGAGTTACATGAATGTGCGTTACAGCGTACGCCCAAATTTAAGTCCGTTGCAGAAATCCGACGAGCTCTCACTGAATGCCGCTATGATCCAGTTGCAGGTGATGATAGTACAGTAATATATTCCATCCGTGTAAGACGGGTGACCGGGTATTTAGACACCCTACCAGATATGAAAGGAGATCTAGACAGAATATATCGTTTCATCCGTACAGGGGATGATCCAGAAAGTATTGGCGAAGCCATGTCTCAAAGGAAAGCTGAGATCCAGCTCATGTTATTAAAGTTTCTGATTAATTGTCTAATAAGAGAACAAGATTACCCGACTAAAGATCCGGCCGAAATGAAAATCCTGACAAGGTGGAGTGATAATATAGCCGAGGGTAAACACAAGACTATCAGTAGTATAGAGAGTATGTACAAGAAAATTCGTAAGGAAATACTAAAGTTACACGAACAACGTAAAGCAGCACAAGTAAGCGAGAAAGAAAATGACTCTACTGAAGAGGTAGAGGACGAGAATCCCACTAGAATAGCGTATGTAGGAAAATCTAGATTTCCAGATCGCCATTTGCGCCTAGAACACAAGTCAGTTTTACATCATCCAGCACCAGAACAAGGTTCTCTGGAACAAGTATTTCAAGCTACCGATCACATTCTGAAATCACGAATCGGTTACAGTGAATTAAGTACTATGCATGAACAAGAACTAGCCCGATCAGCAGTCCGATGGATTACTGATTCTACCACTTTTCCAGACGAAATAGTGGCACAAATGTTCCTGAAATTGCCCCCAGCCGAGCAGCGACTGGTGGGTATGTATATGATCCAGCACCTCATTACATTGTATGAGGGTCAACATTCTGATCCAGGTCCGTTACACGATGTCCTGAACGAGTTACTCCAGTATAGATGGAAAGGTTTAGGTACCGATTTAATTAGTGTCATTCTAGAACAGCGCCACAAATATAGTATGTTTTTGAACCCGCATTTTGTTCATGTCTCACCTCCAGAAAGTAAACCGTTTTACATAGACAGACAGAATCCGTTACGAGAAGTACACCCAGTTAGGACAACAGATGGTGAAATGCAACGAGTGTTTGTTTACACTCCGATTACAAAGATGGAACTCTTAGAGATGAAAAAGTTAATTCCCTGTCATGATAAAGATCCAGCAGGGTTCCACCGAGAATTAAAGGACATGCTCCGTATGGGAGAATACACGTATCCAGATATAATTAAAATGTTAAAAGTCCTGTTGCCCGCAGGGGTATATGAAAAACTCAAGGAAAAAGATTGGGAGGTGGGAGAGAAAAAGATCGATTGGGCAGTTCTCGAAGCTGAAGATAAGATACGAGTACCAGGTACCGGTCTAGGAGAGAAATGTAAAGAATTACCAGAACTGTTAATACAAGTTTTGCCAAGATTATTAGCCACTAAAAAGGAAGACTGAGATGCAATCTCAGCCTGTAAACAGAAACAAGACGAAGACACTAGTGATTTTTATTCTAGATTCGAGAAATGTTTTAGTATAAACAGTGGCCTCAAGACAAGTAGCGAGTCATACCCTCATCTTTTTGTTACTAAATTAGTCGAGAACTCAAGTCCACAAGTTAAGAATCGAGTTTTGAAAGTCGAAAGTACCTGGCAAGCTAATACCCCATCCCAGATGTTACAGATGCTCCAATACCACCAGAATAGAATCAGAGAAGAACAAGAACACGAGAGAAAACGTATGAAAGACACGAAAATGAAAGTGCTGGTTGCACAATCTATTCCACAAGACAGTCAGAAGAGGGGTCCGAATCAAGCCAGTCATCCTACAGCTCCCGTTAAAGGGACATGCAATTATTGTAAACAGCCAGGTCATTTCATAAACGAGTGTGCAGTTCTGAAACACAATATAGCTACCGGTAAAACTAAAGAAAGACCACGTCCGCCTAGACAAGAACAAGTTTCACAGACTTCTCAGCCACAGAATGCACAACAGACAGTTCCAGCACCGCAGCCTATTGCTGCAACACAGCATGTTACACAGCAGATGTACCAGTATGCACAGTCCGAGTATCCAGAGTATCAGCCATATTCATGAAACAGCCTAGAGAGGGAGGTAGGCTTGCCTCTCATCGAGATACCTGTAGATCAAGAGGGTCCCTATGTTCATAGTCAAGTATTAGGGAAAGACAGAAAGTTTTTGATTGATACAGGGGCAAGTAGGACCACCATCAGTCACGCCGAAGTTCCAGGGGCTCCGCTCTCAGGCTCAAGAAATGTTTCCCTTGGATTTTCAGGAAAGCCTATTGTAAATGAGATATCTCAGCCAGTTACTCTAGAAGTAGGTCCATTGTCCCGCACTACTGATCTGTTACTTACGAAGTCATGTCCAGAAAATCTGTTAGGCATTAAGACACTGAAAGAATTAGGTGCAGTCATATGCTGCTCCCCCGAGGGAATACGATTGTTCCTACGTGACTTCAAGGGTCACTATGTATTACGAGATTTTGATCCGAGATTGTCTAATGTTCCGCAGCATCTATGGGCGCAAGGTCCAACTGATGTTGGTTATATGCAAATCACACCCCATCGTGTGACTCTCAAGCCAGGTGTAGTGTTACCACGAATCAGGCAGTACAGATTGCCACCTGAGGCTGTAACAGCCTTATCCAAAATTATTGACGAGCTCATCGCTCAAGGAGTAGTTGTAGAAACTGACTCCAATGTATGTAATTCTCCGATCATTCCAGTCATGAAACGTACTGATCCAAATGCACCCCCAGTATATCGATTAGTGATTGATCTCCGAGAGCTTAATAAATGTATTATTCCCCAGTACCCAGTTGTCCCAGATATCTCTTCCCTATTGACAGCCATTGATTCTGAAGCCACATTTTTTACAGTCATAGACCTCAAGAACGCATTTTTTAGTGTCCCCATTCATCCAGACAGCCAGTTCCTTTTCGGTTTTTGTTTAAATGGAAGGAGCTATATGTTCACACGCGCTCCTCAAGGTTTCACAGAAAGTCCAAGTATTTACAGTCAAGCACTTAAGAGACAACTAGACAATATTCACATGCCAACTGACACTGCCCTGCTCCAGTATGTCGATGATCTACTGATCACAGCCCGTTCTGAACGTGCTTGCGAGCGAGCATCCCTTACAGTCTTGTATTTCCTTGCCGAGATGGGGCACAAGGTGTCCCCTTCTAAGCTTCAATTCTGTGTCCAGCAAGTGATCTATTTAGGCCACTTACTGTCCAAGAGGGGTAGGCAGTTGACACCCGACCGTATCCAGTTAATAGCGAGTCTTCCTCAGCCCAAGACCCAGAAGGAGGTACGTGCTTTTATTGGCCTTACTTCTTACTGCAGACAATGGATTCCTCAGTATGCATTTCTAGCTAAACCACTGATACAGTTAACGACACAGGAGGCAGCCGTATCGACTGTCCTCCCTTGGACATCTGAACATACATTTAGTTTTAATGAGTTAAAGAAAGCTCTATGCCAAGCTCCAGTTCTAGCAACACCGAACTACAGTAAGCCTTTTACACTTTTTGTCACTGAACGCGAAGGTACAGCATTATCTGTTCTCACACAAGATCAAGCAGGACAATACAAGCCCTGTGCTTATTTTTCGAGCACATTAGATCCTGTAGCCCAGGCTTTGCCTGCGTGCCTCAAGTCAGTTGCAGCCACAGCACTAGCTATCAGACAAAGTGATTCCATAGTATTAGGACATTCCTTGACAGTACAAGTTCCACACTCCGTGGAAGTTCTTTTAAACCGAACACAGACTCAGCACTTGACAATTGCACGTTTAACAGGTTATGAATTGACACTGTTCCAGCCACACATAGAAATCAGACGCTGCAACGTTCTAAATCCTGCCACACTGTTACCGTCAGTAAATTCAAATCCTGCCACACACGACTGTGTGGAAGTAGTTAATATTATGACTAAGCCAAGACAAGATCTGACAGATATTCCATTACCAGATCCAGACCTGACACTTTATGTGGATGGTTCATGTATGAGAACAAGTACAGGAGAACTAGTAGCCGCGTATGCAGTGACTACTGACACTGAAGTTATAGAAACACACCGTATTGACACCCTGTCTGCTCAAGCAGCAGAGCTAGTTGCTCTGACACAAGCCTGCATACACGCCAAGAACCTGAAAGTTAATGTTTACACAGATTCACGTTACGCATTTGGAGTCGTACACGACTTCGGAGTGCTCTGGCAGGAGAGAGGTTTCATGACTTCTCATGGAACCAAGATTCAGCATGGTCTCCTTATTCAAGCTCTGTTAGATGCCATACACTTACCGACATCCATTGCTATCATGAAATGCAAAGCACATACGAAAGTTACTGACACTATTTCTCAAGGTAATGATCTAGCAGATCGCACAGCCAAGCTTACAGCACAGACACCAGACATTCCAGTTAATAAGACACCGACATACACTCCAGATCTGACTACCTGTATGACAGTTAAGGACCCCACTCAAGATGTCATAGATATCCAGTTACATGCTACTCCCGATGAAATCAAGAAATGGTCCGAACAAGGAGGGGTCCAGACAGATCAGGGATGGGTAACGAAGGGTAAAGCCACATGGTTTCTCCCCGACTCCATGGTTCAAGTCATTATCAATACCGCACATAGTCCAGCACATTTAGGAGAAAAAGCTATGTTAGACAGTATCCAGAACATTTGGTTCAACAAGCATTTACGAGCTGCAGCCAAGCAGAAGGTCCGTACTTGTATGATATGTTGTCAGTTTAATCCAGGTAAAAGTGTTCCGGTGGAACAAGGTGGATTCCAGCCCCCTGACCACCCTTTTGAAGTCCTCCAGATGGATTATATTCAGATGGAGCGATGTCGAGGTTTCAAGTATGTCCTTGTAGTGGTATGCGCTTTGTCCAGGTGGACAGAGGCATATCCAGTCCCAGATTACACAGCCGCGACCACTGCCAAGCAGTTGGTTCGTGAATTCTTCCCCCGCTACGGACTCCCTAGAGTCGTATATTCTGACAACGGCCAGCCATTCTCATCCGAGTTGATGAAACATGTTTCCCTTTTGTTAGGGTACCAGTGGAAGTTCCATTGTGTACGCCATCCAGAAGCAGCCGGTCTCGTAGAGAGACATAATCAGACCCTGAAAATCCGAATTGCAAAAGTATGTAAAGAGAAAGGTGTGGACTGGCTAGTAGCTCTGCCAGTTGCCTTGTTTTATATGCGCATGGTCGCACATTCCAGATCAGGTCTGTCCCCTTATGAGGTCGTATTCGGCCGCCCCCCTAACATGTGGGGTACACCTAGACCTCGAAGTATTACCGATGTTTCAAGTAATATGCTGACAGATTACCTAGCTTCCTTGATGTCTGCCCTCAACTCTTGTCGTTCACAGGTTGCTGCCGCATTTCCAGACAATACCGAGGTGGCACCGCATGAAATCGTTCCCGGATGCATGGTTTTGGTCAGGAACTTTGATCGTTCAAGTCCGCTGGAGCCTCGCTGGAAGGAACCCCGACAGGTCCTCCTGGCCACCCGTACTGCCGTCAAGCTGGAAGGCAGGAAGGGCTGGGTCCATTTGTCACATGTGAAAAGATTTTTTGGATTGAAACCTGTTTCAAAGAACATTTCCGAGGATCTTAAAGACTGCCAAAGTACTATTCTTAAGGACTGTCCCGCAAAAGACATTGCTACGAACCCTTCCCTGTTAGAGAAAACTCCGCAACAGGAGTATAAGCTTAAACTAAGGTCTAGTAAAATAAGTCAGCCAGTTTGATTGTCTAAGTCCTCCCCTAGGTGAAACGGTTAGACCGGTTTCTGACATGTATATAATAGACCCCCACAGAGAGAGAGTTAGTGAGAACTCTAGAAGTTGCACTATTATTTTATGTTTTCTGCTATATTTTAGCATTATGATCTCCTGCACCAGTTATGCATTTTATTTGTGTTTTTCAGTTTCTCATGTAAATAAGTCTGCTAATGTTACAGTAGAGCACACGTTTAGTGATCTGCCTCCTCATGAACTTTCTTATCGTCTTGCTATGCGTAATAACTCTTTTATCCGCATGTTACATTATTCACACCAGACCAACAATGCCACAAATTGTTGGGTGTGTGGTCGACTCCCCCCTTTCCAGACACCGAAGGGAGTTCTGCCACTCTTTCCTTATCCATTTTCACATAATGGTTCGTGTGGAGCATGGTCCACGTTAACGTCATCCTCAACAGATATGTCTTTACTTAACAGTACATGTTTCCCAGACAAGCAAGGTCTTCCCCACAGAACAGGGTTAGATCTAGAGAATGAAGTTTATAATCTAGGTAATTATTCTTCGAATTTCATGGTCCTGAATGTTCAGTCTGATTCTACTCCAGACTTACCTGCTATTTCAGTACTACCAGTCAAAGGTGAATTATGTGTCCGAAATAATGGTTCCGTACATGTAGGCCATAGTGATTGTACTACTATTGTCAAGTATAGTGACAGTAGGAAATCTATTTTCAAAGCTTCACGTCATTCTTATTTTGTTTGTGGTCAGACCGCATATGTTCGTCTGCCCCTCGATTGGGAGGGAACATGTTACATTGCCTTCCTACTGCCACCAGTTTTCCTAGCCCCACCTGACTATCATAGGAATTCCCACCTAGTACATACTAGACACAAGAGAAATCTTCCGATTGTCGATTATACTGAAACTGCTCTAGAACAATACATAGATATCAATAAAGGTGTCTTCCCCTACTTAGGTACTGTCGTGAATAGTAAACTGATACGTAGATTAACCAGAACACTTGAAGCAGTAGTGATTGAGACTACTTCTGCTCTAGGTAACTTAACCGAAGAACAATCCTTTATGAGAATTGTCGTGCTCCAGAATCGTCTCGTCCTTGACATCATACTGGCCGATAGGGGCGGGGCCTGTAGAGTCATCTGATCTAGTTGCTGCATTTTCATTCCTAATAACGCACCGTCTGTTTATTCAGCTATTACCAGACTCCATAAAATTGCCCATATGTTACACCAAGATCCAGGCACCTGGACATGGTCCGGTTGGTTCTGGAATATAATTTCCGCCTGGGGATGGAAAGTATTGTCATTTCTGGGTATTGCAGTAGCGATCATATTCAGTTGCTGCCTCTGTTTACAATGTGGCCCTGCGATTTGCGGCATTTGTGCTACATCATGTGTTCCTAGTCCCAAGTCCCGTCCTAAATCCAGTTCCAAGAAAACTCGAGACGAGCAAATGATACTGTATGAAATGATAGATGGTATCATGAATATTGATGTTTCCTGATGGAAACGTAGTGACAAGGAGGGAATGTGGAAAAGTAAATTTTGCCATGTTCTGTGTCCCTACGTGTCCTCCATCTTATGTTATGTGTGCATGATTAAATATGCATATGTATCCCCCATGTTTGATTAAAGACGCAATTACAGTTGTGTCCATCACTAGTATGCCAGTTTCCAGTTCTCGTGAAAGCTACGAGTATCAGGCCTATGTAAAGTTACGTTGCCACGTTTCTCAGTGTGCACGTTATTTCATTGTAAAGTCCCCGTTTCTAGGCCTCAAAAGGGCCCGGACACCAGATTCAGCTCCTGTCTCCTGAGCCTCGCTGAGGAGCGATACAGCCCCCACCTGTATCCTCGACCCTTCACTTACTTCCTGCCTCACAGTGCCCGGCTCAGCCTGGCTCTGCCTACGAGTCTGCCAAGAGTATGTTATGATTCTAGTTATCAGTCCAGCCCTCCTTCTCTGCATTCCTAAGCTACTGAATCGCATCAATAGTTTCCGTCATTGTCTAGCCTTTACGTCTCCATGTAAGAGAAATACTGCATTTAATGGTCATTTAATATTCTTCATCACGCACTACATGTAGAATAATGCATGCTCCAGTCTTAGAGTCCGTTAGCCTCTCCCCTCCTGACTCTTAGTTTATATCAACATGTTCTCTAAACATCAGATACTAGATACTGTTTAGGTACATGTCGCCCTGACTCTCCAGACTTCAGTCTCTGCTCCTAGCACAGAGTTCATAGCCCCCAGCTTCTCCTAGTAACACGTCATTGTCAGTTTGCGCGCACCATTAGGTTAGAGGTCCCGGCTCCTTAGGTAGCCCCCTCCATGTTTCCGCCCCATTTATGACATATTCTGTTACGTTTACATCACATGTCTATGTATACGCCCCTGTTACACCCATTTTCACCCTTATCTTTCGCGACTGCTATTGACCACACCCACTGCTCCGCCTACTGTAATTCATTGTAATGTAACTGTTTTAGTATATATATTTGTGGACTGTTATTAAATGTTGTGCCGATTCTGATCCTGCCCCCGGCAGCGCTGCCATCCTGTTCCCGTGCAGGTTGTCCTGTTCCTGTCCTTTATGCTGTATTAAACCTGCAAACTCCTACTACCTCGAATCTTGACTCTTATTTATTGAGCTATCTGTTATTGCTATGTCCAGTAAAACCTAGATCCGGTATTATTTATTTATATACCACAGGAGTACGGGGGCAAGAAACAACAGCAGGAAGGGGGTAATTGGGGGAAAGGATAAGAAAAAATGCAGAGTGGGTGAGAGGAATTTCACGACGGTCGGAGAAACAGAGGGTAACCAGACACAGGGACAGAGGATGAAGAAAGTGACAGTGGGCGGACAGTGATTGGGGAACAGGACAATAAACTTGATAAGAACATGATTTAAAGGCCTGTTTACAGAAACAGCATGATGTTCTAAGCGAGTAAAAACCCTGACTGCCCCAGAGGCGGGCTCTTAAAGAAAACAAGCATTGGCATAGCCAATAGCTCTCGCTTTTGGGACCTTATAAGTATTTAGTTATGCAGCACAATATCATTGGTGCAACAACATCAGCTGTTGCATGGCTAAACACTTATAAGGTCCCAAAGGCGAGACCTATTGGCTATGCCATTGCTTGTCTTCACTGTCCTTAAATCCCTTGACAAGTCCATCATGTTGTACTTGACATGTTATGAGGAATTGGCAACGTGCATGTTTCATTGGTAATCTTGCGAGCTAACTCACGTTTTCAAAACTGTTTACTGAATTGATTTATTTCAAACAACACTGTTTACTGAATTCATTTATTTAATCCGTTGGAGATGCTGGTGATTGAACCCGGGGCCTCATACATGTAAAGCATGCGTTCTACCACTGAGCTACATCCCCTTCCGTAGTGACGTGCTCAAATCAGAAGTATTGAGGAAACAAAAGCGGCTGTGATCTTTCACACTCCATGAGCGCTAACTGACATTTTTAACACAGTTTACTGAATTAATTTATATTAAGCGGCACAGTGGTTTAACAGAAATCAATTTTCGGGAAATACAGATATTTAAAAATAAATAACAAAACGTGGAGATGCTGGGGATTGTACCCGGGGCCTCATACTTGCAAAGCATGCGTTCTACCACTGAACTACATCCTCTTTCGTAGTGACGTGCTCAAATCAGACGTATTGAGGAAACAAAAGTTACAGTGCTGTTATTTCTGAATGGTAGTGAAAGAGACACAGAAAAGCGAGATAGCGTGCCTGGACAATAAAATAATAGCAATCAAGAGAGCGCTCTCTCCCGTCTGCTTAAGAATATGACATAATACTTGGTATCGAGATTTGTTTATCGCATCTCCTTTGCCCGTCTTTTGAAAATAAAGTTATATGAAGAAACACAGCAGCAGATCTCAGGGTTACGTTTCTTTATTAAATGTTTTTCAGTTTGTAGCTTTTACTTAAATTTGAAGAAACGTTAACATATTTTCCTTCAGCGCTTTGCCAGTTTCAGGAGCGCTGCGCTTTATCTACTTGTTCAGAGCGCTTCGAACCAATATTCTTCAAGCACGCTGAAACAGAGTGCACCTTCGAGAAATTGTAAACAAACGGCGCTGTTATTTAATAAAGGCCTAAGGGCATGTTGTGTCAGAGGTGGGAGGTGTCTGGAAGCGGCACTGTTACTAAATAAATCAAGGAGCACAGGCATGCTGTGACGGAGGTGTGAGAGGTCTGGCAGGGAACAGATGGCCTGGCCGTGAAGCAGGGGGCGGGGCAGCGCTGGGGAAGCCTGTGGGAGGGTGATTGATGCCTTTGATGTGGGGAGGGAGGAGAGCCTTTTGCGAGCCTTGTGCAGGAGAAATGAACAGATGTCCGTGAGGTGTGGGAGGAGTGCCTGATGCGCGTGCTTGCTGTCACGTGGTTCACGTGAACTTAAAGGAAACCGCAGGGCAAGAAGCCCTTAGTTTCACGAGGATTTTGGCTACTTGAATTCTCGCGCAAGCGCATCGATAGGTCGTGAGACCTAAAAAGTTCCTAAAATGGTCATGAAATGGGAGGAGTGGATGGATAGTAGTAATTGGTTCCTGCTCTCGGGGAGGGTTAAACACAGGAAGAGGGATGACGCATGCATGCCATGGACAAACAGGGAGAAAGATTAGGAGAGAGACGATGGAGCCAGCAATTGGGAAGCCTATGGGTAGGCTGAAGCCTATAAAGTATATGCAACATGTCCCTTCCAAGGCTGCGCATGTGCGGTCTAGAGCAGAGACCTAAAAATGCTTCCTGAATTAGGTATTTGTTAAATCTAGGGCACACCTCACTGACCCCTTCAATGAATAGAGCTCCCCAGCTTTATATATGCAAACGCAGAAGTACATATTTAGGGGTAGTGACTTTAGGTTTGTTGTCAGTTTTTAGAATTTGAGTTAATTTTCAGGTCGCATTTGGGCATGAGCTCCCAACGTACATTATCTCCGGCAAAACTTGAATGTCTTTCAAACAGGTAAAGCTCAACGACCTGTACAAAAAACACAGATCCTTAAATGAAACACCAGTTCAAATATATTGTTTATTTAAGTATTTACATTGCAACTTCGCAGTTTAAAATACAGGAGTAGAGCAGATAAATACAATGTCCTTCTCTAATTTGTACTATAAAATAAACCAATACAAAAGTGATTAAATCATCAAACATCTTTGATTTAGAAGCTGCAATACTTCCACTAATCTCAAAGAAAAATGTTACTTACCTGTAAGAATAGTTTTGAAGCTTAAGGCTACTTTAGATTCTCGTGCTGTGCATCATCCAAGATCTCTGGAAATAATGCAGCTCTGAGCCACTGACGTCTATAAATTTAGCCACTTTAAATTTCTGGAAGTCGACAATATACGTTAGAGTTACTATAAAGGCAGAACACGAGCTTCGTCTGTTTCTTGGAGCTCCGTTCACCACAGAGGCCTGGAACCCCAGTATGACAATGTGTGCACAGTGTAGGCTTGGAACAAATAGTTCAGGTCGCGAACAAGAGATTCAGAGGTGCACAGTCATGGAAGTCCTCGTAACCAAGAGTCAATCATCTTTGCTTTTAGGATAAGCCGCTTATGAAAGGCATGAAATCTGCAGAACTAGTCACTTTCCCATCTCAAACGCACTCATCTAGGAAGACAAAATGAGACCAGCCTAAGACAGCAGATGTGATGGGAATGATGAAGACACATTGGTGGGAATGTTCCACAGAGCAAGGACCTTTCTGCTTGTCTTTTAGATACCAAAGAGACACCACATTTTCACAACGCTACTGAAGAAGAGCGGGTGATGCGTGTTTGTGGTTTGAAACTCAGGGGGACACTGGGACAGCTCAATCCTTTTCTTAAATTGTAATAGAGTTGGAACTGGAGAACTGGGATACGTAGGAGGCCAGGACTGGGTTGGTCGGCAATACTTTGATGGGCAGATCCCAGCTGAAGGTGTCCACGTCGATCTGTTCTGCCCCCGTCCAGGTAATGGTCTCCGGCTGGTTCTCTGGAACGGTCGGCGTCTCCACTGGTTCACGGGAGGTCACAAACTCAAAGTGCAGCCGCCACTTCAGGGACACTGCAAACAAGGAAAGAGTCAGTAAAGATGGAACTGAGAAGGTCATTAAATAGGTACACTGCGGACAGCCAGGTATTGATAGTAGATCTAGGAGGTATATAGACATGCCAGATTTGTGGGCGATCAACATAAAATACATCTGGGTACAACTGATTGAAACAGAAATAATTTGCAGTCAATGGTGTGTCTGAAAATACAGTATACATCCAGCCGACACTTGACACCCTTCAGCCTATAGTTAACAAGTAGGTTATGTCTTGGAGAAGCATGCTTAATTACAAGGACAGGTTCTTCACATGCACCTGTTAAAACACAGATTAAACTAACAGAACCTTTCCATAGCACAACACTCAACAACTACTGTGAAATTTCTGAGACAACAATGACGCAGTCTGTCTCTGTCGCTCACTCTCTCACTTTATCATCTGCCCGACAGCACCACTGACCGGGCACAGAAGCACCACCTGTGCTGCTGGCACAAGTGTGAACAGAGCCCCTTGCAACCAAATCCAGTTTGACTCGTGGTATCACAGTTCACAAAAGTACTTCTTATTAGAATGGTGCTTAGGTTGCATGGACTCTCAGAGTATTATATATTAAGACAGTACTTACCAAGGGGTACATGTCAGAAGAACGTTTCCTAGGTTGCATTGACTCTCAAAGTACTGCAGTTTAAGAAAGTTCTTACAGAGGCATACATCTCATAAGACTGGTGGCCTGGCTTGCATTGACTCTCAGAGTAACACAGCCCAAGAAAGTACATACCGAGGCATACATCTCATGAGAACAGTGCATGGGTTGCATTGACTCTCAGAGTACCACAGTTCACAAAAGCACTTACAGAGGCGTACATCTCATAAGAATGGTGCCAGAGTTGCACTCACTCTCGGAGTACCGCAGTTCAACAAAGTTCTAACAGAAGCATACATCTCATAAGAATGGTGCCTGGGTTGCACAGCAATAAGTGAGAAAGGAACACAGCAGATATGGATATCTCAACTTTACGTTCAGAGTAAAGCACCTCATTGCTCTTCGTAGAACTGAAAGTATGCTAAGGGAAGGGAATTGGTTTCACACCAAAGCTGCACCATCTCACGCGAGATAGACCCTGGGGGAAATGTTTATTTTATCCTGTGCCCTTGGGCATGGACCGAATATCGCTGGATCCTCTTTGTGTATTCAATTCTCTATCAGGTCTACTCATCTTAAAGGGGGGGGTTGTGCTAGCGGAGTCATTCCAAACTCGGGGATGCCTCCATCTGATCCCGCTCCAACATCCAGGAGAAACATGGCCATAATAAACCAATAAAGCACCAGGGGACTGTAAAACAGTCTTTGCAGGCAACATGCAGCTCAGGCAGGTCATGGCCGTGATAATGGTTCAGAGATCACAGTGCTGCCCTACGCACAATAAAATGAGCTGCTGGAAGAGGGTGGGAGACAGGAGCAGGACAACATGGGTACAATGCAATCAGATGACTTTCTAGATTATGTTTTCCAAATTTAAATTAAGATCATATGGACGTTCTTGAAGTAGCCTCTTTTTGTTTACGTGTCTGAAAGCTCCACTTTCTTTCATCAACATCTTTTCCATATTCTGGAAATTATAAGTGTTGCGTCTTCCTTCAACCAGTGTATACTGACTCCTCTGCCCCAAAGCGTGTGAAATTAAAGAGAAGTAGAGAAAATCTGTGCACAACCCTGATGCAATGTAGTGAACAGTGGGTAAATGGAGGTAGAAACTCACAAACCTGGCACTATCACGCAGATATACAAATCTAAAGCACACCCTTTTTGTTTCTGTTCTATTCGTGAATTCATCCATTCATCAAGTTTGGCGTGCATATGCACTTAAACGCTCTGCTCCAAATGCACAAAATTAATTAATCACAAGGTGGTGACACGAACAGAAACAAGCATTTACAATGCAACGGTCTCGCCTTTGCAAAGGTTAGAGCTATTGGCATTGTAAATGACAATTTTTTTATTTATGTGTTGGTTTTGAAAACATAAATAAATGGCATTGTCATTTACAATGCCAATACCTTAATCTCTCGCAAATGTGAGACCTATTACATTTGCACCCACACACACACACACACACAGCCACTCACACACACACACATGGATGTGGTGGCAGTGGATCTGGTGGATGTGGTGGCAGTGGATCTAGTGGATGTGGTGGTGGTGGATGTGGAGGATGTGGTGGTGGATGTGGTAGTGGTGGTGGATGTGGTGGTGGTGGATGTGGTGGTGGAGGATGATGTGGTGGTGGTGTTGGGGGATGTGGTGGTGGTGTTGGGGGATGTGGTGGTGGTGGATGTGGTGGTGGAGGAGGATGTGGTGGTGGTGGTGGATGTGGTGATGGTGGATGTGGTGATGGTGGATGTGGTGGGTGTGGTGGATGTGATGGTGGTGGATGTGTTGTTATTGGATGTGGATGTGGTAGTGGGTGTGGTGGTGGTGGGTGTGGTGGTGGTGGATGAGGTGGTGGTGGATGAGGTGGTGGGTGTGGTAGTGGTGGATGTGGTGGTGGTGGATGAGGCGGTGGAGGATGACTGGTGGTGGATGATGAGGTGGTGGATGTGGTGGTGGTGGATGTGGTGGTGGATGTGGTGGGGTGGTGGATGTGATGGTGGTGGATGTGTTGGTATTGGATGAGGTGGTGGATGTGGTGGTTGTGGGTGTGGTGGTAGTTGTGGTGGTGGTGGTTGTGGTGGATGTGGTTGTGGTGGATGTGGTGGTGATGGATGTGATGGTGGTGGTGGATGTGGTGGTGGTGGATGTGGTGGCGGTAGATGTGGTGGTGGTGGATGTGGTGGTGGTGGATGTGGTGGTGGAGGATGTGGTGGTGGAGGATGTGGTGGTGGAGGATGTGGTGGTGGTAGATGTGGTGGTGGTGGATGTAGTGGTGGCGGATGTGGTCCTGGTGGTGGATGTGGTGGTGGTGGTGGAGGATGTAGTGGTGGATGTGGTGTTGGTGGATGTGGTGTTGGTGGATGTGGTGCTGGTGGTAGATGTGGTGGATGTGATAGATGTGGTGGCGGTGGTAGATGTGGTGGTGGTAAATGTGGTGAATGTGGTGGTGGCAGATGTGGTGAATGTGGTGGTGGCAGATGTGGTGAATGTGGTGGTGGCAGATGTGGTGGTGGATGTGGTGGTGGTGGCGGATGTGGTAATGGTGGAGGATGTGGTGGTGGAGGATGTGGTGGTGGTGGAGGATGTGGTGGTGGAGGATGTGGTGGTGGATGTGGTGGTGGTGGATGTGGTGGTGGTGGATGTGGTGGTGGATGTGGTGGTGGTGGTGGTGGTGGATGTGGTGGTGGTGGTGGATGTGCTGGTGGTGGTGGTGGATGTGCTGGATGTGGTGGTGCTGGATGTGGTGGTGGATGTGGTGGATGTGGTGGATGTAGTGGTTGTGGTGGTTGTGGTTGTGCTGGTTGTGGTGGGTGTGGTGGTGGTGGATGTGCTGGATGCGGTGGTGGTGGATGTGGTGGTGGTAAATGATGTGGTGGTGGTGGTGGGTGTGGTGGAGGGTGTGGGGGTGGATGTGGTGGTGGTGGAGGTAGGTGGATGTGGTGGTGGTAGATGTGGTGAATGTGGTGGTGGTAGATGTGGTGAATGTGGTGGTGGCAGATGTGGTGGTGAATGTGGTGGTGGTGGATGTGGTGGTGGAGGATGTGGATGTGGTGTTGGAGGATGTGGATGTGGTGGTGGTGGTGGATGTGGTGGTGGTGGATGTGGTGGTGGTGGATGTGGTGGTAGTGGATGTGGTGGTAGTGGATGTGGTGGATGTTGTAGATGTGGTGGTGGTGGATGAGGTGGTGGTGGATGAGGTGGTGGTGGATGTGGTGGTGGATGTGGAAGTGGTGGATGTGGTGGGGGATGTGGTGGTGGATGTGGTGGTGGATGTGGTGATGGTGGATGTGGTGATGGTGGATGTGGTGGTGGTGGATTTGGTGGTGGTGGATGTTGTGGATGTGGTAGATGTGGATGTGGTGGTGGTGGATGTGGATGTGGTGGTGTATGTGGTGGAGGTGGATGTGGTGGTGGATGTGGTGGAGGTGGATGTGGTGGATCTGGTGGTGGTGGATGTGCTGGTGGAGGATGTGGTGGTGGAGGATGTGGTGGTGGATGTGGTGTTGGTGGTGGATGTGGTGGTGGTAGATGAGGTGGTGGTGGATGTGGCGGTGGTGGTGGATGTGGTCCTGGTGGTGGATGTGGTCCTGGTGGTGGGTGTGGTGGTGGTGGATGTGGTGGTGGTGGGTGTGGTGGTGGATGTGCTGGATGTGGTGGTGGTGGATGGTTGTATTCATGTGTTGTACATGTAATGGTGCCACATATGGCGAAAGGTATGTCCTGGGGCTACAAGTACATAAGACACAGGCTCTCAGTCAGGCATACACATGCATACCATTCAACCATACACATGTTCCTACATCCCCACAGACCATGCACTCACTGACGCACATGGCAGGCCTATTATAGCACCTCTAGTCACTTTATTTTATTCAAACCATAGTATCAGGCCCCATGGACATTAGGTTTAAAGTCAATGAAGCTGGGCAAAGAGGTGTCTGGTAACAATGTGCGAGCTACTTAGACTTCAGCAGCTCACAACGATTTTCAATGTTCAGAAGTAGCTCTCATTGCAGGAAAGGTTGGCGACCCCTGATCTAGGAGTTCAGCTCTATTTCCACCCTCCACCCGGAGCTCGGGGGGGTGCCTGAATGCAGTCACCAATGGCCATCAGCGTGTTTTCAGCTCAGGTCGGCATCGCCTTGTTTGTATGCACTGAATTCTGTGTGCACATCCTGCCCACGCTGCCCTGTGCACAATTCCTGGTACGACTGCGGACGCCGACCTCTTAATGTGCACTGATACCTGTGTGCACAACCTTCCCGCGCTGCCCTTTGCACAGACCCTCCTGTGAGTCGGGGTCGTCACCCAGCTGGCAGCCGGCTGTGAACAGCCTTCCAGCCCTGCCCTCCGCTTGGCTCCTGGCTATATAACTTCTAGCAGACGTCACGCTCCTGCCCCGGCTCCGAGTCTGGCAGGCGTTCATCCCCGCCCTAAGACCTTGCTGTCACTGGCGGGACAGTGTATCTGAGCTTTCCACCCTCCCTGTCTCGAGCACCAGCCACCTCTGTCCTGTGGCTGCCTTCCGTGTGACTGCAGCTGCGCTCGCATCCCTACCTGTCTCTGAGCAGCATCTCAGCTTCCCTGTCTCCCGGTGTAACCCTAGATCTGTGCTTGCATCCCTGTCTGGCTTTGAGCAGACTCTCACCCTGCCCTGTCTTCCTGGTGTAACCCTGTACCTGTGTTTGCAGTACTGCCTGTCTCCGAAAAGTACCTCATCCCTGTCCTGTCTCACGATGTGACCGGTATTTGTGCTTGAATCTCTGCCTGTCTCCCAACAGCCTCTCATCCTGACCTATCTCCTTGCATGGCCCTGCACCTGTGCTTATGGCCCTGGTGTGACCCTGTATATGTGTTTATAGTCCTGCTGCCTGCGAGGAGCCGCTCACCCTACCCTGTCTCCTGGTGTGCCCGTATCTGTGCTGGGCAGCCCTGTCTGTCTCGGAACTGCCTCTCATCCCGGCCATGTGTCCTGGATATAACCGTGTATCTCTGTGCTTGCGGCTCTGTCTGTCCACGAGGAGCTTCTTCTCCCTGGGCCTAGCTCTGTGTGACCATGTATCCGTATTTGCAGTCCCTGCCCTGTCTCGTGCAGTGACCCTGTATCCGTATTTGCAGTCCTGTCTGTCTCCGAGCAGTCCCTGCCCGGTCTCGTGCAGTGACCCTGTATCCGTATTTGCAGTCCTGTCTGTCTCCGAGCCGTCCCTGCCCTGTCTCGTGCAGTGACCCTGTATCTGTATTTGCAGTCCCTGCCCTGTCTCGTGCAGTGACCCTGTATCCGTATTTGCAGTCCTGTCTGTCTCCGAGAAGTCCCTGCCCGGTCTCGTGCAGTGACCATGTATCTGTATTTGCAGTCCCTGCCCTGTCTCGTGCAGTGACCATGTATCTGTATTTGCAGTCCCTGCCCTGTCTCGTGCAGTGACCATGTATCTGTATTTGCAGTCCCTGCCCTGTCTCGTGCAGTGACCCTGTATCTGTATTTGCAGTCCCTGCCCTGTCTCGTGCAGTGACCCTGTATCCGTATTTGCAGTCCCTGCCCTGTCTCGTGCAGTGACCCTGTATCCGTATTTGCAGTCCCTGCCCTGTCTCGTGCAGTGACCCTGTATCTGTATTTGCAGTCCTGTCTGTCTCCGAGCAGTCCCTGCCCTGTCTCGTGCAGTGACCATGTATCTGTATTTGCAGTCCTGTCTGTCTCCGAGCAGTCCCTGCCCTGTCTCGTGCAGTGACCATGTATCTGTATTTGCAGTCCTGTCCGTCTCCGAGCAGTCCCTGCCCTGTCTCGTGCAGTGACCATGTATCTGTATTTGCAGTCCTGTCTGTCTCCGAGCAGTCCCTGCCCTGTCTCGTGCAGTGACCATGTATCTGTATTTGCAGTCCTGTCTGTCTCCGAGCAGTCCCTGCCCTGTCTCGTGCAGTGACCATGTATCTGTATTTGCAGTCCTGTCTGTCTCCGAGCAGTCCCTGCCCTGTCTCGTGCAGTGACCATGTATCTGTATTTGCAGTCCCTGCCCTGTCTCGTGCAGTGACCCTGTATCTGTATTTGCAGTCCTGTCTGTCTCCGAGCAGTCCCTGCCCTGTCTCGTGCAGTGACCATGTATCTGTATTTGCAGTCCTGTCTGTCTCCGAGCAGTCCCTGCCCTGTCTCGTGCAGTGACCCTGTATCTGTATTTGCAGTCCTGTCTGTCTCCGAGCAGTCCCTGCCCTGTCTCGTGCAGTGACCATGTATCTGTATTTGCAGTCCTGTCTGTCTCCGAGCAGTCCCTGCCCTGTCTCGAGCAGTGACCATGTATCTGTATTTGCAGTCCTGTCTGTCTCCGAGCAGTCCCTGCCCTGTCTCGTGCAGTGACCATGTATCTGTATTTGCAGTCCTGTCTGTCTCCGAGCAGTCCCTGCCCTGTCTCGTGCAGTGACCCTGTATCTGTATTTGCAGTCCTGTCTGTCTCCGAGCAGTCCCTGCCCTGTCTCGTGCAGTGACCCTGTATCTGTATTTGCAGTCCTGTCTGTCTCCGAGCAGTCCCTGCCCTGTCTCGTGCAGTGACCATGTATCTGTATTTGCAGTCCTGTCTGTCTCCGAGCAGTCCCTGCCCTGTCTCGTGCAGTGACCATGTATCTGTATTTGCAGTCCCTGCCCTGTCTCGTGCAGTGACCCTGTATCTGTATTTGCAGTCCTGTCTGTCTCCGAGCAGTCCCTGCCCTGTCTCGTGCAGTGACCATGTATCTGTATTTGCAGTCCTGTCTGTCTCCGAGCAGTCCCTGCCCTGTCTCGTGCAGTGACCCTGTATCTGTATTTGCAGTCCTGTCTGTCTCCGAGCAGTCCCTGCCCTGTCTCGTGCAGTGACCATGTATCTGTATTTGCAGTCCTGTCTGTCTCCGAGCAGTCCCTGCCCTGTCTCGAGCAGTGACCATGTATCTGTATTTGCAGTCCTGTCTGTCTCCGAGCAGTCCCTGCCCTGTCTCGTGCAGTGACCATGTATCTGTATTTGCAGTCCTGTCTGTCTCCGAGCAGTCCCTGCCCTGTCTCGTGCAGTGACCCTGTATCTGTATTTGCAGTCCTGTCTGTCTCCGAGCAGTCCCTGCCCTGTCTCGTGCAGTGACCATGTATCTGTATTTGCAGTCCTGTCTGTCTCCGAGCAGTCCCTGCCCTGTCTCGTGCAGTGACCCTGTATCTGTATTTGCAGTCCTGTCTGTCTCCGAGCAGTCCCTGCCCTGTCTCGTGCAGTGACCCTGTATCTGTATTTGCAGTCCTGTCTGTCTCCGAGCAGTCCCTGCCCTGTCTCGAGCAGTGACCATGTATCTGTATTTGCAGTCCTGTCTGTCTCCGAGCAGTCCCTGCCCTGTCTCGTGCAGTGACCATGTATCTGTATTTGCAGTCCTGTCTGTCTCCGAGCAGTCCCTGCCCTGTCTCGTGCAGTGACTATGTATCTGTATTTGCAGTCCTGTCTGTCTCCGAGCAGTCCCTGCCCTGTCTCGTGCAGTGACCCTGTATCTGTATTTGCAGTCCTGTCTGTCTCCGAGCAGTCCCTGCCCTGTCTCGTGCAGTGACCCTGTATCTGTATTTGCAGTCCTGTCTGTCTCCGAGCAGTCCCTGCCCTGTCTCGAGCAGTGACCATGTATCTGTATTTGCAGTCCTGTCTGTCTCCGAGCAGTCCCTGCCCTGTCTCGTGCAGTGACCATGTATCTGTATTTGCAGTCCTGTCTGTCTCCGAGCAGTCCCTGCCCTGTCTCGAGCAGTGACCATGTATCTGTATTTGCATTCCCTGCCCCGTGCAGTTTACCCTGTATACTGCTCGCTGCTACGAGAAGCCTCCCCCCCCCCTCGGCTCTGCTCCTGGGGCTCCTGGGTGCCTGCGCACTTCCTCTCTGAGCGCACTCCTGCTCATCTGCGTCAGTACTCACGTGCGCACTGGAGCGCAGCCGCGGCTCCGTGCATTGACTCTGTGCACAGTCCTGCCACGTGCCCCCTGGAGTGCAGTCCCTCAGTCCGCGCCCTGCCTATGTGTCCTGCCCGTGCTGATGGGGTTGCCCGCCCGTCCGGGGGTTCCGTGCCCGCTCCTCCGGCAGTGACCAGCCCACACCCCGAGGCAGCACGCGCCCACCCCCGGGTGCAGGATGCCGGGCTGTGTGGGGTGCTTCTGGGTGCTGCTGTCCTCCTGCCTGGTGGCGGTCTGCTGCTTCAGCTTCCTGTCCCCTGCCTGGATCGTGAAGGGGGGCAGCAGGTTGCACAGCCGGGAGCCGGTGAGCTTTGGACTGCTCTGGCACTGCCCGCACGCCCCCGTGCTCCAGCTGTACAAGTGCTACACCTTCGGCGGGCTGGCCAGCTTCAACCGGATCCCGTCCAGCTCCTGGCAGGTAGGCAGAGCGCGGGCGGGGGCACCCCGTGATGTGTGCGTGCGCGACAGAGCGCGGTGCGTGTAGAGCGCCGAGCGTGGATACACCGCCCAGGGTCCGCGCGCTGCCCGGGGACATACAGGGTATTCACGGTGCAGAGCGTATGTATGTATGTACAATACATACGTAGCTAAGCGCGTGTACAGTACCAAGTGCATGTGCACTAAGTGCTTGTGCAGCGAGGGCATATACACAGTACCGCGATCATGTGCAGTGTCAATCGCCTTTTCAGTGCGTAGTAAATGTACTGTGCCCAGCCTACATACAGCGCTGTGTGTCTTCATTGCTAAGTGCATGCCACTGCTAATGGGATGTGCAGTGCCTTATACACACGCACAGTGTACAACAGCGCTGAGTGGACGTACTGCCCGGCTGCGCTGCTCCTCTCGTGAGCTGTCCAGTGTCCAGAGGGGACATGCCCACGGCTACTCACGAGGAGCCCTCTGCAGCGCCACGAATACCCCCATGTATTATCCAGCGCCTCTGTACATGCTCCAGGTGCTGAACCAAGTGAATGGAGAGCACCTCATAATATCAGCAATGCTTTCCTCTGTTCATTTGAGTGGCTTTAATCTGGTACCTGTAAAGTGTGAGGCACTTGCATCCCGCCCTCCCTTCAACGTCCGCATTATTTGTTTACATTCCTGTTGTGCAGAGGGTTGTGGGGTAAAAGGTTCACAACTTTAATTCCGGATTTCGCAGATGTATGTAAAAGGAAAGTGCGCTTCTTTGTGCTACTCTTAAGAGGTTCGACTTTTTAGAATTAAACAGAAAGGGGACGTTGTGTTTCACAAAGCACCCAAAAGGTGCAGGGGGAGCGAATGGATAAATGTTTAGAAAACAAGCCGTGAGCGTGCACGCTCCCGAACTTCCGGTTTCGGGATGTGCACGCTCACGGCTGTCATGGGGCGGGACTTCCGTTTTTGCGAGAAGCCCGCGCACACGGAGTGGATGGCCCAGAGGACCGGTGGGAGCAGAAGTCAGGAGTGGCGGCTGAGGCCGCTGATGCGGTAAGTGGGGTTTGGGGGGCTTGGCACGTGTGTGTGTGTCTGCACGTGTGTGAGTGTGTATGTGTGTGTGTCTGCGCGTGTGTGTTTCTGCGTGTGCCTTCGGCCGGCCTGCGTAAGCGCGTCCACAGACCCTGGTAGGCTCGTGCACAGCTCTGTCTCCCTTGAGAGATAACTCGGGCGACAATAGGTCTCGAGAGCGAGACCTAACAAAAAGGGTGTGCTTCAGGTTTTCCTTCAATGAAACATTATACACCGTTCCAACCTTGTTTAGCACCCAATAATAAACAAGTGGAAAATGAAGAACCAAGATGTCACGTCAAAGATTCTCCAAATCAATACCAACGAAAATATATGGGTCCAACTACATCTGTTATGGATGTTTTTTGATTCATTTTGTTATTAGGGCTTCATATGTTTCATGTCCACACCATTGGTTTACTCCGTAAAATCTTTCCTCTCCTACCCAATTCAACAAGAAAAACTCTCGTTCAAGCACTTATCTTGAGCCGGATTGATTATTGTAATGGTCTGTTACTCTCTGTCAACGAAGGAGTGTTGGACAAACTACAGGTTGTTCAGAACACGGCGGCTCGCCTTGTTCTGAATGCCCCCCCGAGAACTGCATCCAAACCCCTCCTTGAACAATTACACTGGCTCACAGTTAGACAAAGGGCAAAATTTAAAATATGTTGCCTAATTCACAAATGCTTGAACGGACAAGGACCCGTTAACCTTGAAAGGAAATTTAAACCATATGTTCCCACACGATCTCTCAGATCAAGCAATAACTTTCTCCTTGTGGTTCCCCATGTCAAAAAAGTTAGACACGGAGGTAGAGCCCTGTCCACCATGGGTCCCAAGATGTGGAACAAGTTACCTTTGGCCCTAAGGTTATGTAAAGAGCACCTTATCTTCCGTAAACAGTTAAAAACTATTTTGTTCAAAAATGAAATCTAATCACCTCTCCCTCGTATATTTGCTAATTTACTGGTCAGAAAGCGCAGAGATACTCCTGGCGGAGTGATTCAAGCGCTATATAAACTCATAAATAAATAAATAAATAAATAAATGTAATGTTGTTGTTCACAAGGGCATTATGGGATATTGAGTTTACTGGGAGCAGCACCAATGAGGGTGGTACATCTTCGCTATTGAAACTCCTTAGGGGTAGAGCATGGGAGCCATACGTTATTAACACAGGAGGGGAAGGAGGTGTTCAATTTAAAAAACTAAAGCCGCAGGGAGATCGCGTTCATCATGGTGTTAGAGTTTTGGGGCAAGAAGACTGTTTGTATCATCGCTAATCACCAACAGGTAGTTATCTGGGAATCAAGTGTTTCAATATAAGTTTAAAAAAAGGGGACAGATTAGGGAACGGGGCAAACGTTAGTGCTTTTGGAGGTTTTCAGTAGAAAGGGCATGAGCCAGTGAAATTTTGTTTTTGTTAACCACGAGGTTTATGGTATTTGTAGTTAGGCGGGTGTACGTGATTGTACGGTGGGGTGAGCTGGGGCACTAGGAATTTGTGTTTATTTTTCAACTGTTTACAACGAGGATTATGCATTTTGTTTATGAGTTCATCATGGGCACGTATAATGAACTTTATATTAAGAATGATTAGTGGATGTTAATTTTATGGGACTAATATATATTTGTTGTAATTATCGTAGATACCCCTGAAGAAGGTCATTTAAAGACCGAAATGCATTGGGTGAATTTATTGTGGTGGGGCAACGGAGTGTGTTTACGCGCCAGTGAATAAGCCCGGATGGGCAATTCTTGTGCAATTGAAAAGGCGAGAAAAGATATAACTCTGTTTCTTTGGCGTGACTCATCAAGTTAGAGAAAATTGTCAAATAAACTGGACGAATTGTGATAAACAGTATTGAGTACGTGGATATTTGAACACAAATGTGAAACAGACTGTGCTACCCTTTCGTGACACGAGACGTTTGTGTCACCACCTTGTGATTAGATATACAAATCTAACCAGATCTTGCGGCACTGCGCGACACAGGCAGACACACAATGCTAACTAGACATTGTTGCATTGCTCAACACTGGATGACTCGGGACAGGCATACTCAAAGTACGGCCCAAGGGTGGCATGCAGCCCTCCTGATCTTTAATTGTGGCCCCCTGGTGAACAGCAGCACTGAGCTGCTGTTCACTTTACCGAGAAGGAACATTCTGAAATCTGCAAAACAAAAGGGCATATTTTATTTACATATTAGCTAAAGTAACCATAAGGAAGAAAAGAAAGTGCCCCAGACAACCTATCTTTAGGAACACCTCTAGTTTTAAAGACACCTGTAGTTTTAAACTCTCTTCAAACAAGTGTATTTTATTAACATGCATGAGAGTGTTACCGTAGTAAATCAAATTGTCACTGCATGGACGGGGCACTTATTAGCAGTGATAGTTTTCGAACATGATCTTAGAAACTTTCATGCCGCCCGCATTCTGAAAAGAATGCTATTAGTGAACCAAGAAGTCATTTGTCCGGCACACCCTGCGTCAACTCTTGGTTGTTATATAATTGGAACACCATAAGTGAAGTAGTGTGGCTCAGTGAAGTAGTGTGGCTCACTGGTTAGAGGCGGCAGACCCGAGAGCAGAGGACGGCCCGGGACCAGGGTTCGATTCCCGGCGCGGCAGGTTTCTGGACCAGGGTCAGCGGACTCGATAATTCTCTCGCCTCGGTGCCCACTCTGATCAGCGATCACACTCGGCGACTCTGGGCATTAGCTTGCCTCATCTTCACTAACGGCCCCACCAGACCGCCGGGGATGCCTGGTCTCACCCTGGAGATACCCATTAAGGGACCATCTCTCAGGGAAGCCAGGAAGGGTTTCGCAGCGGTCGAAGCGCCTTGGGACCCTACGGGTAAGTAGTGCGCTATATAAATGCCTATACACACACATAATTGTTTATTAAATAGAACTTGAGAAGGTTTAGTACCGTGCATATCCTATTCCTTTACTCATGTATTTTAAGGGGCTTCCATATGTGTTAATGAAGAAATAAGAAGCAATAACAAATTGCCTAGGATCACACAATTTCATCAAGTGGTGAGCCAGGACTGATGACAGGTTTTCTGGTTTCATATTTTGCAATTCAGCCACCAGATGAGTATTTCTTTCCCTCTCATGTTTTTCATTATAAGTTAATGATTTGACTTTAATTCTTGATGCACGAGAATAGAACATGGGCGGCGGACAGAAGTCACGTGAAGGATCGGTTAGTTGTACACACCATGCATTCGCTTCGCGTCCCCCTACGCTCACATTTCATCACCCCAATCCTCCCACTGATGGCATTGGTGCGGCCCTCGGGCATGCCACGGACAGTACTTTGCGGCCCCCGGGGAAATGTTTGCCAACACCCATGACTTGGGACCTGTGCTAATAGAGATACCCAATGTGAGGAAATGGGATGTACTACATGGCGTGGTTGTGCGACCTCAAGGTTACCAAAGCCTTTCGGTCCTGCAGGTTTCGTCTGTAAAACCCTCTGCTGAACCCTGGGTAGCCGTGGCACTGAGCACCAAGGCTTACACAGAGGAACAAGTGTTAAGCATTTAAACGACACAAAAACAATTGAATAGAATAGACACGGCACTCAGGAAATCCAACACCAATTTATAAAAATAAATTGTATTTTTATAATATATTAGATGCTAGAATGAAAAAGATCAACCAGAAGGATCCAGAGATAGATTTTACAAGCAATAATAAATCAAAGCAATTTCACTCACCCGTGAATAAGCCTGGGCAAAAGCAACAAATCGGACAGTTAAAAACGTTTTTAAGGCAAACTTATGTGTCAATGCGTTTGGTTAGAAGTATCTGGGGCCGCCAACTCTGGCGAAGAGCTAGTCAGGGGGACCAGCCAGGTCCTCAAGAACAGTTCCCTTCCAAACAGTAGCAGTTCTTCGGCCGCTCCAGGCATGTTATCTGCATTGCAACGGATTCACATGGAGTGGTCCTGATGCAAGGGATGAAGGATGCTGAAGATGCTCCAAGAATGCTGTAGATACGACACAGGCGACAGGAGTCTTACGGCAGGGATTCCTCGGTCCACAAAGATTGTGAGGGGGTCCAGTTTGCAATGTCAACGTTCCACAAAGTCCTCTCCGGTCTGGCCGAAGTCCCGTCACCACTGGACTACAAGTAGCCCATTGTCACGGTCACAGGTTAATCCTTCCTCAGTCAGAAACTTGCCTTCATAGGGTCTCAGCAACTCTCCAACAGCACTCAAAGGCTCAACGAACTCTGGTGCAACTCTGTGCGTCGGGCTTTGGTCATCAGTGCTGCATGGCGGCGGCAGTAGCAACTTGGAGACTCAAGGCTACCACCTTGCCTCAGCGGACTTCTTCAGCTGTTGGGTCGCTGTGCTGGAAACAAGAGCTTTCCTGGGCTCTGGACACGGCATCTCCTTGAGCAGGACAAGGCAGGCACAGCCCCTCTCTTCACTGGACAACTGGTGCAGCAGGTGCAGTCCTCATTGGTGCAGCCTCGGTCTGTTTGTCCCTCGTTGTAGCAGGGCAGTCTTTCCAAGTCAGTAGAGATCGGAGGTCTGGGCGTCAGGGGTGCCCCTTTTATGCTTTGAAAGTACCCTGAGGGCAGGATGCAGCTAGTAGTCAATGGGCTACCTGGTTCCATCCGATCCTGGTGACCACTTACTGTGAAGTTTGGCACCTGGCTTACCCTGCAATACACCATTCTGCACACTCCCAAGATGGCGAGACCCCTTTCTTGGTGTTCAGACCTACCTAGTGCACCCCAGAGCAGTGGCACTTCAGAGCTACACACCCCTGGGCAAAACGGTTTGGCAACTGGTATCCCCTCTCTGCTTCTCGTGCCAGTCTGTCGACCTCAACAATGTGACAGCCCTCCCCTCATGCTGCACAACTGCCATTCAAAGGCGGCTTAACCTTTGAAGCCAACCTTTTGGTAGTAACACACAAGTGGCGCCCTCCAGAAGGGTGGGAGGTTATAGCTCCCTGGACTGCAATCCCACATTGTTTTTCTTCCTGCGAGTCATTGGAATGTCTATCCAGGAGGGCAGAAAGCTGTCTGGTGGAGTAGGCTCTGTACTGTACTGCTTGATTGCGCCAAGGAAGGCACAGGAGTTTTAAAAAGGCAATAAAGTAGCAGCTTTGCTAAAGCTGCACATTGCAACAATTTACATTAATTTCAACTTACGATACGAGTCGGGCTTAATGTAATGAGTTGATACTTTGGAATGCATACTTTGTTTGCACCGTTTAGGAGTTACCACAGCTGAGGGGTCAGCCGGTAATCCTGTACTCACCAATCAGGTGAACAAGTAATTCAAAAGAAAAAGCAACAGTTTAGAGGGTTTTACTGTCAGGAAATCCAAAGTTCATGTTTTGCCTGAATCATGTTGCACCCTGCCTTTAGGGCTTGGTAGGCTTGCCAGAAGTGGTGCCTTTGCCATTGTTTTCGGCGGCAAAGCCCAGCTAGCAGTGCATGATTTCTCTACTAGTCTAAAGTGGCAGTCTAGGGGTCTTGTTTTACTTGGGGGACCTCCAGGGTAGCACAATCAGCGCTGCAAGCCCTGGGACACCCATGCAACTCACATGCCCTGTGTACAAGGGTAGCATTTAGCAGGGACTCAGAGGTAAGTTAGGCATTTCCAATTGGGTGCAGCAAATTCGACATACACTTTAGGATGAAGGCACAGGCACAGAAGTTTGGTTAGCAGGCCTCAGTACACTTTCAGAGTCGAAAAACCAGCATCAGTCAAAGAACTTGGGGGTGACCATATAAAAAGACACATTTCCCTACACCCAATAACAAAATTTAAAAAAAAGGGCAATGACCAGTTTGAGGTCCTCAAAAGACACTCACCAATGTTAGTTGAAAATCCCGGTGCAGAGCTTAGTGGAATAGGTACGCTGAAATTGCTCTTGGCAGTGTGGAGGCAAGACTCCTGGTGCCGGCCATGCGTGCTGAATGATACTGGTTGACCACGTCGCCGCTGGAACTCTTCCTGTACGGCCTCCTCAGTCTGTAGACTAACAGAGTACTGGAAAACCAACAAACTATACTCAGAACAGTCTGGGAGAATGATATTGTACACTCAACTCTAACACAATGAGGAAACATAACAACTACTTTCATCAAATAAGAAATGTCCCCGTCAGGCTAGTCTAACAATGAACTAAATGCAAAAAATGAACGTCCTGTAACACCACTTCTCCAGGGTAGATATGGTAATTAATTTCATCAACACTGGATTTTCTCTGCGCATCTAAGAGTCCTAAACCACCCCTTCAACCGAGAGAAATAGCTTTCTCGAACAGTGAAAAACAACCTATGTAGAGATCTGTCTCTCTCCTTTAAATAGGTTTTCCATGACATCACACACAGAGATATACTTTACCATTTATAAGCATTAATGAGGATCACACAGTGGAGCACTGTTTTTTAGGTCTCGCCTAGCGAACGCAGCGCATGTACTGATTCGCCCTGGCGAGACTCTATTGTCGTCGCTTTCGTTCTCGAAGGGAGACAAACCATGTGCGCGCCTGCCGCCGGACAGGTCGATGTGCACGTGCATGCCGTCTCCCACTAAGTGCTTGATTTATTACAGCTCGCCCGCTCGCTCCCTCCCTACGCGGTTTGCTTGCTCGCAGTTAACTTGTTTCTAGCTGTCTTCTTGTAGTGACCTTCTGTACTTTCGACTATGCCCAACTCTGCCTCCTACTGCATACACACAACCCCCACCAGCACTCTTCATCAGCTGTAAGGCAGTATGAGAAATACACAAATGAAAAATGTATAAATAAATTAAACAGGCGTATAGAAATGTCATGACAGTAAATTATTACTACAGCTATTGAAATAAAATTTTAGAAAGATCTTGCAGACGGGCAATTTCACAGCAAGGCGTAGTGTTATATCTAACTGTGAGAGGATGGGTAGAAGTTTGACCTAGTTATAGTGCCTTTTGTTTCTCACTATTTGTAACACAGGCTGAGTCTTGCATCGACGGCTTGAAAACAAAGATCATGTGGCATGGATTAATTCTCTAAACGTCAACTCTCCAAAATGCCAATGTAAGCGGAAGTGACATCATCACATGCCCTTTGACCCCTCTGATATCACACTATCGTTAGTGTCGGAAGACTTCACAGGAAGCAACGTCATGGGAAGTTTGAGATTAATATAGCCACAAGAAGGGCCATTTAGAAAGTGGATGTATAAATATACTACTGACATGAGTAATTTGAATCCCTTCCTTCTATGATGGATATAGAGTTGCAAAGTGGCCAGTGTTTATTCACAAGGTTGGTGAAAACCATGTAAACCCAGCAAAAGCCAGTACTTTTTCCTCTTTTAAATCTTAACTTAAAACAGTAAATGAATACAAGAGGAATTCACTGCCAAGTATTTTAGATCATCCAAAAACGAACCTGAATGGAGTACTAAAGCAGACAGAAGCAGAGGTGCCCTGCTAACACAATATACATAGAAATGCACACACATTTTTATTTAAGTACCATTTCCTGGCTCTTCCAAAATCTTTAAACATGAACAAATAGCCACTGAAGACGAAAAATACACTAGATGCAGTCCAAAGAGACACCCAGAACCTGCAGTACAAGCAGTTGTGCACTGAGGGGCCTGGAGCCTCGAAGGCATCGAAGTAAGTGTGGCTGGGCAACACCTGACTCGATAAGTCAAACAAAAACAATTTCAAGCTTCAACTTTGTACTGTCCCCCACACAGAGCCTGGATCTGTTGCTGTTTGACAGGCAGCGGGTAGAAACGGTTTTTATTTTCCAACACAAAAATGGTGCTGTATTTGCAACCTGACACCAGGGGTCACATAGGACAAACCAAGGGCGACCACTAAATGGCGTCCAAAGACGTTTAAAGGCATGGAACAAATGGGAAAATACCCAGGGAGTGGTGGACTCCACTTTCCAAAGGGCCTCTTGATAAATAATCCGGACAATCAGAAGTTGTGCAGAACGGTGTGCATATATACCAGCTATTTTCTTAATTTGACAGATGGGCATGCCAGAACTTCCAACCTTCGTCCAAGCTTATTAGGTCTCGACTATTATATCCCGCAGGGATTAATAGGCGAGTGTATAGTAATTGAAACAAACTCTTTGACCAAGCGGATTACGTGCAGTTCATGTGACCCAGTCGTGTGAGACGCGCGTCCACGTCAAACCCATAAGCCTCGCAGCACCGGACTTCAATGGAATGCCTCCCTAGCTGCTCCCTCGCCCGTGTCGCTTCGCCAGCGCGCGCTTGGCCTCACTCACATCCCCTATGCTTGTTCCCTCCCACTCGCTCGCTCCCCTGCTCCCCGCACCCCCACCCCATCCGCCTCGCACACCACCATGCTCCTTCCTTCCCTCCCACTCGCTCGCACCCCCGCCCCCCACCCCCAGTCTGTGCCTCGCATCATCGCATCAGGCCCCATTCATTGCAGTCAAGACGTGATAACATAACCGACATCTATGACTCATGGGATGTACTTCTCCGTTAACTTAGCTGTGACACCTTGCAGTACTGTCATTTAGAATTTTGGCGTCTTAATAAACTTGCTTAAAAAAAACCAGGTCTAGTGCAGGCCATAGCGATGCGTGTGGTTTTGGTATCAGACAGTATGTCGAGTAGTTACCCTAGTTGAAATTCTTAAAGGGCACTCTCTCAATTGCCTTTTCTGCAACAATTCTCTAATCTCTCATCGTGGATAGGTCTTTACTTCTTTTGTATGGGTGTTTTTCTTTGGTACCTGCCCCTGGTAGGTGTTTCACCAAATCTAAGCAATAGCTGAGTTGGATAATGTGGAGTATCCACTTAACTGGACGCCCGCATGCGGAGAACTTAGTGTGGGATCCAAGGGGCACTTTTGACTTTGACTTGCCTTCAGTCGGCGCAAAGTTCGGCACGGAGGCAGCTTTTGAGGCTCTAGAGTCCATTGTTTGAGACTTGCCTGCACTCCGCTTCTTTAACATTACCTGTGGCCACTTCACTGTGTTTTTGGTGTTCTCGCTCAACATCAATGTCTTCCTTTCGGACGTATGAGCCTTCTCCCTTGGCTCCTTCCGTGATGTAGTCCTCCTCCTTGCTCGACAAACCCAAGTCTTTGTTTCTCCCTTGCGCTTTAAGTTTTCGGTTTGAATTCTGTGCAGGCCTTGCAATTGTTCGTGCTGTGGTCTCTTAGTAGGAAAAGGTTGCAAACCTGATAATTGTCCTTCTGGGCAGACTTGTGGTGACACTCCGGGCAGAAACAAAAAAAATGTGTTCTTCATTTCACTCAGAACAGGAGGCCCCTTACTTGTGCATTCTCTGGCCTTACTATACATGCAGTCTTGTACCCCCCTTACTTCTCCGCGGGGTGGAAAAACCTGACTATATATTACATAAATCGAATCACGGTATTGATGGGTTCTCTCCAGAACTTTGACGTTGTCTTCAGTATATCCCTCTTCTTTCTGCGATTGAAGAGCCATTAGCAATGCTTCCAGACCCAGCAACGGAAAGAAGAATCTGAAGACCGAGATCACTGGTGGAGGCTTCCGGGGACGGGTGTTTGACGTCAGACGAGGTTGGACTAAGTAGCAAATGGTCAGGACAGTCGACTCCCAACACCCCCCAAAAAAGAGGAAAGCGAAGAAGGACTAATATATAGAGGATTATTCCTGGTGGAATAATGCACAGCATGTGAATCCAGAAAATTCTTCAGCTGCAAAATTACTCCTACAGGTAACCATTTTGTTTTCTACATAAGGACAGCTAAGCTTGCCACATTGAAAATAGCTTTTAGGGCCGTGTCACTGTAGCGACAGGCTAACATCAATTTTTTACAATTTCTCTCTTTACCTGTCTGAACTGTCTCAATGCTAATTAGCATAAGCCTCTACCAGCTCTCAGCATGAGCTCAGACTTGAATAGTTGTGGAAAGCCTCAGATGAGAAATCAATAGGCTGTCCTTAATGAGCAGAGATAACTCCTCTGAACTCCACAGAATATTCAGATTGGGGGATGTGGGCATCGTGTGACATCACACTGACAAATCCTACGTGGCAGGTTTGCTGGGTTCACACATGACTCCTGGGGCACAATGGAAAGATAGGGAACAGAATGCCAAGATAATTCTTGTGTATCACCGGTCAGGGTGCTGAAGGACTCTGCTTCCAACTGGATTGTACAGTGAGATTTGGGAGGACACTACTGATTACCATAGTGAACCCCCCTAAGCACACGGAGCCCTCAGATCCCACAATTAGCGTGGGAGAAGACTTTTGAAATCTTAAAAATGCCCCAACATGTATATTGGGCTGTTTGCAGTTAGACAAACATGAACTACTGCAAAAGTGGGTCTGGGTACTGTTAGACCTGGCATCCTTGGCGTGGGTTTCTCTGATTTGTTTGCCTCTATCGCCTGTATTTTTGATGCTGTGCTCGATTTCATTTTTCACTAGCTTAGATGCTTGGGGCACGTTGCCACTGCTGATCAGTGTCAAAGTGCAAGTGCCCCCTATGAAAACTATTATTATGATTGGCTCCCCCGGATTGCCATATTTGGTTTAATGGTAAGCCCCTAGTAATGTGCACTACGTGTGCCAGGGCCTGTAAGTCAAATGCTACTAGTGGGCCTGCAGCACTGATTGTGCCACCCACATGAGTAGCCCTGAAAAGGTATCTCAGGCCTGCTCTACAGTGTCTGCGTGTAGTTTTAAACTGCCATGTTGACCTGGCAAGTGCACCTACTTGCCAGGCCCTAACCTTCCCTTTTCTTACATGCTCGTCACCCCTAGTGTAGGTCAAAGGTACCACTGTGGGCAGGGAGCAGTGTATGTGAAAGGTTAGACATGCCCTTGTGTGTGTGGCCTGTCCTGATCGTGAAATACTGCACATTTAGTTTCTCACAATTGCAAGGCTATCTGTTCCCGTAGGATAGAATGGGGAATTTGCTTATAACAACTTGTAAACATAACTACCCCTGGGAACAAGGTAGGAAAATAAAGTTTACTATGCCTGAACTCAGAATGTTAAAATGCATCCTTTAGTGAGGGTGCTTTTTACATTCTGTTTTTGAAAATACCACTTTTAGAAAATATGTATTTTCTTACCTAACCATCCAGTGTGCCTCGGCTAGAATGTGTATTGACTGTCTGGCTTTGGAGTGACAGGAGCTGGGGATGTACAGTAGCTCCAGAGAGTCTGGATGAGTCAGGGCTGGGCTGAATAGACAAGCGCTACATTTAGAGAAGGGGGAGAAGATTTCCTTTCACCTGAATGGGCCTGGTCTGCCTTTCACAATACGGTCTCCACCTCCTGCCAGGAAGCTGCACCAGAGAGGACAGAACTGTTTTTTACTGGGCACAGAGCGTCTCCTACACCAGAGAACAAATGATTTTGCTGTATAAGTATTGAGGCCCAAACCCCAGAACTTAAGATCATCCCTGGAATTCAAGAGAACCCTTTGCGAAGGAGAAGAGCTGGAGAGACTGAGGAGAAGTACTGCCCCTTTGCTGTGAGGGGTTGGCCTGCAGTTGCTGTTTCTGCCAAGGAAAGGAGAAGGACTTTGCTGTGAGCTGTGTCCCCTGCTTGAAGGAGATCTCCAAGGACCTGTGAGTGGTGGCCTTCAGTTTTGAAGTCTCAGGGACATAAACACTTCACCCCCAGCTCGCCTGAATTCTGCTTTGACCTGCTAAGAGGTGCCTGTGCCAGTTTTAGACCTCTGGAGGATGTTGCTGCTGTTTGGGAGCTGGAAGAAAGACGAAACCTGAAGAACTTCAAAAATTGATGTATCGCTCTTCTTGTGGCTGTTTTTCTGATGCATCTCCATGGCGCAAGAAGAATTATCATGCATCGCCGTGCAGCTGCGAAAACCGGCACGCCGTCTGTTCTCCTCTGAAAGAATCCACGCATTGAGGGATCGCAGCTGAAGAAAACCGCTGCAGTGCATCAACGCCGCTGCATCGATTACCGACGCATCCCGGATTTCCACACAGCGCACCTGTGGGGCATGTTTTCCTGAGGCATCACCCGTGGACCAGAACCGTCACAAAGAATCGGCGCATCACTCCCAATTCAGACCGGATTCCACGCAACCATTCCTCTGCGCGCAGCGGGACTGTCGCATCCTCTCCCCAAAGGTCTCAGGAGTTGACGCATCTCTTTGTTTCCGAATCTGTGGCTGTTTGGCCTTGTGAATTTTGACACAACTACAGGTACTTTGTGTAAAAGTCACGTATCCAAAGTTTTCTATGGTACAAGTTCTTGAAACCTTTTGAAAGTCATTTTTATGTGTATGTTGGATTTTTGACGTTTTGGTCTTGTAGAGTTTAGATAAAGATATATTATTTTTCTAAACTGGTGTGTTGCCCTTTTGTGGTGTTTTCACTGTGTTACTGTGTTTGTTGGTACAAATACTTCACACATTGCCTTTGGGAAAAGTCTGTCTGCTCGTGCAAAGCTACCAAGTGGTTGAGCAGGGGGTTATATAAAGTGTGTATCCCCCTTACCCTGACTAGAATCAAGGGTCCCTATTTTAACAAGGGTACCTACCTTTGCCAACTAGAGACCCGCATTTCTAACATTGGTGGTTAGCGGCGAGGATTTGAACCTGTATTTGTACTTGACTCACAGTGATTGGTGTACATCACAAGTTTAGTGCGGACCACTACGCAACCACATACTGCGTTTTGTTTTTGGCTCTATTTTTGCTTGATCCTTAAAGTATCCACGCACCATGTCTCAGAAAAGTAAACTAGTGAGTGAGAGTTGCATACCTACAGAGTAGATCAGCTCAAACAATTTTGCAAAGACTTTGGATGTCCAACGACACCAAAATCATCTTGCCAAGGAAGCAGCCGGACACCAACCTCCTTCTTTAACAAACCCCCAAAATTTCGCAAGACAAACTTTCCAGATGTCATGGTGCACACTCAGACACGGCACCCAAAGAAGAAAGGATATCATAATAGGTTGCCCTGCACTCATGGCACCCACCAAACATTTATGTGCTATTGCTTGACGATGTCTGGGGGCAGTCCACACACGCACCCACAGCTTGACCAGGTTACACTGATCTGACACTGGACTCTCTGCTCAGGAAAACAACAGGAAGCCAATTATAAAGAAAAGACCGCGCGTCTCAATGAGCGCCCAAATGTAATAAAAGGCTGCACTTGGTTGGCTCTGGGTTGCTTCCTATGCCCCAAAACATTATAAATACGGAATCATATGTGCCCAATAGGTTGTACATTGTTTGGACAGCCAGAGGACCTCGTGGACATGTTCACAGCAAACACACCACCAGGAACTGAACCAGGAAGTGAAAGCTCCGCTGGACTGAAATTCTTCTCTGGCTGGGGCCAAGCTTTTGATCTTGGAAGAAGGCTTCTTGGTGTCACCCGATGACTAAAGCGTAGCACAGGGGCCCTGCAGGCAGAGCAGTTTGTCCTTATTTAGGGAGGATCAGCACATTGATCGGAGAATGTCACAAGGAGCTAAAAGCAGACCCTCAACTGGTCCAGGTCATGGAGCAGCAAAGACTATTTTCCTCAAGTAAAGTTATAAGCTGGCACCGTTCCCAGGCCCTCCTCTAACCTACAATGTTCCAGTTATCCCTCCCATCATCAGCGCCAGACAGCGGAGTGCTATGCAGGATTATTGTTCAGTGGGTACGCCAGTCATTGAAAATATTTGAGCATCACTAGTAGCTTCAGAGGGGAGGGTAATCAAGGTGGGTACCCTGAAAGGACTTCAAAAGCGCGTGCAAATAAAACCAAACATCTGCCCTTTTCAACCAAATGGGACCTTAATTGTTTTTTGAAATACGCAAATTATGTCTTGTCCAGAAACTGGACTCCTGCCACCGTTAACATGTACACAGATATTCTGAAGAAACGCTAAAAATATAGTGTACCACTGATTACAGTGGGTGAGATCCTTGCTGTTTGGGGGAGTTGTCTTTTTGGTTTCAGTGACTTCTTACTGTTTTTATTTTGGTGACTTGAAAATAGGCCGCTGGAGTTTCATCCCACCGAGTGATCCAGTCTTGCCTCCAGATCAGCCACTGAAATGGAAAGCTAGACGTATCAAAACAACCTCTGTGCCACTGTTGGACCCGGCCTCGTGGCGTGGGTCGCCTCTGTCCCTCCACACCCTGTGAGCGTAGGCCTGCACCCTGAGCCCCTGCGCAGCGTCCCCGTAAGAATAGCCTGCACCCCACAGCCTGGTCGTCTCACCCCTGAGGAGCCCGGACCCCCGTAAATACACGACCAGGCCGCAGGTCCCCGTCCCGCGCCCGACTCCGAGCGCCTAGACCTGGCCTGCCCCACAAGGCCCGGATGCCATCTTCCCTTCCCGACATCCCTGTCTCCCTGGGCCTAGCGTGACCCCGGCCCCAGCGAAACCCAGACTCCACAGGCGCGCCAGTCCCGGCTGGGGGGTAAAGGGCTCCCCGAGTGAGATAAGCCAGAGAGTTGCGATGGCACCTCCGGCCTCCCCTGAGAGACTGGTTTCCGTCACACCTTCGGGCCTCCCCTGGGGCCCAGTTTCGATCGCACCTCTGGCCTCCCCGAGGGCTGGCTCCAGATCCGCTGGGCGTCTGGGAATTCCCGGACCCATCTTTCAAAGGGATCAAAGAGCCACCCGCCGGACCTCGCCAACGACCAGCCCCCAGGGCTTGAGACCTCCGCCCGCGAGGGTCCGGAGATCAAAGAGCAGAAGGACTATAACTGGGCCCGCCCGACAACTAGCGGGCAGTTGTATCTTGGACCTGAAGCCCTGCTGATCTGATCGCGGCTAACCCTAAGAAGACTCACCCTGAACCTCTGAGCCCTGCTGACGCTGACGCGGCCCAAGCTGAACTGTAACCATCGGAGCCCTGCTGACGCTGTCGCGGCTCAAGCTGAACTGAACCATCGGAGCCCTGCTGACGCTGTCGCGGCTCAAGCTGAACTGAACCATCGGAGCCCTGCTGACGCTGTCGCGGCTCAAGCTGAACTGAACCATCGGAGCCCTGCTGACGCTGTCGCGGCTCCTCACGACCTTCTCCAGATCGAGCCCGGCTGACCTCGTCGCGGCTCGAGGAGTACTCTGGTCCGGCTGGACCATCGAGAGCACCATCACGACCGAGCCGACTCGACGGAAGTGAGGCAGCCCGTACGACTATCATCCGGTACCCCCCGGCTCGAGGATTGAGAGCTGTGCGCAGGGTACGCCTCGTACTGTCCCAGAGACTAAAAGACTGTCCCGCTTCCCCCTTCCCGGATCCTCAAAGACTCTGTGGTCCCGTGACCACGTTGTATATAAGAGTGCTTTCTCCGTTTCATTGCGTATATAAAGAACTTGTTACTTTAACCCAACGGTGTGGTGTCTGTTCGTAGTGTGGTGTGAGCTCAGTGTGTACGATCCTAGACTCGAAGTCCTCCCCGGTGAGGACCTCACGATAAGACTCGGCAAGATCTGTGGGAGAGGTGGGTCTTGGGGTGACCGGGTGAGCATAACCTGGCTCTCTGAGATCGCCCCTTCTAACATTGGTGGCAGCGTCGCGATAAAAACCTACGTCTAGGGATCGTACAGTACTGACACACTACCCGAACAAAGAGCAAACATGAGCATCACAAACGACGACACCACCTTCCAGATGGAGCGTCTGAAGGACTATTCGCACCGTGAGCTCAAGCAATTCTGCAAGGATCTCCATATCCCGTCAACGGGATTAAACACCAAAGAGGACTTCCAGCAAGCTCTGACCGCCTGGGTGGAGTCCGGAGCCCACCCTCCCGCACTGACAGAAGCCGATGGGGGGGGAGCTCCCCCGATCGCAACCGACGCCCCAGACCGAGAAAGAACCGAGTCCCCGACGCGGACTCGCAGCACGGAGAGAGGTCTGTCTCTCGAAGAGATGACCGACCGAGAACGCGACCGGAACCACGAGCTAGAACTAGCCCGTCTGAAGATGGAAGGAGAGCTCAAGCTGGCCGAAAAGAAGCTAGCCATCGAGCAGCTGCGGCTGCAGGGAGAACTGGAGGTGAAGAAACTCCAGCGAGAACATGACGGAAAGAAGCTCCAGCTGGAGCACGAGCGCAGTGTGCTGGAAATAGAACTAAAGGCCCGGAACGAAAACAACAAAACAGTAACAACCCGAGAGGCCGTCCCCCCGGTGGAACCAAAGGTCCACATCCCCAAGGATGTGGTCAAAGAATATTATAAAAACGATGACATCCAGCAATGGTTCAAGGCCTACGAGGTCGCCATGACCTCGCACCGAGTTCCACAGAAAGATTGGGGAGCCGGGCTGTGGGGGCGGTTCCTGAGCGAGGGGAGAGACACCCTACTCGACCTGCCGTCTGCCGAACAGACCTCCTACCGCCATATGAAGGACGCCCTCCTCACCCGGTACGGGCTTACCCCAGAAATGTACCGCCAACGCTTTAGAGACTGCAAGAAGATCCCCGACACCACATGGGTGGAATACGTCAACTTCTACACTCGAGCCCTAGAAGGGTGGATCAGGGGCAGCAACGTATCCACTTTCGAGGGGCTCATTGACCTCATTGCCTACGAACATTTGTCTCTGAACTGCTTTGTGGAGCTCCGACAGCACCTCCTGGACAGCAAGCTGGCTGACCCCCGGAAGCTGGCTATCGAAGCCGATCGCTGGGTGAGCACCAGAGTCCCCAGGGGGCCCGGGGGAGACTCTGGCCGAAATGAACAGGGATCTTCCCGCCAGAGGGGAGGGGGGAACCAGAATAGACAGAGGGGGTCCCAGGGAGGAGCCCCGCGCAGCCCCCCTAGAAACCAGCCCCACTCCTCACCTCCCGCAGCGCGCGCAGGGTTTCCCCCAGCCAAACCAGGGCCCCGCGCCAGCCAAGCCTGCTTCCATTGTCAGCAGCCAGGGCACTATGCCAATGACCCCCGATGCCCGTTGTTCAAGAAGCCTGCCGCTGCAGGGCCCCCAGCGCGCCACATCACCTCAGTAGCCTTAGAAGAAGAGGAGGGAGTAGAGGAGTTCGAGGGAACTGACCCCGCAGCGATGATGTTAGTCTCCCTGGGTAATAGGGAAATGGTCCCAGGAGCCCCCCTACCCGACAATACCGAGAAGTACCGACAGCAGGTGACTGTCAATGGCCATCACATAGGGGCGCTCCGAGACACTGGGGCCAGTATAACCGCCGTCAAACGGCACCTAGTCACCGAAGCCCAGATCGTTCCCCACATCTCCTGCAGGGTGATCGCAGCTGATAACTCGGTCCGCACCTGCCGGATAGCGCAAGTCCCGTTCGAATGGGGAGGCGTCTCTGGAGAGTTACGAGTGGCAGTCCACTCCGACATGCCTGTGGACTGCCTGCTCGGCAACGATCTAGAGAGCTCCCCCTGGCAGCAGGTTGAGAAAAGGACCCACCTGGAGATGGTGGGCCTGCCCGAATGGGCCTGTGTGAGCACCCGGTCGATGACTGCCCGGAGAGCCACCCCCGAAGGGGCGACCGTAGAGGCGGCACCAGCAACCCCCGAGGACCCTGAACTGTCTGAAGCCCCTGAGCTGTTCCCCGAAGAGAGCTTCCCCCCCGAAGCAGGTCCCCTCGGCCCGGGCGCCGAGCCGACCCCGTGCCCGGACGACCTGCCCGAGCTGGCCCAGTGGCGCCAGGAAGGAGGGCCGTCCCGGGAAGAATTCTGCCTAGAGCAGACCTCCTGTCCGTCCTTGGTCGGGCCGCGGCAGCAGGCCGCCGCCCAGGCCGCCGGTGACCAGTCCGGCTCCCACTTGGTATATTGGGAAAACGGCCTCTTATATAGCGAGCAAAAGTCCGCCGAGCTAGGGTCCGGCCGAGTGCTGGTGGTACCCCTACGCTTCCGCAGTTTTCTCCTCAACCTGGCCCATGACGTACCCCTGGCGGGACACTTAGGACAGGATAAAACGTACCATCGCCTGGTAGCTCACTTCTACTGGCCGGGCATGCGCTCCGATGTGGAGGCCCACTGTAAATCCTGCCCCACGTGTCAGTCCAGCGGAAAGAGCGGCGGGAGGCGCAAGGCTCCCCTCCAACCCTTCCCCGTGGTCAGTACCCCCTTTGAGAGGGTGGGAATCGACATTGTGGGTCCCCTTGACCCCCGGACCTCCCTGGGACATCGTTTTATCCTTGTCTTGGTGGACCATGCCACCCGCTACCCCGAAGCCATTCCCCTTCGAACGGTGACCGCCCCCGTGGTGGGGCGGGCCCTCATGGGGATCTTCTCTAGGGTAGGATTCCCCCGAGAGGTCGTCAGCGACCGAGGGACGAACTTCATCTCAAAATACATGAAGTCCCTCTGGCAGCAATGGGGGGTGACCTACAAGTTCACCACCCCCTATCACCCCCAGGGGAACGGTCTGGTGGAACGCTTCAACCGGACCCTCAAAGGGATGATCATGGGTCTCGAAGAGCCCCTGAGGCGTAAGTGGGACGTCCTCCTCCCCTGTCTCCTCTTTGCGTACCGTGAAGTCCCCCAGAAGTCACTGGGGTTCAGCCCCTTCGAGCTGCTCTATGGGCACCCCGTCCGGGGGCCCCTCACCCTGGTCAAGGAAGGGTGGGAGACGGCGGCCCCGAGCCCCCTCCCGATGTGTTTCGATACATCCTAGCCCTCCGGAACCAGACGAGGAAGTTCCGGGAGCTGGCCGAGGCCAACCTCGAGGCCAGTCAAGAGGAGATGAAACGGTGGTACGACCAGAATGCCACTCTGGTCGAGCTTCAACCCGGACAGCGGGTCTGGGTGATGGCCCCCGTAGAGTCCTGTGCCCTGCAAGACAAGTGGACCGGGCCCTTTAAGGTGGTAGAACGCAAAAGTCAGGTGACCTACCTCATCGACGTAGAGTCCCCCAGGAACCCCTTGCGGGTCCTTCACGTGAACCGCCTCAAGCCCCACTTCGCCCGGTCCGAGTTGAGCTTGCTCCTCGCCACGGACGATGGGGAGGAAGAAGAGACGGAGCCTCTCCCCGATCTCCTGTCTGTGAGAAAGAAAGATGGCTCCACAGAGGGAGTGCGTCTCTCCTCATCCCTCTCCCCCGAGCAGCGCGAGGACTGTCGCCAGCTGTTGGGACAGTTCTCGGACCTCTTCTCCCTCACCCCCGGCGTCACCAACTGGTGCGTCCACGACGTGGACACCGGGGACAGCCCTCCGGTACGGCACCGAGCCTACCGCGTCCCTGACCGAGTCCGGGCCTGTATCAAGGCCGAGGTATCAAAGATGTTGGCTCTCGGGGTGGTCGAAGCCTCTGTCAGCCCATGGGCTAGCCCCGTGGTCCTGGTTCCGAAGGCAGCCGGTGCCGCTCCCGAGCTGAGGTTCTGCGTTGACTACCGAGGGCTCAACGCAGTCACCAGAGCCGATGCTCGCCCCATCCCCCGAGCCGACGAGCTGATCGATCGCCTCGGGGCGGCTCGCTTCCTAAGCACGTTCGACCTGACCAGCGGATACTGGCAGATCGCCCTCACCGAGGGAGCTAAGGAAAGATCCGCTCTTTCCACCCCGGATGGTCACTACCATTTCCGGGTGATGCCCTTCGGGATGAAGAACGCCCCCGCCACCTTCCAGAGGCTGGTTAACCAGGTACTGGCGGGGTTGGAAGAGTTCAGCGCGGCGTATCTGGACGATATCGCCGTTTACAGTTCCCACTGGCCCGAGCACCTCCAGCACCTCTGGGCGGTGCTGACCGCCCTGAGGAGGGCAGGTCTCACCATTAAGGCAAGCAAGTGCCAGATCGGACAAGGGTCCGTAATCTACCTCGGGTACCAGGTCGGAAGCGGCCTCGTAGCCCCCCTCCAGCCCAAGATCGATGCCATCGTGGCCTGGGAGGCCCCCGCGACCCAGACGGAAGTACGGGCGTTCCTAGGGCTCACGGGGTACTACCGCCGGTTCATTAAGAATTACGGCAGCATCGTGGCTCCCCTCACGGAGTTAACCTCCAAAAACCAGCCGAAGAAAGCCAGCTGGACACCCCCCTGCCAAGAGGCGTTCGAAACCTTGAAAGACGCCATGTGCACTGCCCCCGTCCTACAGGCCCCCGACTACTCACGAGAGTTTGTAGTCCAGACGGACGCATCCGAGCATGGCATCGGAGCCGTCCTGTCCCAGGTGAGCGAGAACGGCCTGGACCGACCAGTGGCATTCATTAGCCGGAGGTTACTCCCTCGAGAGCAAAGGTGGAGCACCATCGAGCGGGAGGCCTTCGCGGTGGTTTGGGCCCTGAAGAAGCTGAGGCCCTACCAGTTCGGTACTCACTTCCGGGTCCAGACCGACCACCGACCCCTCCGGTGGCTAATGCAGATGAGAGGGGAGAATCCCAAATTGCTGCGCTGGTCCATCTCACTCCAGGGGATGGACTTCACTGTTGAGCACCGGCCTGGCTCTGACCACGCCAACGCAGACGGCCTGTCCAGATTCTTCCGCCTCAGCGAAGAGAACCCCCAAGAGGATGGGTAGTTCTCCCCGCCTTCAGCTGGGGGGGGGGGGACGCGTGTTGGACCCGGCCTCGTGGCGTGGGTCGCCTCTGTCCCTCCACACCCTGTGAGCGTAGGCCTGCACCCTGAGCCCCTGCGCAGCGTCCCCGTAAGAATAGCCTGCACCCCACAGCCTGGTCGTCTCACCCCTGATGAGCCCGGACCCCCGTAAATACACGACCAGGCCGCAGGTCCCCGTCCCGCGCCCGACTCCGAGCGCCTAGACCTGGCCTGCCCCACAAGGCCCGGACGCCATCTTCCCTTCCCGACATCCCTGTCTCCCTGGGCCTAGCGTGACCCCGGCCCCAGCGAAACCCAGACTCCAAAGGCGCGCCAGTCCTGGCTGGGGGGTAAAGCACTCCCCGAGTGAGATAAGCCAGAGAGTTGCGATGGCACCTCCGGCCTCCCCTGAGAGACTGGTTTCCGTCACACCTTCGGGCCTCCCCTGGGGCCCAGTTTCGATCGCACCTCTGGCCTCCCCGAGGGCTGGCTCCAGATCCGCTGGGCGTCTGGGAATTCCCGGACCCATCTTTCAAAGAGATCAAAGAGCCAACCGCCGGACCTCGCCAACGACCAGCCCCCAGGGCTTGAGACCTCCGCCCGCGAGGGTCCGGAGATCAAAGAGCAGAAGGACTATAACTGGGCCCGCCCGACAACTAGCGGGCAGTTGTATCTTGGACCTGAAGCCCTGCTGATCTGATCGCGGCTGACCCTAAGAAGACTCATCCTGAACCTCTGAGCCCTGCTGACGCTGTCGCGGCCCAAGCTGAACTGTAACCATCGGAGCCCTGCTGACGCTGTTGCGGCTCAAGCTGAACTGCAACCATTGGAGCCCTGCTGACGCTGTCGCGGCTCAAGCTGAACTGAACCATCGGAGCCCTGCTGACGCTGTCGCGGCTCAAGCTGAACTGAACCATCGGAGCCCTGCTGACGCTGTCGCGGCTCCTCACGACCTTCTCCAGATCGAGCCCGGCTGACCTCGTCGCGGCTCGAGGAGTACTCTGGTCCGGCTGGACCATCGAGAGCACCATCACGACCGAGCCGACTCGACGGAAGTGAGGCAGCCCGTACGACTATCATCCCGTACCCCCCGGCTCGAGGATTGAGAGCTGTGCGCAGGGTACGCCTCGTACTGTCCCAGAGACTAAAAGACTGTCCCGCTTCCCCCTTCCCGGATCCTCAAAGACTCTGTGGTCCCGTGACCACGTTGTATATAAGAGTGCTTTCTCCGTTTCATTGAGTATATAAAGAACATGTTACTTTAACCCAACGGTGTGGTGTCTGTTCGTAGTGTGGTGTGAGCTCAGTGTGTACGATCCTAGACTCGAAGTCCTCCCCGGTGAGGACCTCACGATAAGACTCGGCAAGATCTGTGGGAGAGGTGGGTCTTGGGGTGACCGGGTGAGCATAACCTGGCTCTCTGAGATCGCCCCTTCTAACATCCACTAACAGCAGCGTTGAAGGGGCTGCTAGGAAAGGATTCAATGAGTCCCACAGTTCCCCAGAAGGCATTCCCTGCAGCCAGGCGACAATGGCACAGGAGACTAACTAGAAACAAACCTTGGGGTCAGCACCTTCTGATTATCTCTGTGCACTATATTCTACCAGCTCTTTTTACTTACCTATAAATATAATTGTTATATTTATTTGCCATTGGCAGGATTTTGAGCGTATAGGATGTAGTCTACTGCGTCATGTTGTATCTGTGACTCCAACCCACCACCGCCTTTTAGCCCAAGCCTGGACTGCAGTACTTTACTGATCCGGGTGAGTCATGTGAGCAGCCTAAACTTCCAGGGCACAAGTACTCATGGCCTTTAGACATCAGCAGTAAATGACACGTCACCAGGGTACAACCCAGCAACCCATGATGGCCCCCAAACCACAAGAAATAGCATAACGCCTGCAATCACAACCTTCAATAACAGAGATAGTACATGCCACATTTGAGTCAGTCGGGTGAGTTTGCCACAAAAGAAGGAAAGGACGCCGATATATAGGACAGCTGAGGATGGGCAGAAGGTCTGCAGAGGAGAGACTGGCTGCACTCACCTGTAGGCAGGGAATGTCTCCTTCGAAGAAGTTGAAGGTCCCAATGACGTCTTCTCCAATCTTATATACAGTCTTAAAAATGCAAAATGTGCCAACTTTCCCACGACTGTTACTGATGTTATAGAGATCTGCGGTGAAAAGGTACGGCATGGAGTCAGAACAAGGAACGGCCTCCTCAAAACCACTCCCTTCCATCCAACCAAAGAACTCTTACACACTCCGAAGCATTGTGAGTGTGTGTGCAGTCCTGTTCAGTACAAAAAGCGGCACATTGGCTACAACATTGATCTTAGGATGCCAACCACCACTAGCACATTCATTACCAATAGCAACTGTCAATATTCTAGGCACTGTGCAAGAATGAAAGAAGAGCCATCTATCCAACATAATGTGTGTTATTCACCTGTGACTACCAGAGCTCCTCCCTTAAGCAGTGAGGGAGCTGCCAGGAGGTGGCACCTACCCTCCCATAAGCAGTGCGGGAGCTGCCTCAAGACAGCACCTACCCTCCCTAAAGCCGTGCAGGAGCTTCATCGAGGCAGTACCTACCCTCCATAAAGCACTGCGGGAGCCGCCTCGAGGCAGTACCTACCCTCCCTAAAGCAGTGAGGGAACTGCCTCGAGGCAGGCCCTACCATCCCTAAATCAACGAGGGAGCTGCCTCAAGGCAGTACCTACCCTCCCTAAAGCAGTGCGGGAGCTGCATAGCACCCTCCCTAAAGCAGTGCGGGAGCTGCCTAGCACCCTCCCTAAAGCAGTGCGGAAGCTGCCTCGAGGCAGGCCCTACCCTCCCTAAAGCAGTGAGGGAGCTGCCTCAAGGCAGTACCTAACCCCCTAAAGCAGTGCGGGAGCTGCCCCGAGGCAGTACCTACCCTCCCTAAAGCAGTGCGGGAGCTGCCTAGCACCCTCCCTAAAGCAGTGAGGGAGCTGCCTCAAGGCAGTACCTAACCCCCTAAAGCAGTGCGAGAGCTGCATCGAGGCAGCACCTACCCTCCCTAAAGCAGTGCGGGAGCAGCCTCGAGGCAGGCCCTACCCTCCCTAAAGCAGTGTGGGAGCTGCCTCGAGGGAGCACCTACCCTCCCTAAAGCAGTGCGGGAGCTGCCTCGAGGGAGCACCTACCTATACTCCCTAAAGCAGTGTGGGAGCTGCCTCGAGGCAGAACCTACACTCCCTAAAGCAGTGCGGGAGCTGCCTGGAGGCAGCGCCTACCCTCACTAAAGCAGTGCGGGAGCTGCCTAGCACCCTCCCTAAAGCAGTGAGGGAGCTGCCTCAAGGCAGTACCTAACCCCCTAAAGCAGTGCGAGAGCTGCATCGAGGCAGCACCTACCCTCCCTAAAGCAGTGCGGGAGCTGCCTCGAGGGAGCACCTACCTATACTCCCTAAAGCAGTGTGGGAGCTGCCTCGAGGCAGGCCCTACCATCCCTAAATCAATGAGGGAGCTGCCTCAAGGCAGTACCTACCCTCCCTAAAGCAGTGCGGGAGCTGCCTAGCACCCTCCCTAAAGCAGTGAGGGAGCTGCCTCAAGGCAGTACCTAACCCCCTAAAGCAGTGCGAGAGCTGCGTCGAGGCAGCACCTACCCTCCCTAAAGCAGTGCGGGAGCTGCCTCGAGGCAGCACCTACCCTCCCTAAAGCAGTGCGGGAGCTGCCTAGCACCCTCCCTAAAGCAGTGAGGGAGCTGCCTCAAGGCAGTACCTAACCCCCTAAAGCCGTGCGGGAGCTGCATCGAGGCAGCACCTACCCTCCCTAAAGCAGTGCGGGAGCTGCCTCGAGGGAGCACCTACCTATACTCCCTAAAGCAGTGTGGGAGCTGCCTCGAGGCAGGCCCTACCATCCCTAAATCAATGAGGGAGCTGAATCAGGGTAGTACCTACCCTCCCTAAAGCAGTGAGGGAGCTGCCTCGAGGCAGTACCTACCCTCCCTAAAGCAGTGAGGGAGCTGCCTCAGGTTAGTACCTAACCCCCTAAAGCAGTGAGGGAGCTGCCTCAGGTTAGTACCTAACCCCCTAAAGCAGTGCGAGAGCTGCCTTGAGGCAGCACCTACCCTAACTAAAGCAGTGAGGGAGCTGCCTCGAGGCTGTACATACCCCCCTAAAGCCGTGCGGGAGCTGCCTCGAGGCAGTACCTACCTATACTCCCTAAAGCAGTGCGGGAGCTGCCTAGCACCCTCTCTAAAGCAGTGCGGGAGCTGCCTCGAGGCAGTACCTACACTCCCTAAAGCAGTGCGGGAGCTGCCTAGCACCCTCTCTAAAGCATTGCGGGAGCTGCCTCGAGGCAGTACCTACCTGTACTCCCTAAAGCAGTGCGGGAGCTGCCCTGAGGCAGTACAAACTCTCGCTAATGCAGTGCGGGAGCTGCCTCGAGGCAGTACCTACCTATACTCCCTACAGCAGTGCGGGAGCTGCCTTGAGGCGGTACATACCGTAACTAAAGCAGTGAAGAAGCTACATCAAGGCAGTACCTACCCTCCTAAAGCAGTGAGGGAGCTGCCTCAAGGATCGAAACGCCGTCGACAGTTGGTGTAGTTTAAACAATAGTTCCCCATTGTGTGACTTGATTGTGTTTTCACCACATGAGTAAAGCTAGGCTAACTGTTTCTCTTCAGTACTAGCTGCTCACGAATTGTAAAATTGCCTGATAACCGTTTACCATTTGTATGTTGTGTTTCTAGCCTTGTTGTATGTTGTGGATACAGGACTGTGTCCCACTTCATATATGTTCTTTTTGAAATTGCCATTTATTCTTTCCATTTATTAAATTCAGGGTCCGGCTGCACACCTCACTCATTATAGTGCATATTGTGGCCTATAATTATTCAAAGCTTACACATCCTTACCTGTCAAGGACCGTTGTTAAATGATAATACTATATACCCTTGGTCCTTGCCTACCGAGTGGGTTCCATTGTTTTACAGTATATTATACCCTCCCTAAAGCAGTGTTGGAGCTGCCTCAAGGCAGTACCTACCCCCCTAAAGCAGTGCGGGAGCTGCCTCGAGGCAGCACCTACCTATACTCCCTAAAGCAGTGCGGGAGCTGCCTAGCACCCTCTCTAAAGCAGCGCGAGAGCTGCCTCGAGGCATTACCTACCCCCCTAAAGCAGTGCGGGAGCTGCCTCGAGGCAGTACCTACCTATACTCCCTAAAGCAGTGGGGAACTGCCTCAAGGCAGCACTTACTTTAGCTAAAACAATAAGTGACCTGCCTCAAGGCACACCTACCCTCCCTAAAGAAGCGAGGAAGCTGCCCGAGTCGGTACCTACCCTCCCTAAAACAGTGAGCGAGCTACCCGAGGTAGTACCTACCCCCCCAAAGCAGTGAGGGAGCAGCGCGGGGCGGTACCTACCCTCCCAAAAACAGTGCGGGAGCTGCCTCGAGGCAGCACTTACCCTCCCTATAGCAGTGCAGGAGCTGCCTTGAGGCAGTACCTACCCTCCCTAAAGCAGTGCAGGAGCTGCCTCGAGGCAGCACTTACCCTCCCTAAAGCAGTGCAGGAGCTGCCTTGAGGCAGGCCCTACCATCCCTAAATCAATAAGGGAGCTGCCTCAGGTTAGTACCTACCCTCCCTAAAGCAGTGGAGGCTGCCTTCTACCCTCCCTAAATCAGTGCGGGCGCTGCCTAAAGGTAGTACCTAACCCCCTAAAGCAGTGAGAGAGCTGCCTTGAGGCAGCACCTACCCTCACTAAAGCAGTGAGGAAGCTGCCTCGAGGAGGTACCTACCTTCCCTTAAGCAGTGCGGGAGCTGCCTCGAGGCAGTACCTACCTATACTCCCTAAAGCAGTGCGGGAGCTGCCTCGAGGCAGCACCTACCCTCACTGAAGCAGCGAGGAAGCTGCCTCGAGGAGGTACCTACCTTCCCTAAAGCAGTGCGGGAGCTGCCTCGAGGCAGTACCTACCTATACTCCCTAAAGCAGTGCAGGAGCTGCCTCGAGGCAGCACCTACCCTCACTAAAGCAGTGGGGGTCTGCCTTATACCCTCTCTAAAGCAGTGCGGGCGCTGCCTCAAGGCAGTACCTACCCTCCTAAAGCAGTGCGGGAGCTGCCTTGAGGCAGTACCTACCTATACTCCCTAAAGCCGTGCGGGAGCTGCCTCGAGGCAGCACCTACCTATACTCCCTAAAGCCGTGCGGGAGCTGCCTCGAGGCAGCACCTACCTATACTGCCTAAAGCAGTGCGGGAGCTGCCTTGAGGCAGTACCTACCTATACTCCCTAAAGCCGTGCGGGAGCTGCCTCGAGGCAGCACCTACCTATACTCCCTAAAGCCGTGCGGGAGCTGCCTCGAGGCAGCACCTACCTATACTCCCTAAAGCCGTGCGGGAGCTGCCTCGAGGCAGCACCTACCTATACTGCCTAAAGCAGTGCGGGAGCTGCCTTGAGGCAGTACCTACCTATACTCCCTAAAGCCGTGCGGGAGCTGCCTCGAGGCAGCACCTACCTATACTGCCTAAAGCAGTGCGGGAGCTGCCTTGAGGCAGTACCTACCTATACTCCCTAAAGCCGTGCGGGAGCTGCCTCGAGGCAGCACCTACCTATACTCCCTAAAGCCGTGCGGGAGCTGCCTCGAGGCAGCACCTACCTATACTGCCTAAAGCAGTGCGGGAGCTGCCTTGAGGCAGTACCTACCTATACTCCCTAAAGCCGTGCGGGAGCTGCCTCGAGGCAGCACCAACCTATACTGCCTAAAGCAGTGCGGGAGCTGCCTCGAGGCAGCACCAACCTATACTGCCTAAAGCAGTGCGGGAGCTGCCTTGAGGCAGCACCTACCCTCACTAGAGCAGTGAGGAAGCTGCCTCGAGGAGGTACCTACCTCCCCTAAAGCAGTGAGGGAGTTCCCTCAAGGCAGTACAAACCCTCACTTTCAGATGAACAGATACTTGTAAGACATGGTCAGAAAAATCATTTAAGACCACTTTACTTAATGCAAAGTCTGATTGCCTCCTGACAACGAGCTACCTATAAGATGTTTGCCTTCCATTTAAGAATGAACAGTGACTCGCTACCCAGCTCTGCTCTATGAATTGAGGATGCCTTTTTTCCACCCCAGCCCAGGGGCGTAGTATTACAACTCACGAAGACTGCGCCTCGACGTTGCCACCATCAGCAGCTCGGTGGCAAGATCCACAACTCTGGAGTCCTTCTTTACTCCCTCTTCTTCCTCCAGGAAAGGGTTGGAGGGAGCCACTTCCTCATCCTGCGGAAATTGGTAGTCCTTCAGCCCTGCGGAGAGAAGGCAGCCAGCTAACAAAGGTACTGGATAACAAGCATCCATGATTCACAGTACATGGCAGTGTAAGCTCTGTGCGAGAACTAGTTGGGCTGACATTTCACTCGTGCAGAACCAGAGAAATTCAGCAGTTATAGTTAGTGTGTGTGGAACTGTATAGGTGAATAAGTGGCTTTGTGATTGACAATGAGTGTGAGAGTAGAATGCTGCGATGCGTGGTTGGGTAGGGTCTTGCGCAAAACCAATAAGAGTGAAATAAGCAGATTATCAGTAACAGATGCTCTAGGGAACAAACAGGCAGCGACCACTAACGTGCCAGAGGGAAATTCCTTCTGTATACACAGAAAGAAATAGTTACAAAACAAACTTAGTTCCCCAGGAATGAATACAATATTTAGAGAAAAGTATGAGTCCAATGAGAATTCTCCAAATCGTATCTTTCAGTGGAAGTCTTTATTTTCAAAACACAGATTTCAGTCAATGATTCCGTGTAGTAGGGATCATCCAAGGTAGCCAAACATAAGAACAGCCAACACGTGTTTCGTCTTGGCAAGATACCCAATGACTTCCTCAGGGCCGAATTTTATTCAAGATCACATCAAGAATGGCTTCACCGTGTTATTGTATGATCTCATATAATGCCTTTCTTAAAATTAGTAGTATGGTTCCGTCGTGTATAGCGTATTTCGTATAACGTCAAGTCGAGACCACAGTAAAAGATTTCCAGTCGTAAAATTCACCTTCGAAGGACTGAAATTACAGGCCCAAGGTCAGTCGATAATAAATTTCAAATCAGGTCCCGGAGAGTACTCCCGCCATATCCAGACATCATAAGTTAGTCAGCTAACAAAGGTACTGGATAACAAGCATCCCTGATTCACAGTACATGGCAGTGTAAGCTCTGTGCGAGAACTAGTTGGGCTGACATTTCACTCGTGCAGAACCAGAGAAATTCAGCAGTTATAGTTAGTGTGTGTGGCACTGTGTAGGTGAATAAGTGGCTTTGTGATTGACAATGAGTGTGAGAGTAGCTCTACGGATGATTGACCGTGTGGGAGTGGCTGTATGGGTGTTTGAGAGTATATGTCAGGGACTGTATTAGTGAATGAGTTGGTGTATGAGTGGCTGTATGGGTGACTGAGTGTATGTGTGTGTGTAGACCTATGAATCAGTGAGTGGGTGTGTACGTATTGGTATGATTGTGTCAATGGTTTTGAGAATGGTAGTGTGGAAGTTGGAGTGGGTGTATGATAGGTTATATGGGAGTGCAGGGCTCGAAAAATCTACTCGACCGCTCTCATATGCGGGCTAAATTTAACGAGGGCGAGCTGTTTTTACGTCCTACTCGCCCTTTGTGGCGAGTAGGAAGACAAACTAACGTTTGTCCTCCGTCTGTGGACAGGACAAGATTTAAAGGCATTTTTATTGCTCACAAAGTTAATGAGCAATAAAGATGCCTTTAAATCTTGTTATCTTGTCACATTTGCTCCGCTTTCAGAGATGGAGGTCAAGTCCTCATGTAACGTAACTGGTGCTATGTAAAGCGCTCTGATACCTGATTCGGTTCGGGTCAAGTTTGCGCTATATAAAACTCTGCAAAAAAAAAAAAAAAACAGTACTGCTAAGACCAACCACGTACAACATAGGATACAAAGCAAGAGGCCCTTACTGATTCCATTCCTGGCCAGCACCTTGGAACTCTTTCTAGGACAAGGGCCATTCTAGCCACATATAATCAGAAACATCAGGCACTTTAATCATGCTTAGAACACGAACAAAGAAAAAAAGATTATTGGGGCGAATAGCAGAGTATACCTCAGCCTTAAGAAAACACAGAGGGTAAACACCCATTCAGACTCAAGTGATTGGTTATTTTGTTACCCTATGCAAACTCAACAAAATCAAGCAATCTTGTCAAACTCAGCTGGCTGTACGTACCACCAAAACACGCTATCAGAGCGCATATTTTTCCACTGACTAGAGGGTGTCAACAAAGAATACGATCTGAAGAAGAGGCTTGAATATAGTTTGTTTAAACGAAGCAAAGTCCAGACCAAAGAATGACTGTTCAGAAAAGGCCTACAGAAACAACAAATAGCACGTAAGGGTGCTTACGCAAAATACTGGCACAAAGTAAAGAACGCTGAGACGGGCACCCTGAACACTTACCTATGGAGAGAGCGGGAAAGAAACATGGACAGCCCTGCAATGGTCTATCTTCAAGCAGCAATAAGCACCCTTGCGCTAAAAGACCTTTGGGATACAAGCTGCACAAACAAATGTTCAAACGACTCGTTAACAAAACTGTGAAGTATCAATCTCTGGAAGAAGATAAAGCAGCACTAACCAGTAGGACTCAGGGGTGGTTCGTGATCCAGAGCTACACCAGGCCCCAACCACAGGCCTATCTAGGCACTGGCTTCTCAAGGGCGGTGAAGGAATCCTTCTTGCAGTTGAGAAAGGGGGTAATACCATCAAAAGTAAATCTTCCCCGTGGAAACGCTCGGAATCCAACATAAAGTGCAGACTCTGCGGGGATCCAAAAGAGGACGTTTTGCACTTGTTATGCAGCTGCAAAGCCCTAGACAGTGAACGAAGGAGACAACTAACACAGCTGTGGAACCAAAGACGTTTGCGAACCCGTCGGCAGGCATTGTTGGCATGCTTTAACAGGGAGGACATTCAATTAGCCTGCAGACTGGTCCGCTTCATGAAACTAGCAAATACCGCACTAAACCCAGCCGTTAGTCCATGATCTGGAATAACTATGCCCTGCGAAAAACCCTTACATGAAAAGAACTTTCATTTGCGAATGTTTGACAGTGTCCTTTTCTTTCCTGCTATAGCAAGCACAGAAATCACACACTGACAGTGCCTCACAGGAATCCTTGGGCTTTTAATTTCTCTCTATTTAAAGACAGCACAAGATTCTTTTTGCACATATTTATTTACAAATGTATTAACATTGCTAAATCTTGAAATGCTTTTATACTAATGTGACTGTAATGACATGTACTCCTTTTATCCTTTGCTATTTATGTGCCTTGCAAAAGTGCTCAAGACAAGCACCTTTTATACCAATTGCAAAGATTTTTATTAATCATGCAATAAAGAATTTACTTACTTACTTACTGTTCAGAAAAGGCTGTAGTCTCATGCTTATGCAATAGTTAACCCTGAAGTTGTGGCTGTGTGCTCAGTGCAACCTAGTGAGTACATATAATGGCTATGGGAAGGAATGTTGAGCAAATGTCCTAAGTTAACAAGCATTGGCATAGCCAATAGGTCTCGCTTTTGGGATCTTATAAGTATTTAGTTTGGCAGCACAATATCCTTGGTGCAACATCAGCTGTTGCATGGCTAAACCTTGTACCTTATAAGTGTTTAGCCGTGCAACAGTTGATGTTGTTGCACCAAGGATATTTTGCTGCATAACTAAATACTTATAAGGTCCCAAAAGCGAGACCTATTTGGCTAAGCCAATGCTTGTTTTAATCTTGCAGCTAAATTGCACCAACGGGTTGGGCTGACAGGTCATTAGTCTTCGTCTTCCTTTCTTTCGGTCTCCTTTAGTAAGTTTCATCTTTACATGCAACATGTAAATGTGATACACAAATTAACAAGGTGACACCTTTAATTACAGCACTGCGAACACTTACTTTGAACTACACATCACTCCAGTTTAAAAATAAATGTGCATCCCACCTAGCCTCTGCATATGCCTTCAGCGAGTGTTGTCTGCCTGCAGTCTCACAACAAAACAATGGTGTGTATCTCTGTGCGCTTATCTGGAGGTGAGAGGGGGGAATAAGGGAATGAGGCAATAGGTGGATAGAAAGATGAATAGAGGTGTGTGGGTGGGTGCACAACTGGCAAGTGAATGAAGACGAATGGTAAGATAAAGCCATGGATAAAGGAGTGAGTGCACATATGCGTGAATGTGTAGGTGGGTGGGTGGATGAGGGAATATTCTAGACCTGAAAAGTTCCGGTTTCAGGATGAGGCAGCTGTGGGAGACTGACTAGCAAGAGGTGTTGAAAGCAAATGAAAGGACACACCAGTGCGTTGATGGGCAGCGTCACTGCTCCTGCCCCTCTGTCAGTCTGTAAAAAAACAGTTGATGGACAGAATGCAGAACAATGTCATACATTCACCCCAGTACAGAGATCTGGGCCTAAATCCATCGGTTTTTTGCTCACCATGCCATTCCAGTTTGAACCCAGCCATATGCAAATCAGTCTTGACCCTGTGCCCCGTGGGAACAGTCCAGCCCGAACTGCCAAGCCAGGTCCTCCCTGGACTGGAAACAAGCATCCAAGGACCGGTTTCGGGCTTTCAGCCCTCATCAGCCTGGATAGCTTGATTCCAGTGGCATGGAGAGCACGGGACTCACGTCTGAGCATACCCGTCCCACTCGGGGTGACAAATGCAAAAAAAACAGTTGATGGACAGAATGCAGAACAATGTCATACATTCACCCCAGTACAGACATCTGGGCCTAAATCCATCGGTTTTTTGCTCACCATGCCATTCCAGTTTGAACCCAGCCATATGCAAATCAGTCTTGACCCTGTGCCCCATGGGAACAGTCCAGCCCGAACTGCAAAGCCAGGTCCTCCCTGGTCTGGAAACAAGCATACAAGGACCGGTTTCGGGCTTTCAGCCCTCATCAGCCTGGATAGCTTGATTCCAGTGGCATGGAGAGCACGGGACTCACGTCTGAGCATACCCGTCCCACTCGGGGTGACAAATGCAAAAAAAACAGTTGATGGACAGAATGCAGAACAATGTCATACATTCACCCCAGTACAGAGATCTGGGCCTAAATCCATCGGTTTTTTGCTCACCATGCCATTCCAGTTTGAACCCAGCCATATGCAAATCAGTCTTGACCCTGTGCCCCATGGGAACAGTCCAGCCCGAACTGCCAAGCCAGGTCCTCCCTGGACTAGAAACAAGCATCCAAGTACCGGTTTCGGGCTTTCAGCCCTCATCAGCAGGAACGTGGCAACACGCACACACACACACCCAATACGTGACTCCACTCGTGCGCCTCCACTGCTGCTCCAGGCGTGGTGGATTCTGGGAAATTCTTGGAAGGTGATCCGGGGGGGGGGGTCCTGTTCACTGCACAGAAAGTGGAGCAGGCCGGGACTGCCATGCGCATGCCTCTGCTGAGGCTGCACAAGCCCGGTGATACCCTGAAAGGGGAGCGCGCCAAGCCTTGCGACCTCCGTGCAGCGAAGGTGGCATGGTATACGTTTGCACCATATAGGTGCTAGGATTGCTGTAAAAAGAGCATCTCTCTTTATATATTATATACTGGGCAATTGAGCAAAAATTCCAAATATGTTATGAATTCCATTTAAGCTCGAACCAAGTAAAGGAAGGTGAGGCGGAAACATAAAGAAACCAAGTTGATACGAAAAATTAAATTAAAATGGAAAGATTAACACGCTACTGTTTGAACAAGCATTGGCCGCGAGGCCATAAAGGTAACGGGCCGCGCGGCCCTGAAAGGGGACACGTGCTGTGGTGTGGGAGAAGCGGAGCGAGGAAAGGCAGATGGCGGCGCCGTGAAAGTAATCGCGGCTGTAAGGGTGCCCGCGCGATGGTGCCTGTGCTCGAAAGCGCATGCCCGCGCTCGTAACCGCTCACTGGTGGCCGGAGAAAGCCTTTGGTACCACTTCAAAAAGCCAGTTACTAAATGTCTCGCCACACCAGCGCATGCGCTGGCTCTAGCGAGACCTAAAAAGGGAGTGGATTAATGACAGTGACATTATGTGCCCAAATAGAGGGGTGTTAGAAACCAGACATGCTACAGGGAAGAAACAAAAAACATATGATGCACTGTAGCCATCAGATAGTCCAATAAAAGGCTTGATGCTTGATCTTTAACATAAATATACTGTCTTGACTGTGCTATTACAGAGAATAGGGATGGGACAGACCCAGAAAACTAGAGTTGACGAGTTTGGTGGTTAAGACCTCTTCGTAAAATGATGGCGAGCTCTACAAGGAGAGTGCCAGAAAAATAGGTGAATGCCTGGTTAAGTGCTTTTGTAGTTAGTGAGGACCTCCAGAGTCATGCACATTTTATTTTACAATAACCCCCTGCGCTGCCAAGTTTGTTGTGAAGTCACATTGATAGTTCGAGATAACTTGCATAAAAAGTGATGCATTAAGCCTCTGGTGAAGCAAGAGCCAAAGGAAATCTATGATATCTGGCATCTAAATTGATGTGTCTGTACTCTGGTGAAGCAAGAGCCAAAGCAGGTCTAGGATGACTGGCATCGAAAGCGATGCGTCCAAGACTCTGGTGAAGCAAGAGCCAAAGCAGGTCTTTGATGACTGGTATCGAAAAGCGACGTTTTGGGTCTCTGGTGAAGCAAGAGCCAAAGGAAATCTATGATATCTGGCATCTAAATTGATGTGTCTGTACTCTGGTGAAGCAAGAGCCAAAGCAGGTCTAGGATGACTGGCATCGAAAGCGATGCGTCCGAGCCTCTGGTGAAGCAAGACCCAAAGCTTTTTAATGTCTACATGTCCCCCTTAGAGGACGTCATCTCCCCATTTGGTATAAAAACAGTCATGTATGCCGATGACACCCAATTGGTGGTATCTTTAAACCACTCAAGTAAAAGTCTAGACAACTTGGCGGATTGCCTAAATAACATCCATCGCTGGATGTGTGAATCTCACCTCAAATTAAACGGTGAGAAATCCGAGATTCTTCTGCTAGGCAACCCACGTAAACTCCCCACGTCCCTCTCTTGGCCTCCATGCATGGGCTTACCCCCTACCCCGAAAGCAGAAGTCAAGAGCCTAGGGATCTGGCTGGACCAGGAGCTCAATTTTAAAACCCAAGCCAGGAAAACCTCTGGCATCTGCTTCGGTCTCATTCAACAAGCACGAAAGATTCTTCATTTACTCCCCTTCCAATCTAGGAAAATGCTTATCCAGGGTCTGGTGATCTCCAGACTGGATTACGGAAATGCCCTGTATCTAGGAGCTCCTGCCTCAGTCATAAAAAAACTGCAATACGCCCAAAATGCAGCCGCCAGACTCCTTACAGGAACCAAGTCCAGATGTTCGGCCAAACCGGCTCTTAAAAGTCTCCACTGGCTCCCGATCAAATAAAGGGTCACTTTCAAGTCCTTATGCATCACACATAAGTTAATGCAAGGCAAAGGCCCGCCAATCCTGAAATCCCTCATCAATCCCTACCACCCTAACAGACAACTCAGGTCTGATTCCCTCTCCCTTGCCTGCATTCCAAGAATAAACAGAGCCCGTTCGGGGGGAAGATTGTTTTCCTACAACGCCCCTAAATTGTGGAATTCTCTTCCGCTTTCCATTCGAAGAGAACACAACCTACTCACCTTCCGCAGGCAACTAAAAACCTGGCTCTTTCCATAATGCTTATCTCCCCCCTCCCCTCCTGGAATAATAGGTTGTATGTCAGCGCTGGGACGCCCCAGCCACCAGAATTGGCGAGGGGTTAGTATTCCAATTCGTATGACACCTTACTCGACATGTTTTGATAAAGCGATACCAGAGTTGGCATATAACCGCGAGGATTATAATGCACTTAAGAGTATATGGTATGCGATATCATGGAAACGGCTAAGAGATGGATCCCGAAAGCCGCAGACAGGCTCAGCTCATGCCAGAGCACCATCTCACACGATTCCAAGCACTCTGCCTTCAGGATTGTTAAGGCCTGCCATAGGAGTGACTGATAGGAGATATGTGTGTCCATTTAGGTTTAGATATAGGGATACTATATCTAAAGCAAAGGGTGAGTACACCCCTTGCCCCAGCTGTCGTGCAGCCAGTTGTGTCTGTTTGGTTAGTCAGTCCAGGGGTGGCATAATACATGCTTCAGCCCCTGGGAGACTTCTGGGTACACCTCAGCCCTGGGTACAGGGACTTGGAAAGGGCCCAGTGCCAATTCAGTACCTGGGTACAATTTGGAATAGAGAGAACAGCTAGGCTGTGGGTCTGATTAGCAGGCCCACAGCCAGGGAAAGTCGTAAACCAGTGAAGCAAAAAGCAAAAATCTGGGTGATCATAGGACTGCAGACCCTACTCTCCTACAGCCATCACCTGTCGTAAACTGCCTTAGGACTGTAAAGCCTGCTAGAGGGGTGACTTACCTAAACCGCCAGGGAGTGCTGGCTGGCATGGCACCCATGTGTTTTTCACCTCACAGGGTCATGCAAGCTGCAGGGGCATGGTCCTAGTGAGGGGGGCCACAGGGGACCCTCTTCATCTCCCAGGCCCTAGGCAGCCAGGGTACCATTCACTAGGGACTTACAGGTGGCAGAAGTACCAATTGTGGAAAGGTTTTTAGGGAAGACACACTGGCAAAGTGGACCTGGTTGGAGGGACCCTCGGCACTACAATTGAAACTATATCAAAACTAGGCAAAAAGGGGGGGGTTAACCACTTCAAAAGTGGCACTTTCTCAGACTGTACAACTGAGAAAGACAACCCGGACTTCTAGAGAGTCCAGACACAATGTCCATAAATGAAAGGAGCACACAAGAACAACCAACTTGCTGCTTACGGGTGCACCAGCACTTGGCTCCCTTAAGTTCAGGTGCTCTTTCAACTCCACTCTCTCACCCTTGCTCTTTCCCGCCCTCTCCGTCCATCTGTACCCCCTCTCTCCGTCCATCTGTACCCCCTCTCTCCCCCCATGTGTACCCCCTCTCTCCCTCCATCTGTACCCCCTCTCTCCCTCCATCTGTACCCCCTCTCTCCATCTGTACCCCCTCTCGCCCTCCATCTGTACCCCCTCTCGCCCTCCATCTGTACCCCCTCTCTCCCTCCATCTGTACCCCCTCTCTCCCTCCATCTGTACCCCTCTCTCCCTCCATCTGTACCCCCTCTCTCCCTCCATGTGTACCCCCTCTCTCCCTCCATGTGTACCCCCTCTCTCCCTCCATCTGTACCCCTCTCTCCCTCCATGTGTACCCCCTCTCTCCCTCCATGTGTACCCCCTCTCTCCCTCCATCTGTACCCCTCTCTCCTTCCATGTGTACCCCCTCTCTCCCTCCATCTGTACCCCCTCTCTCCCTCCATCTGTACCCCCTCTCTCCCTCCATCTGTACCCCTCTCTCCCTCCATCTGTACCCCCTCTCTCCCTCCATCTGTACCCCTCTCTCCCTCCATCTGTACCCCTCTCTCCCTCCATCTGTACCCCCTCTCTCCCTCCATCTGTACCCCCTCTCTCCCTCCATCTGTACCCCCTCTCTCCCTCCATCTGTACCCCTCTCTCCCTCCATCTGTACCCCCTCTCTCCCTCCATCTGTACCCCTCTCTCCCTCCATCTGTACCCCCTCTCTCCCTCCCTCTGTACCCCCTCTCGCCCTCCATCTGTACCCCCTCTCGCCCTCCATCTGTACCCCCTCTCGCCCTCCATCTGTACCCCCTCTCTCCCTCCATCTGTACCCCCTCTCTCCCTCCATCTGTACCCCCTCTCTCCCTCCATCTGTACCCCCTCTCTCCCTCCATCTGTACCCCCTCTCGCCCTCCATCTGTACCCCCTCTCTCCCTCCATCTGTACCCCTCTCTCCCTCCATCTGTACCCCCTCTCCCCCTCCATCTGTACCCCTCTCTCCCTCCATCTGTACCCCTCTCTCCCTCCATCTGTACCCCCTCTCTCCCTCCATCTGTACCCCCTCTCTCCCTCCATCTGTACCCCCTCTCTCCCTCCATCTGTACCCCTCTCTCCCTCCATCTGTACCCCTCTCTCCCTCCATCTGTACCCCTCTCTCCCTCCATCTGTACCCCCTCTCTCCCTCCCTCTGTACCCCCTCTCTCCCTCCATCTGTACCCCCTCTCTCCCTCCATCTGTACCCCCTCTCTCCCTCCATCTGTACCCCCTCTCGCCCTCCATCTGTACCCCCTCTCTCCCTCCATCTGTACCCCTCTCTCCCTCCATCTGTACCCCCTCTCTCCCTCCATCTGTACCCCCTCTCTCCCTCCATGTGTACCCCCTCTCGCCCTCCATCTGTACCCCCTCTCTCCCTCCATCTGTACCCCTCTCTCCCTCCATCTGTACCCCCTCTCTCCCTCCATCTGTACCCCTCTCTCCCTCCATCTGTACCCCCTCTCTCCCTCCATCTGTACCCCCTCTCTCCCTCCATCTGTACCCCCTCTCTCCCTCCATCTGTACCCCCTCTCTCCCTCCATCTGTACCCCTCTCTCCCTCCATCTGTACCCCCTCTCTCCCTCCATCTGTACCCCCTCTCTCCATCCATCTGTACCCCCTCTCTCCCTCCATCTGTACCCCCTCTCGCCCTCCATCTGTACCCCCTCTCTCCCTCCATCTGTACCCCTCTCTCCCTCCATCTGTACCCCGTCTCTCCCTCCATCTGTACCCCCTCTCTCCCTCCATGTGTACCCCCTCTCTCCCTCCATGTGTACCCCCTCTCGCCCTCCATCTGTACCCCTCTCTCCCTCCATCTGTACCCCTCTCTCCCTCCATCTGTACCCCCTCTCTCCCTCCATCTGTACCCCCTCTCGCCCTCCATCTGTACCCCCTCTCTCCCTCCATCTGTACCCCTCTCTCCCTCCATCTGTACCCCCTCTCTCCCTCCCTCTGTACCCCCTCTCTCCCTCCATCTGTACCCCCTCTCTCCATCCATCTGTACCCCCTCTCTCCCTCCATCTGTACCCCCTCTCTCCCTCCATCTGTACCCCCTCTCGCCCTCCATCTGTACCCCCTCTCTCCCTCCATCTGTACCCCCTCTCTCCCTCCATCTGTACCCCCTCTCTCCCTCCATGTGTACCCCCTCTCGCCCTCCATGTGTACCCCCTCTCTCCCTCCATCTGTACCCCTCTCTCCCTCCATCTGTACCCCTCTCTCCCTCCATCTGTACCTCCTCTCTCCCTCCATCTGTACCCCTCTCTCCCTCCATCTGTACCCCCTCTCTCCCTCCATCTGTACCCCCTCTCTCCCTCCATCTGTACCCCTCTCTCCCTCCATCTGTACCCCCTCTCTCCCTCCATGTGTACCCCCTCTCTCCCTCCATCTGTACCCCTCTCTCCCTCCATCTGTACCCCTCTCTCCCTCCATCTGTACCCCCTCTCTCCCTCCATCTGTACCCCCTCTCTCCCTCCATCTGTACCCCCTCTCTCCCTCCCTCTGTACCGCTCTCCCTCCCTCTGTACCCCCTCTCTCCCTCCATCTGTACCCCCTCTCTCCCTCCATCTGTACCCCTCTCTCCCTCCATCTGTACCCCCTCTCTCCCTCCATCTGTACCCCCTCTCTCCCTCCATGTGTACCCCCTCTCTCCCTCCATCTGTACCCCTCTCTCCCTCCATCTGTACCCCTCTCTCCCTCCATCTGTACCCCCTCTCTCCCTCCATGTGTACCCCCTCTCTCCCTCCATCTGTACCCCCTCTCTCCCTCCATGTGTACCCCCTCTCTCCCTCCCTCTGTACCCCCTCTCTCCCTCCCTCTGTACCCCCTCTCTCCCTCCCTCTGTACCGCTCTCCCTCCCTCTGTACCCCTCTCTCCCTCCCTCTGTACCGCTCTCCCTCCCTCTGTACCGCTCTCCCTCCCTCTGTACCCCTCTCTCCCTCCCTCTGTACCGCTCTCCCTCCCTCTGTACCGCTCTCCCTCCCTCTGTACCCCTCTCTCCCTCCATCTGTACCCCCTCTCTCCCTCCATCTGTACCCCCTCTCTCCCTCCATCTGTACCCCCTCTCTCCCTCCATCTGTACCCCCTCTCTCCCTCCATCTGTACCCCTCTCTCCCTCCATCTGTACCCCCTCTCTCCCTCCATCTGTACCCCCTCTCTACCTCCATCTGTACCCCCTCTCTCCCTCCATGTGTACCCCCTCTCTCCCTCCATCTGTACCCCCTCTCTCCCTCCATCTGTACCCCCTCTCTCCCTCCATCTGTACCCCCTCTCTCCCTCCATCTGTACCCCTCTCTCCCTCCATCTGTACCCCCTCTCTCCCTCCATCTGTACCCCCTCTCTCCCTCCATGTGTACCCCCTCTCTCCCTCCATCTGTACCCCCTCTCTCCCTCCATCTGTACCCCTCTCTCCCTCCATCTGTACCCCCTCTCTCCCTCCATCTGTACCCCCTCTCTCCCTCCATCTGTACCCCTCTCTCCCTCCATCTGTACCCCCTCTCTCCCTCCATGTGTACCCCCTCTCTCCCTCCATCTGTACCCCCTCTCTCCCTCCATGTGTACCCCCTCTCTCCCTCCCTCTGTACCCCTCTCTCCCTCCCTCTGTACCGCTCTCCCTCCCTCTGTACCGCTCTCCCTCCCTCTGTACCCCTCTCTCCCTCCCTCTGTACCCCTCTCTCTCCCTCTGTACCGCTCTCCCTCCCTCTGTACCGCTCTCCCTCCCTCTGTACCGCTCTCCCTCCCTCTGTACCGCTCTCCCTCCCTCTGTACCCCTCTCTCCCTCCCTCTGTACCCCTCTCTCCCTCCCTCTGTACCGCTCTCCCTCCCTCTGTACCGCTCTCTCCCTCCCTCTGTACCCCTCTCTCCCTCCCTCTGTACCGCTCTCCCTCCCTCTGTACCGCTCTCCCTCCCTCTGTACCGCTCTCCCTCCCTCTGTACCGCTCTCCCTCCCTCTGTACCCCTCTCTCCCTCCCTCTGTACCGCTCTCCCTCCCTCTGTACCGCTCTCCCTCCCTCTGTACCCCTCTCTCCCTCCCTCTGTACCCCTCTCTCCCTCCCTCTGTACCGCTCTCCCTCCCTCTGTACCGCTCTCCCTCCCTCTGTACCGCTCTCCCTCCCTCTGTACCGCTCTCCCTCCCTCTGTACCGCTCTCCCTCCCTCTGTACCGCTCTCCCTCCCTCTGTACCGCTCTCCCTCCCTCTGTACCCCTCTCTCCCTCCCTCTGTACCCCTCTCCCTCCCTCTGTACCGCTCTCCCTCCCTCTGTACCGCTCTCCCTCCCTCTGTACCGCTCTCCCTCCCTCTGTACCGCTCTCCCTCCCTCTGTACCGCTCTCCCTCCCTCTGTACCGCTCTCCCTCCCTCTGTACCGCTCTCCCTCCCTCTGTACCGCTCTCCCTCCCTCTGTACCGCTCTCCCTCCCTCTGTACCGCTCTCCCTCCCTCTGTACCGCTCTCCCTCCCTCTGTACCGCTCTCCCTCCCTCTGTACCGCTCTCCCTCCCTCTGTACCGCCCTCTCTCGCTTGCTCTTTACCACTCTCTCGCCCTCTGGTAGGCACAACCTGGATTTCTATTAGTAAATGTGCATGTAATATTGTAAGCACCCAGATGGACTTTACTCCCTCCACCAAGTTTGTAATGGGCTAAGATGACCTTTAAGGTCAAATATAGTGTTACGGGTAAACAAGTAGATACAATAAACATTCTAGTACACTCTTATTTTTAGGTCTGATTTGACAGCATAGCTCTTGCCAGATCTTATGTGGGCAACAGGAATAGCACTTTAAAAAGCTCTACTGAGAGGGCTTCAGTACTGAAAATGGTGTGGGTCTCATTTTACATAGCGAACAACTTGACAAAGACTACACAACCTTTATGATTGCGAAAAGCCTCCTGTTTTCAGGCAGACCTTTAGTATCATTGCTGGTTTTTAAGATTAGAGACTGCTGTTGACGCATGGTACCTGACAGATAAATGCAGCGGACCACATTGAGAGGGTCACTTGTGATATCTCTTTAGGGCACATGGTTAGCAACCCCCTGTTCGAGGGGTTCCAATTTTAAATTGCACCTCGAATCTTCTACCCATTTGTCATTTTGACTATAGTGCTACAGTATGGACGTGTGGGTGCAGTAAAATACATAACCCTTTTTAAAAAAATAATTAAATAAATGCATTATCTGGCCATTGATTTGAGTGTTATTGTTGAGGATTGCTGTGCTCAGAGTTCTAGCTCACAGTACCTCCCTGAGCCAGCCTTAGCCTGCTCTATTTACTCCTAAAGGCAGGTGCTAAGAGCGGAACTTGGTCACCAGGCTGAGGGGGTGGAGTACAGAGGCCCCAGGACAACAGAAGTGTAATAAGGGAGTTACTTTTGACAGCCTTGGGACCTCCTGAACCAGAGTTCTAAAACACAAGAAGAGGTTTTACACTGTGAACTCTTGACATACAAACAGGAAGTCATTATACACTGTGAACTCTCAGATATGCAACATGAATTGCTTTTACACTGTGAACTCTCCGACATATACACAAGAAGAGGTTTTACACTGTGAACTCCCCGAGATATACAACAGGAAGTGGTTTACACTGTGAACTCTGCCCGATTTACACAATTTTATCTGAGAGGGGTTTCAATTTGCAATTTCACTTGAAATCTTGTAAATACTTGTAATTTTGAGCCTAGTATTTAGTTTGTTTATTGCATTCGTTTTCCTTTTCAAAAGAAGAACTGTCTGGACATCGATTTATTGTTACCTTTGTACATTGCGGAAATTTCATTTCGTCGCCCATACCACCACCCTGAGGCTGAGTCGCATTGTTTTGTCTGATTAACTGGAGATTAAACTGTTAGAAGGGATACTTGTCCCCAGTTTGAGGGACTGAGGTATATGTCTGCCACAACATTAATGGCTATAGACCCAAGTGACACACTATGGGGCCAGTAACGACCCTGCGCACAGGGTGGCCGTTCCAATGTACATTTTTCCTGTTAAAGTGCGCCAGGTAAATCCTGATGGTCCCATACAGGGAAACAAAGAGGCCACATACTGGGAGAAATTCCAAGGTCATCAAGGCTGCTCTTTTTGTTTGCCAACAGCATATTGGGTCCGCCACGCATGGGCCTTATTGTGGTGGGGCTATAGATCTATAAGGGCAGCGATCTGCTAGCACACTGTGAAGTGTCATCAGAGCTGTGAGTGGGATTGATGCGGAAATCACCTGAGGAACAATAGAGGTGGAGTAAAATGTATTCAGAGACTTTTCTTCTTTGTCATTATGCACAAGAAAAAGAGCCTCCCTTTCCCTCGCACTTACCATGCAGAAGCAGCACTCGGAAAGGCACCCTCAGCAGTTTTATTGGAGAGTTGACGCGCTGGCACCCGATGGTTAGCTTGTACACATACTTGACGGACTGCCCACGGAATGACGGCGGGCCATCCACGGGGAGCGTCTCGCAGTACGAGTCTGAGTGACACAAGGGACAACATTACATAGTGGAAGAGAAATACTCAGCTCAGTGACATACATGGTAAAGGGCTGCAAAACACCAGTGCAGATAAGAAACTCTACCAATGTGCACTCAATGGATGTAGCAAACATCAAATATCTCTATGTGGTTCTAGGTTTAGGATGTAATGATGGAGGTCAATCACCAAGGACAGCTGGATTTGAAATAAGTGTCTGGAAGGGACATGTGGTAAAGTCTGGGGCATTTGGAGAAGCGTGGCTCAGTGGTTAGAGGCGGCAGACCCGGAAGCTGAGATCGACCGTGGACCAGGGTTCGATTCCCCGCCTCGGCGGGTCTCCGGCTCAAAAATTCCACGGACTCGACAATTCTCGCTCCGGTGCCTACTCAACTCACGTGGTCACACTCTGCGACTCTGGGCAATAGCTTGCTTAATCTCCACTACGGCCCCTCGCGGCGGGATGCCTGGCTTTCACCTTGTGGACACCCTGCCGGGGTTTCTCACAGGGGAATACCAGGACGGGTTCCCTAAGCAAGCGCCGGGACGCTCACGGGCAGCTGTGCGCTTTACAAGTCCAGCACATTTACATTTATATTTACATTTGTGGGCAGAGGGCAAAAGAGGTGGGGAGGGGCAGGGACAGATGGTCAACTTGGTATATGGAGTGGAGACCGACCAATCAGGCTAGTCACAGTTGTCAATAGGAAGGTTAAGGGGCTATACTCACCTTCTCCCATCAGGTCTCACGCCACGGGCAGCTGCCCTGGACTTTCTTGGAAGCTCTGCAGGCACAACACCGACCCTCTGCCTGCAGAGCCTACTGGAAGGACAGCTTAACGGCATGACGTCTGGTTATGAGGCTCCATCTAACTAAGGGACCAGAGGAACGAAGAAGCAGTAGAGGCCTCTGGGAGGGGGTGTGCTTACCTATGCATACGTCTTTCTGCATCAGTTATTTCAGGACTCAATTAAAGCTATAGAATCTTACTTCGTTTATAAAGGACTACTGTCAGAACATATCAATAATGTGTCATTTCTTTTCAAGCAAGACCTGTTGTATAAGTGGTAATCTACTGTGAAGGCGGGGTAAAGAAAGTGAAATGAGCAGAAAATGGAGGTGAAGGAAGAATTTTATACTTTTTGAAAGAGTGGATATCCTAAGGATTTTAAAATCTGAGGCACTGTAGCCAATTTGTGAGGCCAACTGTGTAGCAAAAATATCACTGGCTTTCATTACTTTGAAATTTGTCCTCCGGGAATGCCCCTAAGAAGCTGTCTGTAAAACTTCTGCCTCTGTGGCTATTTATCTAAATTTGTTCCATTGAAGTTCATTTTAAAGAAGCTTTCCTCCCCGATAGAGCCTTCCGAACACCTGTGGGAAGAGTAGCTCACTTCGTGCACTTAGAATGCTGTACATCTGTTGGAAAGTTCTTCGAGTGCCAATGCCCGTTAACAAGTGCGCCAGTAGGCGTCTACCGCAGTGAAGTTAATTCATATGGACGGTCGGAATTAGATGGTTGGCAAGGGCGATTTGACTGCCAGCTTGGGTCTACAGCGCTAATGTAATTTGAAATTGACAATTGGGACAGCTGTTATGTTATATGGGATTAATAGTTAGGAAAGCTGTAGTGGTATTTGGGATTGAGAACTCTTTATCAGGAAGACGCACCGCTGGCACGGGTCTGCAGCACTGGTGATACCCCGAGAGGATTATTAGTCCGTGCTCAGAGCACTCAAGTTATGTAGCATTGAATGCTGGGGGTGAAGTGGTTCCATTGATCCAGCGCCTGTGGCACTGGTGCTACTTAAGACTGAAGGTTTTGGGCGAGAATGAAAGATAGCTCTGCTTGAGTTAGCAGCGCTGCTGATACTGGAGGTTGAATTTTGTAGGTAGGAGAGTGGATTGATCCTGGTGCATCATTTGCTCATTACATCATCCACTCTCACAAGCCATGTGTACTCTCATCCCTCATACTGGCAGTAAAAGGATAATGTACTTACAAGATTTGGATTCTCCTGGGTCCAGTCGCAGGTCACAGAAGAGGATCTTTGGGGGAGTCGAGAGGATACACTGACCGCGCTCACCTGTGGGACAGACAAAGAGTGACAATAGTCCTCTGGTACATTCAGCACTCACCCACACACATGGTCTCACTGAACTGTCCTGTTCATTATGTTTTTATCCACACCACCCACGTGCGAATCCTCATGTAAATGCAACATCGCTCTCACAGCCTCAATCACTGAATCCGGTTGTAAATCACAGCACACGCGGGTCAATGAATTCACGATGAGAGTCAGCAGTTACTTCAAGGGGAGTAAAAATAAAGGCCTGTACTCCAGTGATGACAGACCTACCTGTCTAGGAATGTGGAGCACCAGCATGGATTCTATAAGCGTCTGTGCTCCTCTGGGGGGGTGATTCCTCCCCTTGAGCATGCTCATATAGAGCTGTGACGCCTCGTTTAGTGTGGCGTCAGAAATGGCCCCCTCCGCACCGTTGCTAAGCTTACACCGTGCAGTACTGGTTTAACTTCGGAAGCACTCTGAGCTCCAAGGACATCACCCTTTACGGCAAGAAAAATCAGTTTTTCCCCACTATTTCTTTTTAAACTTTGCACACCCCTAGTGTTCCAAACAGAGTTTTTTTTACTGTCCACACTCGGCACAAGGCTGTTATGAATTGGAGAACATCTCACCCTATGAGACTATGCCAAAGGTGACCCTTCTTGGCTATTCCAGGTCCACAAAGAGACAAGAACTCAGACAGCATCAACATCCATGGCAAGAAACAAGATGTGGGGCTCAGGCTCTTATGGGAGTTTATAAAATGGTTTCTAGGAAGTATTTGCAAGAAGGAAAAACGTTCTCTAACTACCTAGCCTGATGTAAGACCTCGACCATGCACATTCATCGCCTCAATTAATAACAGGAAGCTTCTACTCCCATCTTCAATAAACCTGCAACTCTCCCAAAGTAGGGCAGATATTAATTTATTCCCAAAACGCATATACAACATTCTCAACCAAAACACAAGGCAAACAGCCAGACACAAGGCATCACACAATGCTCTCATCCTTCTGCTCATGGGACTCTGAGGCCATCTGAAGAGAGGAACCATGAGCAGGGCTCTCACTGCAGAGAAGGTAAAGAGTCCGCTGGAGGCCAAGGACAGAACAAAGCTGCCTCGGACAGGAAAAGCGAGAGAGAGAAAGAGACACAAAACAGAGAAAAAAAGAAAAAGGGAAAAAAAAGAGAGTGTTTACCTCGGTTTGGGACAAAGACGGTCTCGTTCTCAGCCTGCACGTCATGCTTCGTATTCTCAGAAGGGGGCAGCACCACCCGGTTCTCGCTGGCATGAAACTGGCAGTGAATCTGGGCACTGGCCCATGCCAAGATCTCACTGCAAAGAACAATGGAGAGTGTGAGTGTCACAGGACTGGTACCACAGGTCCAAAGGGACATTCAGGACCTCAACCTTCTCCTATCTGACACCAACCACCATATCTTGGATTCTCTGGGCTTTCCACTCACACACCAATGTAGTTTTGCCAATAACACGCTTTCCCAAAGGCAGAAATGACATGCACATAGCTTACTCCAAACTATAGTCCAGGTCATAGCTTGTGGAAAATAGACGGAGAGGGAGAACAGGTGCATTCTAGGACATTCACAAATGGCCAAAAAGGTCATTGTTAAGCAGTGCGTTCCTACTTAAAGTTGCAGCGTATGTAGATAAGACATCAAGACAGTACTTTTAAATGAGAAGTGTCCCAAAGTCCCCCGTCAGAAGCCATATGCGACCCTTTGGGAGAGCAGAAGAGTGCATGTCACACACATGAAGAGGCAGACATGGAACATTGGAAATCCATCCTGAACATTATATAGTCTCTACAATGGAGATGGACAACACATGTGAAAGAGCATCTTTAGTGAGGTCATTCTTTTCTGCGGTCACAGGGGGGTGAGGATACTAGATTAAGGAGAGAACTAAAACTGGTTGCACTGTGTGTAAACCAAACAAACATCTCACAAGAAACAAGCCTAAATTGAAATGTCACACCCCAGTGGATCCAGAGACATTTGAAGTTTATTTTAACCATTCATCTGGGAAAATGCCGTTGCAAAGACACTGAGCTGCTTTCTGAACTAGTACGGCCTAGTTAGTTGCTTCCCACTAATAGTCAAAGCTTTAAAATGACATCGACATTTCAACACACTTGCAGTAGTAGTTATTTTCTGTATTTCACGCGACAGCAATAATGCCAGAGAATAACATAATGTCTCCACGAAGACTCCGAATCAGCCAACCTGCGAAGCAGCCTTTAAGAACACCCACTCATGTGCTCAAACACTAGGCTGCCAAACAAGTTCAAAAACAATCTGCAAAACAGAAAGTAATCTTGAACCACCACACGCTATCCTCACCATAGCTAACTTATATCACAACATACAGACCCTCGCCCTTGTTGGATGAGAGAGCATTGGTTCAGCTCCTCCTGTATTCTAGTAATATCTATTGCTAATATTGCACACAATGTGCAGCAACACCACTTGAGGTTTCCATGTAACATAGCAGCAATAACGACATGTGGGCGTGGCTCTTTCAGTTTACATTTTAATCATTCATGATATCATATGCGACTCACTTGCATATCCGCATACACAGTCCTCTGTACAAAGTGCAGGCCTGCGGGGTGCACTACCCCCCTCCTCCACAAGTCACTAATCGGTCACTTCCATGCGCACATAAATCATCCTCTCCACAACGTGCATGCTGTTGTATGTCATTTTAGATCCCAAATGGATTTTCCCTATTCATGCCCTTATATAGGTACAATTCATGTTGCCCTTATATAGGCATACAAATCCAGCCCTTATTTAGGCATAGCCCATGCTACCCAAATACAGGCATGGCTACTTACATCCGTTCACCAAACGTCACAACGATTTCTTGGAAATCCAGCTTAAGCCGTTAGGGACTTCCCCTTGCTTGAATATTGATTTATTCAAGAACTCAGTTTTACAATGAACAACTATTCCCCAGGGGTTCATTCATGACGTTCATATGCCCAACTTTAGGTCAAACATGGTATTCCTAAACACCTTCAATGTATAAATATACCTCCACTTGCTATGGCAAAGCACGGTGGTTCGGAGCAGTTAGACGACCTACTTGACCGACGCAGCTCGCTACAGCAAGTGCCGAAGGAAGCCGACTCTCCAGCTGACGTACTGATCAGGAAGCTGCCCTCCTCTGTTGAGAAATCCAGCTCTAGTGTTTCTGACTCCCCTTGCGGGGTGTTGGGAAATCTAGTCCTGAGACAGAGATACCAGACCTCCTTCATTCTAAAGGTATGGAGCGGATTAGAACCTAGAGAAACCTTTGGTAAATTCTTGGCAAAACTAAACCTGTGCTAAGACCATACATACTTCTTCCCTCGTACCAGACTTAGGTTAGGTACATTGGGGTAGGCTTATTTTAGAAGCACCAGTTGAGTATTTTAGTCTACGTTATTTATGCATGTATTTTATTTATGGCTTATAAACCATATAATGCTCTTACAGAATTATTTTATAATACTATTCTCGCTGTACACATTATACTTTGCATTCTCTCTAATGATTGTAGCAGTTCAGCTCTCTTGCATGAGAAAGAAGACTGTTCAGTAAACCTTTTATTAAAAAAGCCCATCTCACTATTTCTCTGCAAACTCTGTAGAAACAAAGCATGCACGATTGACTGAGTGAAATACTTATCTCTTGTTTCCACGACTCTGAAGATAGTTATTCCAGTCTTAGGGAAACAAAGTTGTCATGTTTATGCGGTTGTCAGAAACGAATCCCTTCTTGTGAATTCGTGAAAGTTTCTAGTGACCTCTGAGCTACCTGGCACTCACAATTAAGATTAGTATATTCGATCGAGACCTACTGACCTAAGCCCTACGTAAAATCTATAGGATACATTATTCCAATGCGCAGAGCCTATTGGGAATATAGGAACTACACTACAATGCCTGCGTGGTGCACTGCCCTCCTACACAAGACACTAATCTGTCATACTTGCATGTTTGCATAGACAGTACTCTGTGCAACATGCATGTCTGCGTGGAGCCCGGCCCTATTCCTACACAAATCACTAATATGTCACTTGCATGTCCACATACACAGTCCTGTGTGCAACATGCATGTCTGCGTGGAGCCCGGCCCTCTTCCTACACAAATCACTAATATGTCACTTGCATGTCCACATACACAGTCCTGTGTGCAACATGCATGTCTGCATGGAGCCCAGCCCTCTTCCTACACAAATAACTAATATGTCACTTGCATGTCCTCATACACAGTCCTTTGTGCAACATGCATGTCTGCAAGGAGCCCGGCCCTCTTCCTACATAAATCACTAATCTGTCACTTGCATGTATGTATACACAGTCCATTGCCTGGCGTGCGTGCCTGCGTGGCGCACTGCCCTCCTACATAAGACATTAATCTCTCACACATACATGTCTATATGGAACAACTCGCAACTACATTAGTCACAGTTCTCTGCCTGACGTATGTGCTTACATGACACAGAACCTTTTGGCAAAAAGCACTGACAGCCTTGCCTATCTACATGCCACAGCTCCTTCCTACAAAGGGCGCGTTCTCATCCTCACAAGAATGGCACAGCTCCCTCCTACACAGGGCGTGTCCTCATCTTTACAAGCACTGCACAGCTCCTTCCTACCAAGAGCACAGTCCCAAGCCTGGCAGGAGTTCCTGAATACTGAATAGCACAGCTCTCTCATAGCTGTATAGTCCTCTGCCTCGCGTAAATCTCTGCATGTATTATGAAAAGAACCTTCCTGTACAATTCACTGCCCACTGCCACACGTATGCATGCCACAGCTCCCTCCTACAAAGGGTGCGTCCTCATCCTCACAAGCATGGCACAGCTCCTTCCTACAAAGGGTGAGTCCTCATCCTCACAAGCATGGCACATCTCCCTCCAACAAGTGTCATGGTCCTTGTGTGAAGTGAATGGCTTGGCACCCTGCTATACAAGCCAGTTTCTTCTGCCTCAAAAAACAGGACTGCATGGCATCGCTCCCTTCAGCTTGGGGATGCTTTACAGAATTAACGCTTGCTGCCAGAGACCGGAAGCCCTTGCTTTTGTGTCTTCTGACTTCACTTCCTGGACACAAAACGTTCCATAATGTCCTAGACCTGATGTTTCAGGTCCCTACTCATCCAGGATGAATATTCCTAACTGCCAACCTCAGTTGTACAATGAAGGACATCTAACCCGGAATGCTAAATAGTGTTTGTTAACAACAGACGCACAGCTCAACCATCTAGTTCACAATGAGGAGGATCCAAGTTATCGAGAACAGCTACAGAAAGTTCTTGCCAACCATGAGCACGTTGAACCTGCATACGCTACCTGGTTGCTGAAGTTGAAAGGGACGACAAGGGATTAGTGAAGGTGATGACACATTCCAGAACTTCACCCGCCAGGAACACAGGCCCTCGGACCAACTTGGCCACCACCTCAATCATAGCAGGGTGGACGTGAGGCGACTGCAAGAGACCGTGGGTGGGTATTCACATGGACATCTTGGATATAATCAACCCACTTGCATACACATTCCTAGAAGGCAAGCACAAAGTCACTGTGAGCTGAGGGTGTGTATATGCTTACTGTAAAAACATATCAGGCCATCACAAAAAGATAGTCAAAGTCTGCTTGTTATACTTACATCCTAGACCTTTACCATGACTCCATCACAGTCACCTGATCAACCATGGAGACCCATCCCTATATAACCCTCTTGTAGCAAACCAGCTTCCTCTTTCTTTGCTGCTTTGCAGCCAGTTAAGTGCATTCTTCATAATTTTTCCAGGATTAATGTAATTTGATGCATTGCTCTATTATATGCTTTGTGGCACCTAATGGGCCTTTCATGTTGCCCGTTGCAACTCTTTGCATCTTTTGCAAGCTTTTCACTCGTACTTCAGTGCGACCTCAAGTTTTCGTTGCATGTGTGTGCGCCAATTTCCTTGCAGCCCATAACCCCTCCCCCCCACCCCACCCCACCCCCTCTTCTTCATTATCATGCACTTCCAAGACTCAAGATTCAACATCTCCAGAAAGGCCTGAGCTACGCTTTTCCTTTCAGAGGAAGCAAGGTTGGAGATGTTGTGGTGGTTGTACCACATGGAGGCCTAAAATGGCAGAGCAATTTTTGACTCAACTCCAAAGATTGTGATTGAGTCTTATGCCAGCTGTTGGGGTTGGGAGCTCACTACGGTCTAGTGTAGACTGCAGGTCGCTGGCCGTCAAGAAATGTCCGGGACTACGTGGGGAACACAGTCAGGGACTTGGGCAAGGACTGAGAGATGGGTAGAAAACTTACACAGGAAGAGGAGTACAGCACTGCCCAGGATCACACAGGGAGTCAGAAGAGGAAAAGGGATCCAAAGGGGAAGCCTGTACAAGTGAACAAGATGGCTAAGACTCAGACAGGAAGGGCACTCACAAGGCAATTTAGCATTCAGACTAACTACACCCAGGACGGACGTGCAAGACATATATATAATACAACATTAACAATAAAGGGGGGTGTGGGGAAAAGCACTCAGGAGCTCCACACAATAAGACTGAAGCTCAGTAAGTTTGTCACCCACAATTGCTGTTACAGATACTGACTGCAAATACCCACATGTAGGATATGCATGCAGAGGCAGGGTCTGTTGAGCTTACACCTATGGTGATGTTATAAATGTAACTCAAAGACAATACTCACAGTGAACAGGAAACACCACCTAGGTAGTCAGCTGTGCCCGCGGATCCTGGCGATCAAACAGGAACACGCAAGGCAGTAACAGCAAAGGGGTAGAACTAAACACAAGCCACTATAGACAAGGAGCTAGCAAGGAGGAGTGCTTAACAGGAAAGGAAGGAAATGACCGGGCACACTTGGCAGAAAACAGGTAACAAACATACAAGGCAACAGAAGCAAGACATCAGAACAGAAAGACAGCAAACTAGAACTGGGACCAAGGAAATGGGAAGAAGGGCAGGGACTGGAAAAGGATATACAGAAGGGGAAGCTACAAGGGTATACTAGAATAGTGCAGGTTAAGGAATCAAGAAAACAAAGTAGCATAGAAGGCAGTGCTGGGGCAGGAACAAGAAGTGAGCTAAGGAAGCTGGGAACGCCCACGAATCGCCTCTCTCTTCCAATGGCTAGCCTCCATTTATGGAGTTAGCCAATGGAACAGAGAGGCGGAAAAAAGTCACACAGTGTAAAACATAAGATTTCGCTCTGCGCGAAAGTCTGCTGCGCAGCTTTCGGTGAGGCGAAACCTAAAAAGCCATCAACTCTCCATACAAGAGTATAAAGCCAACCAGGTAAGAGGCAAGTTGTTTATTCCAAGGCAGGCCCTTAGGTTGGGGCAACAGAAGGTAGGTCTTCGGTGGGCCGAATCCTCCCTCCACTTGCTTCTACCTTGCAGCTTTCACTACAGACCACCCACCAATATTCTATTACACCATTCACTATCAGCATCGCAGACACCAGCGCAGACATGCAGGGAATGGGACACTCAAGGTACTGCACGTCAGCTTAGAAATACAGGAAATGGGAACACACTGGATATAACACAACAACTTAGACATGGAGGGAACGGGGACACACGTGATACTACATGCCAGGTCAGACATACATGGACTAATAACGCACAGGTTACTAGACACAAGAGCATACAAAGGGAGAGGGAACAAATAGGAAACTACAGAGCAGATATACAGGGAACACAGGATGACAGAATTCTACACACCAGGATAGTACACACAAGTGCAGACATACAGGAAACGGGCACACACAGGAGACTACACACCAGGATAGTACAAACCAGCACAGACATACATGGACGGTGGACACACAGGATACTGCACACCAGCATAGACACACTGCATACTGCTCATCAACGCAGACAGACAGGGAGGGTGAACACAGAATATTGCACCCAAGCACATATATACAGAGAGTGTAAACACACAGCCTACTGCATACCGGCATAGATATACGGGGAGGGGAACATATACTGCACAGCAGCTCAGACACACAGAGTGTAGACACACAGCATAATGCACAGCAGCTCAAACACAGAGGGAGGCAGGAAGGCAGGTGGACACACAGCATACTGCATACAAGCTCAGACATCCAGATCTTCAAAGCGGACCTCAAATCTCTTTTATTCCAAAGACACTTTAGAACTAATTCCCTCCTTACATTTTTGCTTATAAATCCTGTGCTTGCTGTGTTTGAAATTGTGTTCTTTTTGCCTGCGTTGTTTTGATTCTTTGGCCTGCTATTGTTCACCAGGAAGTTCTTTAGTCATTGTAAAATGTGTCATATTTATTCTTACTTTTGCTTATACAGTCTGCTCTTGCTATTTTTGTTTGTTCTAATCCTGCAACAGTTCTCTCATGTAACGTAACTGGTTCTATTGTACAGCGCTCTGACACCTTCGGGTACAGTCCGAGCTTTTATAAAAATGCATTAAATAAAATAAATAAAAACGAGTGCAGAGATACAGGAGACTGCACACCAGGATAGTACAAACCAGCACAGACATACATGGACCGTGGACACACAAGATACTGCATACCAGGGTGAACATACTGGGAGTGTGGACACTCCGAGCCCTGCACACCAGCACAGACATGCAGTGTGTGGACACAGAGCACGATAACACCACAGACACAGGGAGTGAGGACACTCCGAGCCCTGCACACCAGCACAGACATGCAGTGTGTGGACACAGAGCACGATAACACCACAGACACAGGGAGTGAGGACACTCAGAGCCCTGCACACCAGCACAGACATGCAGTGTGTGGACACAGAGCACGATAACACCACAGACACAGGGAGTGAGGACACTCAGAGCCCTGCACACCAGCACAGACATGCAGTGTGTGGACACAGAGCACGATAACACCACAGACACAGGGAGTGAGGACACTCAGAGCCCTGCACACCAGCACAGACATGCAGTGTGTGGACACAGAGCACGATAACACCACAGACACAGGGAGTGAGGACACTCAGAGCCCTGCACACCAGCACAGACATGCAGTGTGTGGACACAGAGCACGATAACACCACAGACACAGGGAGTGAGGACACTCAGAGCCCTGCACACCAGCACAGACATGCAGTGTGTGGACACAGAGCACGATAACACCACAGACACAGGGAGTGAGGACACTCAGAGCCCTGCACACCAGCACAGACATGCAGTGTGTGGACACAGAGCACGATAACACCACAGACACAGGGAGTGAGGACACTCAGAGCCCTGCACACCAGCACAGACATGCAGTGTGTGGACACAGAGCACGATAACACCACAGACACAGGGAGTGAGGACACTCAGAGCCCTGCACACCAGCACAGACATGCAGTGTGTGGACACAGAGCACGATAACACCACAGACACAGGGAGTGAGGACACTCAGAGCCCTGCACACCAGCACAGACATGCAGTGTGTGGACACAGAGCACGATAACACCACAGACACAGGGAGTGAGGACACTCAGAGCCCTGCACACCAGCACAGACATGCAGTGTGTGGACACAGAGCACGATAACACCACAGACACAGGGAGTGAGGACACTCAGAGCCCTGCACACCAGCACAGACATGCAGTGTGTGGACACAGAGCACGATAACACCACAGACACAGGGAGTGAGGACACTCAGAGCCCTGCACACCAGCACAGACATGCAGTGTGTGGACACAGAGCACGATAACACCACAGACACAGGGAGTGAGGACACTCAGAGCCCTGCACACCAGCACAGACATGCAGTGTGTGGACACAGAGCACGATAACACCACAGACACAGGGAGTGAGGACACTCAGAGCCCTGCACACCAGCACAGACATGCAGTGTGTGGACACAGAGCACGATAACACCACAGACACAGGGAGTGAGGACACTCAGAGCCCTGCACACCAGCACAGACATGCAGTGTGTGGACACAGAGCACGATAACACCACAGACACAGGGAGTGAGGACACTCAGAGCCCTGCACACCAGCACAGACATGCAGTGTGTGGACACAGAGCACGATAACACCACAGACACAGGGAGTGAGGACACTCAGAGCCCTGCACACCAGCACAGACATGCAGTGTGTGGACACAGAGCACGATAACACCACAGACACAGGGAGTGAGGACACTCAGAGCCCTGCACACCAGCACAGACATGCAGTGTGTGGACACAGAGCACGATAACACCACAGACACAGGGAGTGAGGACACTCAGAGCCCTGCACACCAGCACAGACATGCAGTGTGTGGACACAGAGCACGATAACACCACAGACACAGGGAGTGAGGACACTCAGAGCCCTGCACACCAGCACAGACATGCAGTGTGTGGACACAGAGCACGATAACACCACAGACACAGGGAGTGAGGACACTCAGAGCCCTGCACACCAGCACAGACATGCAGTGTGTGGACACAGAGCACGATAACACCACAGACACAGGGAGTGAGGACACTCAGAGCCCTGCACACCAGCACAGACATGCAGTGTGTGGACACAGAGCACGATAACACCACAGACACAGGGAGTGAGGACACTCAGAGCCCTGCACACCAGCACAGACATGCAGTGTGTGGACACAGAGCACGATAACACCACAGACACAGGGAGTGAGGACACTCAGAGCCCTGCACACCAGCACAGACATGCAGTGTGTGGACACAGAGCACGATAACACCACAGACACAGGGAGTGAGGACACTCAGAGCCCTGCACACCAGCACAGACATGCAGTGTGTGGACACAGAGCACGATAACACCACAGACACAGGGAGTGAGGACACTCAGAGCCCTGCACACCAGCACAGACATGCAGTGTGTGGACACAGAGCACGATAACACCACAGGCACAGGGAGTGAGGACACGCAGCACACCAACGCATGCAGGGAAGATGAGCACAGAGGGCACTGCACCCCAGCACAGACATGCAGTGTGTGCACACAGAAGAGTGCCCCTGCACAGACACGCAGGATACTTACTGCAGACCAGGACAGTGTGGGAGGGAGGACACCTCGAGGCGCTATGCACACGCTAGCGTGCTCGTGCAGCCTCCCAGCAGGGCCTCACCCCCCGGCCCCCTCCGGCCCCCCTCGTCCGCAGGGAGCGGTGTTTACACACTGCAGAGCGGTGCCACCGACACAGGAAGCGTGTGATTGGTCGGGAGGAATGACCCGCCCCGGATTTGACGTCATCCGGAAGGACCCTCAGCCAACCCCGCTCGGGCAGTATTGTTGTGTGTTTGTGCGTGCGGTGGTGACGTCAGGCGTAGGGGGTGTGGCTTCAGAGCAAATCATACATTCGTTCAACTTTAGCTGCTGGTCGAGCGCGCGCGGCCCCCGGCCTCTTGTACCGACTCCACAGCGGCTGGGCCTTCACTTCCGGAGCAGAGATGGTCGCTTCCGGGGCAACAGACGGCGACGGTGTTGTCTTCCAAGGCTTATGGAGTGTCACTTCCGGGTCGGGTTGTTGCAGCCAGCCAATCAGTGTGTGCCGGTGCACCGCTCCCACCTGGACCCAGTGTTCCCCTGCTCAGCCCCCCGCACTGGAAGGAGGGCCCGCCCCCGCGACCCCCCGCACCGGAGTCTGGAGCTCACCGCCAGCAGCGGTGGGGGCTGCACCGGGCAGGGCTCCGTCCACCGGAGCAGAGCGGCCCAGGAGTGCCCAAGGGGGGGGGAGGGCCGGGGCAGGGAGAGAGGCACCCCCAGACCCACCCCAGAGAGGCTGCAGGGCCCAGGAGTGTCCACGGGGGGAGGAGGGTCGGTGCAGGGTCAGGGAGGGAGGGCAGAGAGGGGGGCTTGCAAAGCAGGGAGAGGGGCACCCCCAGAGGCTGCAGAGGCGGGGACTGCTGCATGCACAGGAGGCTGACAGGCAGCCAGAGACAGACAGGGGGCGGGTGACAGCAGTGACTGCTGAGACTGAGGGTGAGTGACAGCCAGAGACCGGGGGTGAGTGACAGCCAGAGACCGGGGGTGAGTGATAGCCAGAGACTGGGGGTGAGTGACAGCTGGCAGGAGTGACAGCCAGAGACCGGGGGTGAGTGACAGCCAGAGACGGGGGGTGAGTGACAGCTGGCAGGAGTGACAGCCAGAGACCGGGGGTGAGTGACAGCCAGAGACTGGGGGTGAGTGACAGCTGGCAGGAGTGACAGCCAGAGACCGGGGGTGAGTGACAGCCAGAGACTGGGGGTGAGTGACAGCTGGCAGGAGTGACAGCCAGAGACTGGGGGTGAGTGACAGCCAGAGACCGGGGGTGAGTGACAGCCAGAGACAGACTGGGGGCGGGTGACAGCAGTGACTGCTGAGACTGAGGGTGAGTGACAGCCAGAGACCGGGGGTGAGTGACAGCCAGAGACCAGGGGTGAGTGACAGCCAGAGACTGGGGGTGAGTGACAGCTGGCAGGAGTGACAGCCAGAGACCGGGGGTGAGTGACAGCCAGAGACGGGGGGTGAGTGACAGCTGGCAGGAGTGACAGCCAGAGACCGGTGGGGTGAGTGACAGCCAGAGACTGGGGGTGAGTGACAGCTGGCAGGAGTGACAGCCAGTGACTGGGGGTGAGTGACAGCCAGAGACCGGGGGTGAGTGACAGCCAGAGACCGGGGGTGAGTGACAGCTGGCAGGAGTGACAGCCAGAGACCGGGGGTGAGTGACAGCCAGAGACAGACTGGGGGCGGGTGACAGCAGTGACTGCTGAGACTGAGGGTGAGTGACAGCCAGAGACCGGGGGTGAGTGACAGCCAGAGACCGGGGGTGAGTGACAGCTGGCAGGAGTGACAGCCAGAGACCGGGGGTGAGTGACAGCCAGAGACAGACAGGGGGCGGGTGACAGCAGTGACTGCTGAGGGTGAGTGACAGCCAGAGACCGGGGGGTGAGTGACAGCCAGAGACCGGGGGTGAGTGACAGCCAGAGACCGGGGGTGAGTGACAGCTGGCAGGAGTGACAGCCAGAGACCGGGGGTGAGTGACAGCCAGAGACAGACTGGGGGCGGGTGACAGGAGTGACAGCCAGAGACAGACTGGGGGCGGGTGACAGGAGTGACAGCCAGTGACTGGGGGCGGGTGACACCTACCACTGCAGGGGTGAGACAAGCCCTCGTCAGAGGGGGTCACGGTCTCCAGCGACAGAGGGTGAGACACGGCGTTAGTGGCCGCCACTGACAGCAGGGGAGTGTGGGGCAGAGGGAGCGCACCAGCCACTCAATGGCGGGGAATGGCTGACCCCCAGGGCCCGCAGAGGGACTGACCGTGGCAGAGGGTGAATGACTGACAGCCGAGGAGGGACTGCCAGCTAGCTGATGAGACTGCCAGCTTGAGGGTGACTACCAGAGACCGAGGGTGCATGCTGCAGCTGAAGTACAACAAGATAGCTAAAGGGACATTGAGAGGCAGGCATGAGAGTGGTGAATGCTGAGAGAGTAACACCTGCTCATACAGGATTTAACAGTATTTGAGAACTGGCGACTGAATGTGCACAAGAGATTCTTTGTAATTGGCATGTATTAACACTGACAGAGCCCTCGCTTAAGGTTGACAGATTGTGCGAAAGTGACAGGTCTACTGATGAACAGCGCGACTTGGTGTAAAGCTGGGATGTGGCATTGAGTGCAACACTGCTTGTGACAGTGAGTGAGTGACCAAGACACGTTTGGGTCATTGGGTTAGAGAGTTGCAGTGGCAGAGGGCGAGAGACGGTCTGTGCTGGATGCTGAGAGCCTATCAGTTGTGGAAAGATGCTGAATTACTGACAGCGAGTGACAGGCTGGCCGAAGCGTTGGGTGAGTATTGGGACAACATGGTGTGAGACAAATGGGGAGGACGGCAAACCTGCATATTTACTCAAGGTGGGATGTCATGGAGCAGAAACGGTTATAGACGTAGATACTAGTTACATTTTGACCTCCATCCCATGGCCTTTCTAAATGACATCTGTAGGTACCATAGAAAGACCACATAGGTAGGCCTACACCTCTGAGATTGGTGGGCCAGGACAGGCAATCTCCATGGGTATCGACCAGCCAGTTTGATGGACATCCACGAGGCATGTGAGGGCGACGGTTGGACATCTGACTGATAGGCAGTAAGATCACAGGAAGTCTGGGCGGAGAGCAAGGGCTTAGTGCAGTAGATGGGATTTAATAAGAGGACCAGGCAAAGAATACACCCCCCCCCCTACTAATGGAAACTCTATTTGGGTGCTTCCCATCAGTCTCCGAAGCCCTGCTAGGTGGGCCTCTCTTGGTGCAATCGTGATTCCACTCCCTTGATTGGACAGACCTACAGTGATTGAGTTTGAAACTAGAGAACAGACGAGCGCTCACATGGGTAGAACGTTCTGTGATCTCATTCATCAGTTTGACAGCGTCGGGTCCCATCAGAAAAGGCTGAGCCAAGTCTAGCTCTCTGTATTCTTCTCTAAAAACAACAGAGGTTGCCAAGTCTTACTGTCCCCTGAGGTCCGCTCTAGAAGGGTCTGGAGATGCACAGTATCCCTTCCTGAATTCATCATTCCACATCCCTTTGAAGTGAATTAAACTGACCCGCAGAACGTGATGTGGCAACATTCGTGTGGTTAGACAATATGTTATTTCTGATCAGGATCTACCACTAGACATCCATTTCTGAGATAAATGGTTCTGCTGCTGGCAAGGGCACCTCCAGAGTCTGCTTAGAACCTTGCACCTGGCTGGATGATCACTCTTCTCCGCCCATTTCTTTCTTGTTCCATATGAGTCCTTGAGGCATGAGGCTCTGTAGAACTACCCTGTTCTACTCAGTTACTGTCGTACAGTTGTTGCGAGCTTCGGCTGGGCCACCCTACACTATAGGCGTGACTTGTACTATTTAATATTGACCTTTTTTAGGTCGTCTTTTCTGCCATGGTGAAAGATTTAAGTTGAAGAGCGCTTCTCCGGCTTTCAGTCTTGGAGGTTGGCAACAAAGGAGTAGAGGAAGGGGCTTTGTTGCTTTGCAGCACTGCACCATGGCCACACGAAGCTTGATGGATTCTTATGAAGGTGTTGTGCAAGGACACAGAGTGCCAACCTTTGGCTGGAGGATCTGTTTGGACCATGACTTCGAGGAGAAGAGGAAACCATTTCAGGCTTCGAATGTCTCGCTGGTGAACAAGATTATCCATTTCCCCATGGGACTGCGGTAAGTGATGCACAAAGGCTCAGTTATGGGTCTGAATTTAGTTTACAAGATTGCCCTGAAATAGCCAGATTTAAGGATATCCATATAGGATATATTTAAAAAAAATAATCTACATTGACTTCATTTATCTATGTAGTTATCGTAACAATATCGCATGGATTTTGCCTTATTAGGCGTTCGTTGGACAACCCTTTAGCAAGTAATGTGATATGGCATATTGTACTGATATAATCTGGTTCAGATTTTTATGTTTTCCAGCTGGTTCAATTTTTTATCAGGTCGTGGCCTGTACATTCTTTTTTGTGACTACACTTGCTCCAAGGCAGGTTGAGCTTGTGTGCTAAGAAGTAGCCACATTTGTAATGCAGCGTACATGTGCTTTTGATTGCAACAACATCTTCTCTGAAATTGTGCATCAGAAACTGACTGGCCCATGTAGCCTCTCCACACAGCAAATGTACTGATCAACAATTCACGCTGCTGCTGACAGACACACATATAAAGCATCATGAATGATACCAGTGGGGGCTCTCTCTCACATACTGATACACATACGAGGTACAGTACATGCAGCAGAAATGCAAGCTTCTTACAGACACATGTAACAGATAGTGAACCATGCCAGTGGGCACTCTGTCACACACTGGTTCTCACACATGGTACAGCCCATGCACCACCAATGCAAGTTCCCCGAATACACACTTTTTCTTTTACAGATACTTATACATGTTCGGTTGCAGTAAAACATTCATTTACATAGATGGATCGGGCTCGGCAAAGGTAGCACCATTGCAAGCTTCTTACAGCACGTGCAAAGTACTCAAGGGCTCTTGTCAGACATGCACGCACACATGCTCAAAAAACAAGCATTGAAAATGCAATAGGTCTCGCAATAGAAGAGTTTGACATTTTTCGTTTTGCATATAGATGAGTGGCGTTGCGTGGATGAGTGGCGTTGCGTGGGTGAGTGGCGTTGCGTGGGTGAGTGGCGTTGCGTGGGTGAGTGGCGTTGCGTGGGTGAGTGGCGTTGCGTGGGTGAGTGGCGTTGCGTGGGTGAGCGGCGTTGCGTGGGTGAGCGGCGTTGCGTGGGTGAGCGGCGTTGCGTGGGTGAGCGGCGTTGCGTGGGTGAGCGGCGTTGCGTGGGTGTGTGGCGTTGCGTGTGTGTGTGGCGTTGCGTGGGTGTGTGGCGTTGCGTGGGTGAGTGGCGTTGCGTGGGTGAGTGGCGTTGCGTGGGTGAGTGGCGTTGCGTGGCTGAGTGGCGTTGCGTGGCTGAGTGGCGTTGCGTGGCTGAGTGGCGTTGCGTGGCTGAGTGGCGTTGCGTGGCTGAGTGGCGTTGCGTGGCTGAGTGGCGTTGCGTGGCTGAGTGGCGTTGCGTGGCTGAGTGGCGTTGCGTGGGTGAGTGGCGTTGCGTGGTTGAGTGGCGTTGCGTGTGTGAGTGGCGTTGCATGTGTGAGTGGCGTTGCATGTGTGAGTGGCGTTGCATGTGTGAGTGGCGTTGCATGTGTGAGTGGCGTTGCATGTGTGAGTGGCGTTGCATGTGTGAGTGGCGTTGCATGTGTGAGTGGCGTTGCATGTGTGTGTGGCGTTGCATGTGTGTGGCGTTGCGTGTGTGTGTGGCGTTGCGTGTGTGGCGTTGCATGTGTGAGTGGCGTTGCGTGGGTGAGTGGCGTTGCGTGGGTGAGTGGCGTTGCGTGGGTGAGTGGCGTTGCGTGGGTGAGTGGCGTTGCGTGGGTGAGTGGCGTTGCGTGGGTGAGTGGCGTTGCATGGGTGAGTGGCGTTGCGTGGGTGAGTGAATGGTTAGCTGTTGCTTATGCGACGTATAGCACTTAATACTAAAGTAGGCAGACCTTCTTAGCCTTTGTGAGAATAATAGCAAAATAAAAATAAAAACCAGATCAAGTCAAGGACGCAAACGGCACCATGCTATTGTTTATTTACTCAGATGATTTGCATAAAAATGTAACTTGTGAGCACGTTTCTCTAACTCTCCAATAATCCCATTACAACACTTTGTACAAATGAGATTGGGACTCATCCTTCCGAAGTCGAGAAAAATGTGCAACGCTGTGTTGAAGTTAATTTTTTTAATTAACAAAATGCAAATAATGTGGAGAGATTTCAAGTGATTCAGGAATGGGCGCCCTTGTAAAGAGAAAGTACGGCCGGCCTGGGCAGTGATAGGGGAGGAGGGAGGAGAAATGCGAGTCACGGCAGCAGCAGCCTTTGATGTGCCTGCCGGCCGGCCGTGAATAATTAGGGGGTGAGAAATGCGCTCGGAGGGCTGCCTTTGATGTGGTAATGCGAGGCAGGCAGGCAGGCGGCTGGTGGCATTGTGCACGCGCTTTTTAGGGCTTGCGCAAGCGCAATGACCTTAAAAGCACATGCACTTGAAGGAATCGCCAGTGGAATCGCCAGTGGATAAACACTGGATAAGCCCCTATAGAGCTTCGCCAGCTATGCGCTGAAGCGCATCAGCAGGCGAGCCCTAAAAATTCGCTGGATTCCCACCGAAACTAGAAAAACGGTCACCCACGCACCGGTCACGAGCCGCCTGGACTACGGAAACACCCTTTACGCCGGTACCACCGCAAAAAATCAGAAAAAACTCCAACGCATCCAGAACGCATCAGCCAGACTCATACTAGACATCCCGATTAAAGACCACATTTCTAGTCACCTGAAAAACCTCCACTGGCTCCCCGTTAATAAGAGGATAACATTCCGCCTCCTAACCCACGCTCACAAAGCACTTTACGAACTTGGACCCGAATGCCTCAACACACGACTTTCCTTCTACACCCCCTCCCGCCAGCTACGCTCCTCCAACCAAGCCCTTGCTGTTGTACCTCGCATCAACAAAACCACCATGGGAGGAAGATCCTTCTCCTACCTGGCAGCTAAAACCTGGAACTCACTTCCCACTCACCCAAAACCACCCAGCATTCAGGAAACAACTTAAAACTTGGGTATTCGACCAATAACTCCCCACCCTTCTTCAAGCGCCTTGAGACCCTCTGGGTATGTAGCGCGCTATATAAATTTTCTGACTTGACTTGACTTGACACTCCCCACCCCCTTCTCTCGAACAAATATACTCTCAGTCTCTCACCCATGCACAGGCAGCAGCGCTGCAAGCTTCCTTTACACATGGAAGAGGTTACAGCATGGGCAGTAGCAGCAGCAGTAGCAGTGCAACATTCACTCACACGGGCCGAGAAGCAGCAGAAACAGCACACTCGCTAAGTTATGTAATCAAATATTTAATTTTTAAAAAGTGCTGTAGGCAGACATACAGAGAGAATGGGCTTTGTGCCAGCCCCCTTCATCCGTTGACTTTCATGTGTTTTTCTTGGTTTGTCATGGCTTGGAAGGCTGTCTATCAAGACTATAGCACTTTATGGATAGTTACGTTGTCTCATTTATGAACCCCTTAAGTTTTCGTGATGTGGCATCAAGTAATACTTTTTGTGTCCTGGAGGTATAAAATAAATTGTAGCTTGTAATTGAAACAATGTTGTGTTCTTTATGTTTTTGGATTGCTGACAAAACAAGATTATGACTTTTTTAGGGCGTACTTGCGGTTTGGAGGCTTTACCCTGCCATCAAGAGACAGTTCTGTTCACAGATTGGCTGTTTGCATTCTTTTTACTTTGCCATCATGAGAATATGTTGTAGGATCTACATGTATTTTTGTATACTTGTTAAGTGAAGACATATAGACGTAGACTTTCTGGAAGATGAAAAAATGCTGGTGCTTTGTCAAAAGTATCTTCAATGGAATATTTTGCTGACTTTGCCTTTAAAGTTAACCAATTAGAAGATAAACTTAATCTTCGAAATCCTTTTCATAGTGCTTTTATTTGCGGATACACTCCAACTCTGCTAATGAGCTTCTGCATTAGTGTAGTGTGATGTATTCCTATAGGTTCTGTATCGATCCCCCTATTCCTGACCCTATTCTGGTTAACAAGTTAACTAGCAGCCATCCCATGATGCAGAAACCGTTATCTGATTAAGCCACACTACGGCACAGGAACGTGTTATCTGATTAGGTCATAACGCTTGCCATCTAATTAGACAAGCGATATTCCTCCAGCCCCTGATAAGGCATAGGGAGTTCTCAAAACAAATCAAACCTATGACAACCTGGGAAAAACCCTGCGGCCATTGTTTTGATTTCACCGAGAACTTCAGCAAAAGAATGTGCTAACGACCAGCTCGTATGACATCCTTATTGACGTATCTATGTCCATCCTTACGTCAATCTCGGCACCTTACAGGTATAAATATTACCGGTATTGCCTTAAGCAAACACACGCGGTGGTGACGAGATCGGAGCAGCCAGACTTGCCGAAGCCCAGAAGCAGAGCAGACCCCGCTGGCGCAGCCCCGCCTTCCTGATGCGCTGAGAACGAGACGCTGCTTTCTCCTGCCGAGAAATCCAGCTCCGCGCTTCCGGGTAGCCCTCGCAGGCAGCCTGGAATATCGAGACCAGAGACGAGAGATACCATCCCTCATTCATCCTAAATTCCGGGTACAGAACTGAATAACCCCTCGCAGAGAATTCTTGAGTCAGTCACTTGGCAAAACAAACTTAACTTAAACTGCTAACTTTCTATTCCCGCCCACGTATTAGGCTTAGGTCAGGTACACTGGGGTAGGCGTAGTTAGAAACACCAGTTGAGTACGATTAGTCAAATGTATGTATGTATGTATCTATTTTATCCATTTTAAACCTTCATATGGCTTAGAAACCATATAAATGTTTTTACAGTATTATTTTATACTTCTGCTTTTAATGTATGCACTTTACTTAACCATAAGTATTGCGATAATATCGATCCATTTCTCTTGTATGAGAAAAGAGACTGATCAATAAATAACATCTTTTATTGAACACGCCCGTCTCTTCCTTTTCTCTACAATCTGGTGAAACTAAGAATGCAGGTACTGACTGAGTAAAATAAGTTGTCTTTTGTTTTCACGACTCTAGAGATACACTCTTGATTAGGGGAGAGCAAAGTTGTCATGTTCTATGGTTGTCAGAAACTAAATCCCTTCTTGTCTATCCAGGGAGGTTCAACTCCTCCTTGCCTATTCGAGAAAGTTTCTAGTGAACTCCGAGCTAGCTGGCAAACCCAAAACTTTAAGTCTAATATCGACAATAGGAGACCTAGTTAACGTCTGGTCTAGGCCTATACTATTGAAGGTATTATTCCAATGCGCAGAGCCTATTGGGATAATAGGAACTACACTACATGGCGCCCAACTCGTTTGGATAGGTGATAAAACTAACGCAAGACATTAGAGTAACTCAGTCGTGCTTTTTCACTCAGACCCCTTTTTTCCCATAATACTCCAAAGACGTCTGGAGTGGGTGAAAGGTCATATCCGCCAGACCTCGCAGGAGGAAACTCCTATGTATGGTTCTTGGTTTAGTCAACGTTGAAGGATACACTGTTCCAAAATATTGTGCATCTAATCTTTGTTTCCATAAGAAACCTGATCTGCAAACAAACGAAATAACCTTCTGGACAGTACAATGTCAGACAGTGAAGGAGAAAGAGAGGCAGTTAGAATAGCAGCTGAACTCGCAGCAGCTGATACTGCTATAGAAGATGCAGACCCGGGTATAATAATCATCCCGGTCAACATAAGAAAATCTATAACTTTAAAACTTATAGAACATGGACTGACACCTAGAGGTGGCACAGTCATATTCGTAATAGAGGCACACGAATATCGGCAGACAGAGGTATTCTATTCATGGATAAACTTTCCAGCAGCTAATGCTGTAACAAAGGTCTTCCACTATTACAAAACAGAGGAACCTCCTGAAGAGTACACTCCTTTCGAGGAGGTGGAAGTACCACTTAAATGTCAAGAGCACCTGCTCTTGTTTAATGGCGCCCTAAAACATAATAATCACATCACCAGGCTCGGTCCGTTAGTTAGACCAAGAGCAACGTGGCCGGTCCTAGCCGGATACACACCACATCCAGACATCGAAAGAATGCCTGCACCAGAGCTTTTAACACAGCTAAAACAATTAATAAAATTACATAGACAATTAGTCCAATATGTGATGCGGACTTCAACAATCCAACCAGCAATTAAAATTCCACAGCTGACCCCTCATCAGGGGAACACAAATAAAATTACACCACAGAACATACAATCCTGCCTAGGTAAAGTACCAGCTAAACGGGAACAAATACCATTCTGGTTAGCACAAAAAATCACCCAAATAGAGGCGGTGTTTCCAGACACCACCCCGTTAGAAAAACACAGGATTCTGACTATCTGTCTTCCAATGGGAATCGCACCACACGTGGAGGACTGTGACACTTGGGGTACAGTCTTTGCTTCCATTTACACAAAAACGCATGGCGTTCCATCCATCTCGGTAATACCAGATGTGCTAAAACAAATTCAAGATGAATACGGTCCAGAACCCGCTTTAACTCTTGGTATGAAATTACTGAAAGACTTCAAGCAGGTCTCGGCTATATTATTAGCCAACATAAAGGGAGAAGCAGCAAACGTGGCGATCCGCCAGAGGTTAAAAGAAATAGATATAGCAGAACAACCAGCTGAAATTGCCAGAATTATAGAAAAATCCTATGAGGAACTAGGTAGAGATAGTTTAGGTGGAATACCAGTAAAACCACAACTGATTGAAAGTCCTGAAAAAGTATTTTTTAATAATAATTTAACATCACAAAAAAAGAGCTGGGATAGAAACAAACAATCCAATCCTAAAGAAAAGAAATTCCAGTCCAGAGAAAGGTCTCCTCGGCGGAGAGAAAGTTCTCCGAACCAAAGACACAGGTCACCCCAAAGTGATCCCTCTGGGAAAAGATATAACCTTAGAAATAGGGATAATATAAAGAAGCCTGATAGATATCAAGAAATTGATACACGCCCCTCTCAATCTTTTCAGACTTCCTCGCAGAAATCGGAAAGAAGAGGACGATCAGAACAAAGAGAAGAGCACGTCAAGTCCAAAGACAAGGAACCTGCTCATCTAAAAAAGAAATTACAATTTCCAAAAAAGAAGGTAGCCAGTATTAAAATAGTTAACAATGCCGAGAATACTGAGGACACAACTGAAAAACGGAGAATGGGCTCAGACAATGCTAGACAGCGCAGCAGAAGTGAGCATAGCTCGCAAAGTCCTTATAAATCATCTGGAGACAGTGGACACGAATGAATATCTTCAAGTGGAAACTGCAGACACCAGAGTTAGCAAACCTCACAAAATATATGAAATAACTTTACGTATAGAAGGGGATAAGACAAGAAAAATAAGGGGACTATTTTGGGATAATCTCTCCAAGGACTATGACATCCTTGTAGCTGAAAAAGACTGGCCACCAGAGTTTGTCAGGGACTGCCCTCATGGCGAAGAAATAATTATGCCTGCCTTCTCAAATCATATCCCAATTCATAAAAAATACACACTTGCTAGAAAGTGGGCAGTAGCTCAAGCTCCTGCTTTATATAAAAATCACGTAGGATGGGATGAGGACTCTCCTCCTCACAAAATCCAGTTAAAATCACAACCTACTGCACAAAGACAGTACCCAATTAAGCAAGAAGCTAAAAAACAGGTAAAAGAAATCCTAGATCAACTAGAATACCAGGGGGTGATTGAAACTTGCACCTCACAAATGAACAACCCTTTGGTTCCGGTCTCCAAACCAGACAATTCATATCGTCTAGTTTTGGATTACAGACACCTTAACTCATGTTGCAAAACTTTTGCAGTGCAAAACTCGCATAGTGCTGCACTAATGAATAACATAGTGCGCAAAAAATACAAAACAACATTAGACATCTTTAATGGATTCTTTTGTCAAAACATAGCACCAGAGAGCAGATATTTGTCTGCGTTCTCAATAAATGGCACTCAAAAACAATTCTGTCGGTTAGCCCATGGGTACAAGAACAGCCCAGGAGTATTCTCAGCCAGAGTAACAGAATTACTACAAACCTATGATGACGAAGCATTATCGTATGTCGACGACATATACCTAACAGATGATGACTTGGATACTCACTTGAAGAGAGTGAACACCATAATACTTGGGTTCGCAGCAGAGGGTTACAAATTCAACTTTAAAAAATCTAGAATTGCCCATCTAACAGTCCTGTTCTTAGGATATGAATTATCAAGTGAAGGCAAAAGCCTGGCCGACAATTTCCTAGAGAAATGTGCCGTACTCCAAGCACCTAGAACACTAAAAAACCTACAGTCAATTCTAGGCTTCCTAAATTTCGGAAGAACATACATTGCAAATTACGCAGAAAGGGTCAAACCCCTTTATGATCTAATAAAACCAGATTTTAAAAGAACCACTTGGACTCAGATACACACAGAAATTCTGAGATCCTTACAAACAGACATGTTAATTAAAACAAAATTAGAAACACGTGATAACACACGCAATCTTGTGATTCGAGTCATCCCAGGAAGATGCGGATTCACATACCTGACCTCTAATGAGGGAGAAAAGGTACCAATTGCATTCAAATGACACTTGTACACAGAAGCTGAAAAGAAGTTCAGTATTAAAGAAAACATTGTTCATGCAGTTCAAACCGCAATAGCTAGAGAAAAAGATAAAGCTGACGGTAGACGTATCACAGTCAGAACAGCAGAATCAGCCTTTGAGGCATTAACAACACCATGTAATTTACCAACAACAGCATTGAATCCTGAATGGATACAATGGGTGAATTCAATTACAACAGACAAAATATACTACTATTTTGATCCAGAATTAGAGGAATTAAAAAATCTAGAATATTCCCTCTGCCAATCGACATTCTGCCCTTACGACAATACGCTTGTGTAATCTATACAGACGGACATGCTCAACCCTCCGTTTGGGGAGAACAAGCATACAACCCCACATGTGAGATTACAAAAGAAGTGTGGCGCGGAGGTAAACTAAGACCTCTATTAACAAAAACACACTCAGTAGAAACTAATTCAGAACAACAGACTGAAATAATAGCATTGAAAATGGCGCTAGATAATGCGGATCGCGAATTCCCGACACTTTTATAGTGTCCGATTCATATTACTGCGTCAAATCATATAACAACGATTTGCAGACATGGATTCAAAACGGTTACAAAGATGACACAGGTGCAACAATAAAGCAAAAACTGCTTTGGGAACAAATAGTTCTGTTACAAAAAGAACTACCAAAGACTCACGTGATACATACACTGAGTCATCAGCGTGATGGCATTCACGTTGCAGGGAATTCATTGGCTGAGACAGCCGCAGCGGCAGCAACTAAATCGGCTTCCGTAGCTAGAAAAAAGCGTACAGTAAAATACATTGACGGTGAAACAGTGCTGGCGGTGAGAACGTCATCAAAAGGCGACTGCTCAGCGCTACCGATCAACTATCCACTCAATTATACATACATAATCGATGCAAACTCCGTCCCTTTTGCTCGAATCCCTGGAGTGGGGGATAGAGTAATTCCAAACATGGACAGGAGAACCTTGTTAATAGCAGACGCACATATGGGCGAGGGTCTCAGACACCTCAAACTAAAAGATTCTCTGGAAGAATTACAATCAGTATACTGGTGGCCAGGCATGAGCCTGCAGCATCACATTTTTGTAAATAAATGCCCGAACTGCAACAGAGAACGCAGTGGCGAGAGAAACGGTATACTACCGTGGCGTTGCACTCCAGAAAGAACAAACAGTAAAAAGCAAAGCGTCCGATTAACATATACAGGCTAGTTTCCACTTATAATGTAGATCCCCAGCACTCGGCTGACGTCGGGACTGTTATACAAAGATTTGCGAGTCTAAATGGCATATACGCTAGGAACATGCTACGTTTGAGCGATGTTTTCACTTTAGCTCTCAAGCCTGAGGGGAAACATGGCCAAATGAGCATAGCACAGCGGGATTCTTCTCACTTCCTTCCTGAGGGATACGGGATGGTGTAAAGAAAAAACCAAGGCATAAAGCAATCTATAACGGAAAGGATATTAGGTTCGGGAGCTGGGTGGGTCAAACATCTAATAAGTGTCCAACGTAGTCTAAATAACCTGCCAAGAAATTCTCTGAAGGGATTCAGTCCGTACGAATTATTGTTTGGAACTAGGATGTTAGTCTTAGAACTTGACAGTCAGACTTCAGTGGTGAAGGAAAAAAGCTTTGATATCAAAGATCGTTTGGCTATTTTGCAGGACTTAAACAAAACAAGAAAAGACCTGAGCAACATAAAGTTGAAACAGCAGCCAACAACCACTGAAGAACCACCACCTGTCCCAGAAGACCTGTCTGGATTCCAAAAGTCGGGGATCTAGTCAGAGAAAAGATCGCGGTAAAGAAGGAATTTGGGCCTTCTTACAGAAAAGCAGTTCCTGTCTTGTCTATCAACGGGACAAGATCAGTTGTACTACCGCCGCTTGCTGGTAAAAAGGAGAACCGAGTTGTATCCATCGACCTGGTAAAACCACAATCATGTGGCCGATAACAAATAGTAGGCCAAGTGGACTCCCGATAAGTAGTAGAACACCAAGGTTTGCTACCAATACAGAGGTCCTAACAAAGAGGCTAATCACATTCGAAACGCCTACAGAAGAACAACAAGGACTATGCAACAATGCAATGGAACTTAAACCTCTGAAAACCCAAATAAAAACATTTAGCAGAGACACACCAATCTACAATGAAGTAACAAACGAATAAGCAAGAAAAAGTAATCCTGAAGCAATTGGAACAATTGACAGAACTGCATCCGGCTACTTCATAAACTTCGATGATTCCTCTGAAGGCTTCAGTGAATCAAAAACACAGCAGAATGAAAACAGTGCTTCTTCAGACGCCAACCAGACTCACGTCATCAAAAGAAACGTATGATCTCCTAGTCGCAAGGACGACTGCAGAGATTCACTCTTTGTTATCAACTAATTCCCCCATACATTTCGCAGAAATCCTGAATGAAATCTTAAATATTTCTGATACCAGTGGAGTCTCAAAAGTATTTAAGACAGTATTTTCGATGGCATTAACACCATTCAAAGCCATACTGGGTATTTTTCCAGATTTCGTCCATTCGATTTTTGGTGGACTTCCCCTCATTTTGGGACTAATTGCAGGAATCCTATTCTTGGTCCTAATATTTCGTTATGGCAAACCGTGTCACAGACAAAACACCTGTGACAAGGGAAGAAACAATCCGAGCCATTGGATACCGGGACCGGATATCAAAAATCCTGGGACTATCCCGGCTTAGAGACCTGAACATGACTTGGTTTCTTTCATTTCGACCAATGTGGCATCGATGTGTTTTACCTGTATTAAGGTGCTTGCTATGCGGAGAAGAATGCGTGTTGGACACCTGTCTGACGCTACAATCGGATGCGCCAAAGGATGCAGAAACATTGTTGAGTCCAATAACGGCTCATGCTTTGTGCTGCCCTCAACGGCTGCCAATCCTGATGACGGTATTCGTGGAAACTTCACCACTACGATTAAGGGGTAGTGAAGTTCAAGATGAAAGCAGCATCGATCAGGTACGACCTTCTGTCAGCAATATTAATCAAAACGTCAATGGAGACAATCATGCACACGAATGCATGGTTACACCTTTTTCCGAGTTAGTGGAACTCTCCCAGGAAGCTGTTGACAGCTTTTTCGACAGTCTAAATGATATGATGTTCTCACCAGAGCAGAAATAGAGACTTTTGAGCAAGCTAGCACACGGCGTTCCCTGAATTTGGCCTTCAACTAGAATAGCAAAATAACATGAACAATTTTCCCTCCAGTTCACGGACAGCGATTTTTTTTCAGCATCCCCAAAATATTTCTACGATTTTTCGGGACACTTATCTTCTGCTTAAAGTAAGAACTATTCTTAGAGAACTAAAATTTCTATTTTTAGAAACTTTATAGACATTAGCTGCCCCCTGGTATGTTCATAATTATTTTCTTCTGTGATGGAATGGTCTCGAACCTTTTTTCTGTATTAAGAGCCATTTCATGTGTAAATTCTCATATACCAATTAGCAATAATGTATACATATGCGTGATTACTTTAGCATTATTCTACAGCTTGAGTGCATATAATACATGTGACTGTTTTTTCCGTATATTAGATAAATTAAAAATGCATTTTATGTATTTTGGGGTGGTAAGGTATACACGATACTCTACAGTATGTTTTACTATGCCTAGATTCGTAAATATGGCCATAGTTAGTGTGGAGTGGGTGTGATGTATTCCTATAGGTTCTGTATCGATCCCCCTATTCCTGACCCTATTCTGGTTAACAAGTTAACTAGCAGCCATCCCATGATGCAGAAACCGTTATCTGATTAAGCCACACTACGGCACAGGAACGTGTTATCTGATTAGGTCATAACGCTTGCCATCTAATTAGACAAGCGATATTCCTCCAGCCCCTGATAAGGCATACGGAGTTCTCAAAACAAATCAAACCTATGACAACCTGGGAAAAACCCTGCGGCCATTGTTTTGATTTCACCGAGAACTTCAGCAAAAGAATGTGCTAACGACCAGCTCGTATGACATCCTTATTGACGTATCTATGTCCAGCCTTACGTCAATCTCGGCACCTTACAGGTATAAATATTACCGGTATTGCCTTAAGCAAACACACGCGGTGGTGACGAGATCGGAGCAGCCAAACTTGCCGAAGCCCAGAAGCAGAGCAGACCCTGCTGGCGCAGCCCCGCCTTCCTGACGCGCTGAGAACGAGACGCTGCTTTCTCCTGCCGAGAAATCCAGCTCCGGCGCTTCCGGGTAGCCCTCGCAGGCAGCCTGGAATATCGAGACCAGAGACGAGAGATACCATCCCTCATTCATCCTAAATTCCAGGTACAGAACTGAATAACCCCTCGCAGAGAATTCTTGAGTCAGTCACTTGGCAAAACAAACTTAACTTAAACTGCTAACTTTCTATTCCCGCCCACGTATTAGGCTTAGGTCAGGTACACTGGGGTAGGCGTAGTTAGAAACACCAGTTGAGTACGATTAGTCAAATGTATGTATGTATGTATCTATTTTATCCATTTTAAACCTTCATATGGCTTAGAAACCATATAAATGTTTTTACAGTATTATTTTATACTTCTGCTTTTAATGTATGCACTTTACTTAACCATAAGTATTGCGATAATATCGATCCATTTCTCTTGTATGAGAAAAGAGACTGATCAATAAATAACATATTTTATTGAACACGCCCGTCTCTTCCTTTTCTCTACAATCTGGTGAAACTAAGAATGCAGGTACTGACTGAGTAAAATAAGTTGTCTTTTGTTTTCACGACTCTAGAGATACACTCTTGATTAGGGGAGAGCAAAGTTGTCATGTTCTATGGTTGTCAGAAACTAAATCCCTTCTTGTCTATCCAGGGAGGTTCAACTCCTCCTTGCCTATTCGAGAAAGTTTCTAGTGAACTCTGAGCTAGCTGGCAAACCCAAAACTTTAAGTCTAATATCGACAATAGGAGACCTAGTTAACGTCTGGTCTAGGCCTATACTATTGAAGGTATTATTCCAATGCTCAGAGCCTATTGGGATAATAGGAACTACACTACAGTAGTTGAAGAGGTTGATTTATTATGATTTTTTTTTCTATTTTTGTATTTGTCTTTTTTTTTTTTGCCTGAAAGGGAAATATAATTTGATCTTTCATTGTGGCTGATCAAGATCCATTTTCTATGTTTGTTAGACATTCTAGACAGATACTTACAGGCAAGTAACTACACAGGCTAGACTGTCTCATCTTGGCGTGTTGTACTCTGTCTCCTGCTGGAATCTTTTGTCTGTTGTTTCACCTGCCTCCTCGACTCATTCCGCTCCTATCACCTGCAGCAGACACAATCCTTGCCCTGAATTCTCCTTCACCCTCCTTTTACCTTGCAACCCAGAAGTGTCCCCCTCCACTTTTTCAGGCCTTGTATATTTGCTGACATCTAGACTGCCACCATCTCTTCCCAGTATTTGTATTTGTATTTGTATGTGGATTTATAGAGCGTCCAAGCGCTGGGAACCAACAGAGATAATTGGCGGAAGCAAGAAAAGCTAGCAGAGAATTACTGTGAGAAGTTGAAGAGGAATGTCTTTAGCTGTTTACGGAATAAGGAAAGATTGGGGTTGGCTCTCAGATGAAGGGGAAGGGCGTTCCACGTCTTGGAAGCATTGTGGGTGAAGGTCCTGCCGCCTGATCTAGCCTTTTTTATTCTGGGTGCGGTAGCCATGAAGGCCTGGCTCATAGTGGCCAGTAGTGGCTCATTTGCAGCCATCTTGTCCTAGGATAATTTGGAATGTAGCCCCCCCTCACATATTCCCCATCACATATTCCCCTTCATGGAATGGTCAATCGGATAGGTGTTTTGTGATCTATAGCCCAAGTTAGTTTGAAGTCAGCCTACTTCATGTTTTGTTTGGAATGAAAAAGGATATAATGCTAAAAACTAAGTCTGAATCCGCAGGTTGGTGCCTTATGTTGGGGGTAACAAACCAACGGTGTGTGACCTCTCAATAATATAAAGTTCTTTCTAACAGATAGTATTGTAATGCCTCTATCACCAAATTCTCCTTTTCAATTGTGGAGTGCTTTGCGAGGCAGTAATTTGCTACTGAAGCATACAGTTGGTTTCAAGTTCTGTTCATCATCCAGTTGAGACATTACAGCACTAAGTCTCTCAAGTCAACTCAAATAGTGCTTTATTCGAGTAATTACTCATAAAAGCAAAATATACACAGAATATTAAAATTGAATTAAATTTACAGTCAATAATAATAATAATAATGACACTGCACTATTGAATTCATAAACGACACATGATTATAAAATTGCTCACAATATTTGTTAAGTAGTTAAAAAAGAGATTAATACATTTAAAAAGTTACAAAGTTATAAATACATTGTCAATCTAAAAAGCAGTAATGGTAGTGATCTTGTAGACAAATAGTACAAACAGAGAATAGTTAAGTAACTAGCACTAAGTCTCATTCCAGTTGCTTCATTTTGAAACGCATAGTTTTCTCAGATTTGCAAGCAACCTGGTGATCTGTATGGTCTTTAATAACTTTTCCAGATATATTCCCCATGCGGAGCGAATAAACACAATTTACTCCAGATGTGAAGTCACATAGGCCTGAAAGGGTTCAGTGCCTGTTAGTTCTCCTGGGTACACACACTCACAAGCCCAGGTTACCCAGTTATGGTCTTGTGTAGCTTGTGCTTTCCTCTCCCCGTTAGTGCTACTAATTGTGCAGGTGAATATTTCGATTTTGCCACACTTGCCTTTTGCCATGGACTTTCCCCTGGAATGTGACAGAAGGGAACACAACTCCTTCAACCCTCAAGAACCTGTGTATATCAGAGAAGTTACACTTCAGTTTCTTTGTTCCCACGTCACCCTACTTGCTCTACGCCATCCTCCTCAACTCCCCTGGTGTCTCTGACTCTGGCTTCTTCTTCTGCACGTCTCTTCAGCTGCCTCACCACTATCAACTTATCCCGCTCTCATTGTACTTTCAAAAGGGGGTGGTGATGGACGGAGCATCTGAACCAATCAAACGCTCACACCCAGTCAAAAGATCTGGGTTTGATCCATCACCGTTCTTTAGCCCACTCTGCCACCCCAGTTCAGACATGGCTATATGCAAATCAGTCTGACCCTGTGCCTCATGGTAACAGTCCAGCCCGAACTGCCAAGCCATGTCTTCCCTGGACCGGAAACAAGCTTCCGAGGACCCGTATGCCACTGGATTCAAGCAAGCCGGGCTGAAGACGGCTGTAATGCCAGAAACCGGTCCTCGGAAGCTTGTTTCCGGTCCGCATGCGCTGCTCTGGCGAGACATTTAGGAGTGGACTTTTCAAAGTGCTACCACACTGGAAACAAGATTGTTGTTACTCGCGCACCGTCTCTGAGCAAAACCGCTTTTGGCGGCCTTTATATTTTACCTGCTGGAAAAAGGAGAACGGACATCCTACGGACGCCGCCAGGGACACTGTCAGCGCTGGGGACTGCAAGCTGCTGGTAGTCTCCCCCGCCGCCGCCTAACACATCAACGGGGCCGCCGAGGGGGGGGGACTACAGCTCCCAGAACCCCTAGCGGCATCGCCCTGCACACCTGCGACCATTCCCGTGTCCGGAGGCGCTCAAAGGGACGGAGCTCCCTCTGATAAGCGGAAGCTCTGAGCAAAACCGCTTTTGGGGGCCATTATATTTTACCTGCTGGAAAGAGGAGAACGGACATCCTACGGACGCTGCCAGTGACACCGTCATATCTGGGGACTGCAAGCTGCTGGTAGTCTCCCCCGCCGCCGCCTAACACATCAACGCGGCCACCGAGGGGGGGGGGGATGTTAGAAGGGGCGATCTCAGAGGGCCAGGTTGTGCTCACCCAACCACCCCAGGACCCACCTCTCCCACAGAACCTGCCGAGTCTTATCGTGAGGTCCTCACCGGGGAGGACTTCGAGTCTAGGATCGTACACACTGAGCTCACACCACACTTACGAACAGACACCACAACGTTGGGTTTCAGTAACACGTTCTTTATAAGTAGTAAAAAGCAAGTGGCACTCTTATGTACAAATGATCGAGGGATCACAAAAGTCTTTGAGGGTTCGGGAAGAGGGAAGCGGGACAGTCTTTAGCCTTTGGGCCAGTACGAGGCGTACCCTACGCACAGCTCTCAATCCTCGAGCCGGGGGATACGGAAGGTGATGGCGTACTGGCTGCTTCACTCACGTCGGGTCGACTCGGTCGTGATGATGATCTCGATGGTCCAACCGGACCAGAGTACTCCTCGAGCCGCGACGAGGTCAGCAGGGCTCTATCCGGAGAAGTTCTTGAGGAGCCGCGACAGCGTCAGCAGGGCTCAGGTGGTCACTAGTTCAAGTTCGAGCCGCGTCAGCGTCAGCAGGGCTCCGAGGTCTTAGAGAGGACGAGCCGCGACAGCGTCAGCAGGGCTCCGATGGTTACGAGTTCAGCTCGAGCCGCAACAGCGTCAGCAGGGCTCAGGTGGTTCAGTTCCTTGTTGTGAAGAGGGGGCCGCGACAGCGTCAGCAGGGCTCAGCGATGCGAGGTTGAGTTATTCTCAGGGTCCGCCGCGATCAGATCAGCAGGGCTTCAGGTCCTAGATACACCTGCCCGCTAGTTGTCGGGCGGGCCCAGATATAGTCCAGTGGCCCTTTGATGTCCGGACCCTCGCAGGCGGAGGTCTCATGCCCTGGGGGCTGGTCGTTGGCGAGGTCCGGCGGTTGGCTCTTTGATCCTTTGAAAGATGGGTCCGGGAATTCCCAGACGCCCAGCGGATCTGGAGCAAGCCCTCGGGGAGGCCAGAGGTGCAATCGAAACTGGCCCAAAGGGGGAGGCCAAAAGTGTGATCGATACCAGTCTCTCAGGGGAGGCCGGAGGTGCCATCGAAACTCCCTGGCTTATCGCACTCGGGGAGCCCTTTACCCCCCAGCCGGCACTGGCGCGCCCTTGGAGTCTGGGTTTCGCTGGGGCCGGGGTCACGCTAGGCCCAAGGAAACAGGGATCTCGGGAAGGGAAAATGGCTGCCAGGCCTTGTGGGGCATGCAAGGTTAGGCGCTCGGAGCCGGGAGTGGGACGGGATAGCCAGGCCTGGTCTTTGGTTACGGGGGTCTGGGCTTATCGGGAGTAGGACGACCAGGCTCGGGGTGCAGGCTACGCTAACGGGGATGCTGCGCAGGGGACTCAGGGTGCAGGCCTGCGCTCACAGAGTGTGGAGGGACAGAGGTGAACCGCGCCACGAGGCCGGGTCCAACACGCGTCCCCCCCCCAGCTGAAGGCGGGGAGAACTACCCATCCTCTTGGGGGTTCTCTTCGCTGAGGCGGAAGAATCGGACAGGCCGTCTGCGTTGGCGTGGTCAGCACCAGGCCGGTGCTCAACAGTGAAGTCCATCCCCTGGAGGGAGATGGACCAGCGCAGCAATTTGGGATTCTCCCCTCTCATCTGCATTAGCCACCGGAGGGGTCGGTGGTCGGTTTGGACCCGGAAGTGAGTACCGAACAGGTAGGGCCTCAGCTTCTTCAGCGCCCAAACCACCTTGAAGGCCTCCCGCTCGATGGTGCTCCACCTTTGTTCTCGAGGAAGTTGCCTCCGGCTAATGAATGCCACTGGTTGGTCTAGGCCGCTCTCGTTCATCTGGGACAGAACTGCTCCGATGCCATGCTCGGACGCGTCCGTCTGGACTACAAACTCTCGGGAGTAGTCGGGGGCCTGTAGGACTGGAGCAGTACACATGGCGTCTTTCAAGGTTTCGAACGCCTCTTGGCAGGTGGGGGTCCAGCTGACTTTCTTCGGCTGGTTTTTGGAGGTTAACTCCGTGAGAGGGGCTACGATGCTGCCGTACCCTTTGATAAACCTTCAATAATACCCCGTGAGCCCTAGGAACGCCCGCACTTCCGTCTGGGTCGTGGGGGCCTCCCAGGCCACGATTGCATCAATCTTGGGCTGGAGGGGGGCTACGAGGCCGCTTCCGACCTGGTGCCCGAGGTAGACTACGGACTCTTGTCCGATCTGGCACTTACGTGCCTTAATGGTGAGGCCAGCCCTCCTCAGGGCTGTCAGCACCGCCCAGAGGTGCTGGAGGTGCTCGGGCCAGTGGGAACTGTAAACTGCGATATCGTCCAGATACGCAGCGCTGAACTCTTCCAACCCAGTCAGTACCTGGTTCACCAGCCTCTGGAAGGTGGTGGGGGCGTTTTTCATCCCGAAGGGCATCACCCGGAAATGGTAGTGACCATCCGGGGTGGAAAAAGCGGATCGCTCCCTGGCCCCCTCTGTGAGAGCGATCTGCCAGTATCCGCTGGTCAGATCGAACGTACTAAGGAAGCGGGCAGCCCCTAGGCGATCAATAAGCTCGTCTGCTCGGGGGATGGGATGTGCGTCGGTTCTGGTGACTGCGTTGAGCCCGCGGTAGTCAACGCATAACCTCAGCTCGGGAACAGCGCCCGGGGCGGCTGCCTTCGGAACCAGAACCACAGGGCTAGCCCATGGGCTGTCGGAGGCTTCGACCACTCCTAGAGCTAGCATCTTCGAGACCTCGGCCTTGATACAGGCCCGGACTCTGTCAGGGACGCGGTAGGCTCTGTGCCGTACCGGTGGGCTGTCTCCGGTGTCCACGTCGTGGACGCACCAGCTGGTGACGCCGGGGGTGAGGGAGAAGAGGTCCGAGAACTGTCCCAGTAACTGGCGACAGTCCTCGCGCTGCTCGGGAGAGAGGGAGGAGGAGAGACTCACTCCCTCTACGGAGCCATCTTTTTCTTTGGCGCACAGGAGATCGGGTAGAGGCTCCGTTTCCTCTTCTTCTCCGTCGTCCGTGGCGAGGAGCAAGCTCAACTCGGACCAGGTGAAGTGGGGCTTGAGGCGGTTCACGTGGAGGACCCTCAAGGGGTTCCGGGGGGACTGCACATCGATGAGATAGGTCACCTGACTCTTACGCTCCACCACCTTGAAGGGCCCTGTCCACTTGTCTTGCAGGGCACAGGGCTCCACGGGGGCCATCACCCAGACCTGCTGTCCGGGTTGAAACTCGACCAGAGTGGCATTCTGGTCATACCACCGTTTCATTTCTTCTTGACTGGCCTCGAGGTTGGCCTCGGCCAGTTCTCGGAACTTCCTAGTCTGGTTCCGGAGGGCCAGGATGTATCGAAAAACATCCGGAGGGGGCTCTGGGGCCGCCGTCTCCCAACCTTCCTTGACCAGGCTGAGGGGTCCTCGGACGGGGTGCTCGTAGAGGAGCTCGAAGGGGCTGAACCCCATGGATTTCTGGGGGACTTCGCGGTACGCGAAGAGGAGACAGGGAAGGAGGACATCCCAGTTACGCCTCAGGGGCTCTTCGAGACCCATGATCATTCCCTTGAGGGTCCAGTTGAATCGCTCTACCAGACCGTTACCCTGGGGGTGATAGGGGGTGGTGAACTTGTAGGTCACCCCACATTGTTGCCAGAGGGACTTCATGTATTTCGAGATGAAGTTGGTCCCTCGGTCGCTGACGACTTCTCGGGGGAATCCCACCCGAGAGAAAATCCACATGAGGGCCCGCCCCACTACGGGGGCCGTCACCGTTCGGAGGGGAATGGCTTCGGGGTAGCGGGTGGCACGGTCCACCAAGACAAGGATAAAGCGGTGACCTAAGGAGGTCTTGGGGTCGAGGGGGCCCACGATGTCGATTCCCACCCTCTCAAAGGGGGTACTGACCACGGGGATGGGTTGGAGAGGGGCCTTGCGCTTCCCTCCGCTCTTCCCGCTGGACTGACACATGGGGCAGGACTTACAGTGGGCCTCCACATCGGAGCGCATGCCTGGCCAGTAGAAGTGGGTGACCAGGCGATGATACGTCTCGTCTTGTCCCGCCAGGGGCACATCATGGGCCAGGTTCAGGAGGAAGCCGCGGAAGCGTAGGGGTACCCCAGCACTCGAGCTGACCCTAGCTCGGCAGACTTTTGTTCGCTGTATAAGAGGCCGTTTTCCCAATAGACAAAGTGGGAGCCGGACTGGTCACCGGCGGCCTGGGCGGCGGCCTGCTGCCGTGGCCCAACCAAGGACGGACAGGAGGTCTGTTCTAGGCAAAATTCTTCTTGGGACGGTCCTCCTTCCTGGCGCCACTGGGCCTGCTCAGGAAGGTCGTCCAGGCTCGTGGTCGGTTCGACATCAGGGCCGAGGGGGCCTGCGTCTGAGGGGGAGCTCTCTCCGGGGGACAGCTCTGGGGTTTCAGAGGACTCAGGGACCTCGGGGTCCTCAGGGGTTGGTGGTGTGGTCTCAAGGTTCACCCCCTCGGGGTTAGCCACCCGGGCGGTCATCGACCGGGTGCTCACACAGGCCCATTCGGGCAGGCCCACCATCTCCAGGTTGGTCCTTTTCTCAACCCGTTTCCATGGGAAGCTCTCGAGATCGTTGCCGAGCAGGCAGTCCACGGACATGTCTGAATGGACCGCCACTCGTAACTCTCCGGAGACGCCCCCCCATTCGAAAGGGACTTGAGCTATTCGGCAGGTGCGGACGGAGTTGTCAGCTGCGATCACCCTGCAGGAGATGTGGGGAACAATTTGGGCTTCGGTGACCAGGTGACGTTTGACTGCGGTGATACTGGCCCCGGTGTCTCGGAGCGCCCCTATGTGGTGGCCATTGACAGTCACCTGCTGTCGGTACTTTTCCGTGTTGTCGGGCAGGGGGGCTCCTGGGACCATTTCCCTATCTCCCAGGGAGACTAACATCATGGCGGCTGGGTCAGCCCCCTCGAACTCCTCTTCCCCCTCCTCTTCTAGGGCTACTGAGGTGATGTGGCGCGCTGGGGGCCCCGCAGCGGCGGGCTTCTTGAACAAAGGGCATCGGGGGTCATTGGCATAGTGCCCTGGTTGCTGGCAATGGTAGCAGGCTTGGCTGACTCGGGGCCCTGGCTTGGCTAGGGGGAACCCTGCGCGCGCTGTGGGAGGCGAGGTGCCGGGCTGGTTTCTGGGGGGACTGCGCGGGGACCCTACCTGGGATCCCCTCTGTCTATTCTGACTCCCCCCTCCCCTCTGACGGGAAGATCCCTGTTCATTTCGGCCAGAGTCTCCCCCGGGGGATTCTGGTGCTCACCCAGGCGCTCGGAGCCGGGAGTGGGACGGGATAGCCAGGCCTGGTCTTTGGTTACGGGGGTCTGGGCTTATCGGGAGTAGGACGACCAGGCTCGGGGTGCAGGCTACGCTAACGGGGATGCTGCGCAGGGGACTCAAAGTGCAGGCCTGCGCTCGCAGAGTGTGGAGGGACAGAGGTGAACCGTGCCACGAGGCCGGGTCCAACACGGGACTACAGCTCCCAGAACCCTATCGCCCCGCTCACCTGCACACCTGCGACCACTCTCGCACCCGGAGGCGCTCAAAGGGACGGAACTCCCTCCACGTCGCGGGATGAGCCGGGCAAAGCCCGGGCCTTCGGCGGGCCTGTATAAGCCCGTTCAAGCACGGACAAGGACGGGACGGGCCACCTCCATAATATCTGCACCCAATTTAAGGTCAGTGCCTACTTGTATAGATCTATCTTGTCCGATAGCGTGTGGATAGTTACATTTTCCACATACGTTTGTAATACCTGCTGCAACTATTATGGCCACTGATCCTTCCATAGGAGGCAATAGCGGGAAAAGCGCTAGTGGATCTCTAATGGGCACCTTGGATAATTTCCTCATACGAGTATCAACAGCCTTGGCCAAAGACATTGAATTGACTGAAAAAAGACTATCTCTCGACCCTCTTTTTGATAAGAGGTCTTCCATGGGAAGTTTGGTAAAGGCTAGGTCACCTACCACTAATGAGGTTGATCTTCAGGTCACGTTGCACTCACTGGGGGGGGATGAGAGCAGCTGTTCTGTTCAGTTAGCCGGTCACTTTGAATCTCCGGAACCATCGCCTAATATTTTTATGGCCAACATAAACCCGAGTATTACCTCAAAGAGACTAACCTCACCCAACATTAAGACTAGATCAGCTAGCAACGCTAAAGCAGATGCAGTACCTAATCTAAAGCGTGTAGCACCAAAAAGAAAACGTCCAGGGTTGCAAGCACAATCAATGGCAAAAAAATAAAGAACGCAAAAGAGGTGGCTGTGAGAAGTTGGCCTGATATATGATGCTCACTAGTTCTAGTGATCACCTTGTATCAGTCCAAACAACCCTTATGGTGATTGGTTGTAAGTCATCCTTATAGACCAGCTATCCTAATGGTAGCATGGACAAAGCAGTCTTAGGCTAAACTCTTTTGGCATGTGAAGCCAGCTGTTTTACCACAATATAACCCCTTGAATACCAGATGAAAGGACACCACACAGGTTGTTATGAAAACAAACAGTATATTTATTAATAACACCACCTCTGAACTCTTTATGAGGTCAGAGGGCTAAGCACATGACAATCTCTTCTGAAAAATATGTTAAGTTGCACGAAATCACAATGGTGCCCTAGGGGCACGACAAACCATATACTAAGTAAGTGGAATGTGAAAGTCAATAGAAGGAATGGAGCTGTCCAGAGGCTGTAGGATCGGTGGGACCACGCTACACTAACTTCAGGTAAGTAATAGGAGGCCCACAGAACGCGTGTGCAGAGTATGAACTCACACGCGAGATGCGTAACAACGGCTATGGACAGTACAGTTCAAGTTAAAGGTGAGTACGGACAATCCTGACTAGATAGGACTAAAACGTCTGTGGAACTGGACACTAGTACAGTTAAACTACCCTTGTGCACCGAAATGCTCTTGTTACCTCACCCACGGGCCGCGGGTGCATAGGGTTCAAAGTGCGTCGGGTTCTCGCGTTGAAGTCAATGGAGCCTGAAAGAAAAGATGCTGCAGGCGACCAGGAGGAAGATGTCCGGTGCAATCCAAGGGTGGATTGTTGAAGAAGGAGACCTGTAAGCAGAGGGGACAATGTTCACAGTCACTAGCCAGTGACTGGAGTGGAACCAGGAAGGAACCAGATGTCGTCGTCGTGTTCAGGTGAAGAGTGGACGCTTGACTCTGCAGCCACGTGGACCAGGAGGTGTCTTCGACGACCAGGATGGAGGCACGAGCTGTCCCACGCAGGCTCTCGCTGTCGGCGGTGTTGGAATCGGAATCGGCGTCAACAGGCCTTGGCAAAGGCAACCCACGCGGTGAGGAGAAAAAGCGTCTAGGAGAGTCCGGGGTGCCCCTCTTTTGGAAGGGAGCAAGGGCCAGTCTGGAGCAACCAGACCAGCAGTGAAAATTCAAAGGTTCGTCGTCTAGGAGGCCACTAGCCAGCCGGCAAGTGACCAGACCACGCGTCGAGGAGGAACCAAGCAGAAGGGCCCCACGCAGATCTCGTGGATGCTGGAGGGCTGATCTTCGGTGCAGGGGCTGCTCGGGGCTGGGGCTTCTCAGTCCCCAAAGCACTTGGTCGAGTTTACCTCGGGAGTCGTGCTGGAAGCGAAGTGCAGTTTCTTCCAAGATGGCCGGTCCCACGTGTCTCGTCGCACCCACGGGTCTCAGCTTTGCTGCAGATGTGGGTTGAGGTCGGAGAGGTCTGGGAATCCGGGTCTCGTCGGGCTCTGAAGTCTGGATCCTCGAAGGAAGACGACAAAGGGAAGTCGCTGGGCGCTTGGTGGTGCCTGCTTCTGCAGGGTGGACACTCCTTGTCCACAAGGGAGATTCTTCAGTCTTCTGTGGAGCAGAACGTCGAAGGGCCAGAGTTTCTTCTTGTAGAATAGTTCAGGATAATCTAATTTGGAATGGGACCAGCTCCTACCTTTATTCTCCTAAAGGGGGCTGCACTACTGACTAGGTTCCTCCCCTGGGTGGGACCAGGAAGGGGGGTGGCTACACCCCCAATCCTTTGTCTGGCTTCCCGCCAGAGCTGGGGCTGGAGTGCTCCAGCAACTGGTTGGAACCGGTGTATGCACAGGACACCTTGTGTGCCCCGGGCATGTCTCATTCCTTTCAAGCCTACCCTACCCAATACACAAAATCCTGTCTGGGGTGGTGCTAGCACCTCCCAAGGCAGGAAACCCTTTGTCCAAGCCTCCCTCGCTGGAAGGACTCCCAGCAGCAGGAGGTCAGACTTGTGTCTGTGGTGGCAGCATCCATTTTGTGATGCCAAGGCTCGAGTTAACTTTAACCGGGGTTCTCAGTTACATACATGTCGTGTCCCTCTAGAAGGGTGGAATGCTACCCCCGTCGCCAGAATTGGCGAGGGGGTAGCATTCCAAATCGTATGACACCTTACTCGACATGTTTTGATAATGTTATACCAGAGTTGGCATTTAACCGCGAGGATTATAATGCACTTAAGAGTATATGGTATAGCGTTATCATGGAACAGCTATTAGGACTTGTTTCCGCCAGCTGCAAACGGGCTCAGCTCATGCCAGAGCACCATCTCACATAATTCCAAGCACTCTGCCTTCAGGATTGATAAGGCCTTCCATAGGAGTGACTGATAGGAATATATGTGTCCATTTTAGGGTTAGATATAGGTATACTATATCTACAGCAAAGGGTGTTTACACCACCTTGCCCCAGCTGTCGTGCAGCCAGTTGTGTCAGTTTTATGTGGCCAGCCAGGGGTGGCATAATACATGCTTCAGCCCCTGGTAGGCCCTGGGTACACCTATGCCCTGGATACCTAAGGTATACTTTACAGGGACTGATAAGGTGGCCCAGTGCCAATTGGTAAAGGCACCTAGGGTACATGGTTGTCAATTTAGAGAGAGAACAGCTAGGCTGTGGGTCTGATTAGCAGGCCCACAGCCAGGGAAAGTCGTAAACCAGTGAAGCAAAAAGCAAAAATCTGGGGTGACCATAGGATTGCAGACCCCACTCTCCTACAGTGGCAAACAAGGAGAATACTACGCCAAGTATCTTAGTATGTTCCAAATCATCGCCACCAGTTAATGAAGGGGTTAATCCACCGCCCAATGTGGAGGGCGAACCATCGGATGAGATGGGTCCTTCCGTCTGGAATAGGCTGGAATCTACTGTAAAGAAGTTAATCCAACCGATACCTGAGAGACTGGACTGTATTGAGACGAGACTGGTATGCCTGGAACTTTCGCTTGCTTCAGTCCAGTCACGGGTGGGAAATCGGGGTAGTGGCCCACATTGCATGCGGGCAAGTCTAATAGGGCAACCGTCCAGGGGCACAGCCTTAAATGGTTTGGTAAATGATAGTAAAAATACCCTAGTAAATAAGCCTGGTGTCTCCTGCACTGCTAATCCTTCTACTGACTTGGGAGGGGCTATTCAAACAGACCAGTTTGAAAGGGATAGAAACATGGGGGCCAGTAAACCACCAGCGCAACCTCGTCCAGCGGCCAATTTCCCTACAGCTCATGGCATAGCTAGCCTGCCAACCATAGAACTCCCCCCAGAGTCAGCCCCTTATGTGGTAATACTCGCAGGGGTTCCACCATTAGAACAGGGAAAGAGGGAGACCTATATGGACTTGAAGAATAAGTGTATTTTTTTGGCTCAATGCAAATCGGCCTCTACCATCCCATGTATGTGCAGAAATCCTATTTGTTAGGAGAGTTAATTGGGTGGGCAGGTCCACAAAGCGTATTGGGGGAGATTGTATTATCATTAATTTCAGGGACAGGAGATGTGCTGAACACATTTGTAGCTGGCCACAAAATGTTTCCCAGACTGTGATCCAATCACTCCCACTGTTTTACTTTTATTCACCAGCACAGGATTTGCGCAGAGAAACCTTTTCAAGGGGCGAGGTACCGAACCATTTCAGTGATCGGAATGTAAGATTGCACAATAGGTTTACGGTCCTATCTGGGCTGGAGGATTGTGATTGACAACAAACGCAGGAAGGCTGTCACACAGAGATTATAGTACAGGCGCATGACAAAAATGCAGCTAAATGTTCGCACAGTGTGAGTCCACCTTCTGGCACCTGTCCTCTGGAAGTTAACTCTCCAAATAGGGCGATAACTGTGGCAATGAGTGGTTTTGAAAATTCACAAAGCACGCCATTAGAGGGCCAACAGAGTGTCCAAAGCGGTACGGGAAGGCTTCCTGACAGGGGACTTCTGGGTCTACATCACAACACTATTACTTACACTGACGAAAATTCCATGGTCTCGTGGAATGTACCAGGGCTCAGAAGTAAGGTTATTTCCCCAGAGTGGTCGTCCTTTCTAGACGGTAATGATTTTATCCTACTCCAGGGAACTTGGTTGGTTGCTCCAGAGTTCAAACCTGGGTATCTTAACTTTTATGCACCAGCAACCCCGAGTGGGAGACCAAAGGGGGGGTTACTCACCTGGGTTAAACAGGATAGTAGATACACAATCCATCCATTAAATTCCAATAGTAAAGATATTTTATTAATTCAAATTAAATGCCCAGATAGTAAAGATCTGTTCATTTGTAATATTTATTCAAGGGGATTGCTTGGGGGAAAATCCTCTGTTATTATTGAACAACTAGATGCTCTGCTAGACCTTCATAGTAATAAAGGCAACGTCATAGTAGCAGGGGATCTCAATTGTTGCTTTGAACCTTTGGATAGCAACGATTTAGATCTCACTCTGGAAGAAGATTCCATATGGAACATCCCCCAGTTGACAGCGCCAACTAAAAAATGGACAGAGGCTGCACTGCAGCTCAAAGTTCTATGTGTTGGACATGGGCTACGTGCAACAAATGGAAGAATAGCCTCTGACAAACATGGCGCATTTACTTTCAACAATGGCTCCTGTAAGAGCCGTATTGATTATATCCTTGCTAATAAAGAGAACTGGCCCGTTCCTAAGGATATGATGATAGTGGAAAGGGTCGAGAGTGATCACGATCCGCTAATTTTATTATTTCAGCTATTTCATTCCCATCCTCTAGAGGGTCCCCCAGATTGTGTGGACATTGTCCTTTCCAAGACATCAGACGAATCCGATGGGCTAACTGTTTACTAAAAGAGGATAAGTTAGACGCGATGAGGGAACTGACTGTCCAGGCCACTATGGAATTTACAAAATCTTACTACAAAGGAGGATGTTATAACCAATATCAATCTGATTCATACTAAACTTTTTAGCCAATTGAGGTGCTTTTTTATAAAAAAAGGTGTCAAACAAACTGAATAGGCCAGTAAGAAAGGAAGACCAATGGTACGGGAAGTCCTGTAGGGCTGCATATAAAGTATTGGCAGATGCTGTTAAATTAAAAGATAGAGATTTAATTAAGAATGCCAGCGCGCTTTACAAAAAAGTACAAATATGATGTGAGACGGGCATGGGATGAGGACTACTGGAAGGAGTTGTTGAGCGCTAGTAATGAAAGATCTATGTGCTCTTTTTGGGATACGGTAAAATGCAGGGCTCGAAAAATCATAAACAATGCACTAGACCTGCAGGTCTAGTAACCTACAAAATGTCCTGGACCTAAGTGAAATGCGCTTGACCTCTGACTGAAAGCAGAGAAAATGTGACAAGTTAACAAGATTTAAAAGCTTTTTTATTGCTCATTTACTTTGTGAGCAATAAAGATGCTTTGAAATCTTGCTATCTTGTCACATTTCCTCTGCTTTCAGAAGCAGAGGTCAAATGTCAGTTTGTCTTCCTACTCGCCAGAAAGGGCGAGTAGGACATAAAAATAGCTCGTCCCGAATTAATCTAACTCGCAAATGCGAGCGGTCGAGTAAATTGTGCGAACCCTGCAATGGGGTAGGGCAGTGGTTCCCAAACTTTTTTGACCCGTGGCTCCCTTGACCTAATTGGCAGTTGGCTGTGGCGCCCCACCATTTTTCTTGGGCGTGCCAAATACAACATTCATGCTCTTGGGTGTACTCGAGGTGCATGCACTGGGCAAGTCGAGACGCTGCTTCAGATCTGCAGCTGAAGCCCAACTTGATCGGGGCAAGGCAGCTCTCCCAGGCCAGCAGTGATCACACTGCACATGAAACGAACTCACAAAGTCTAAGCCCCTCCATCACCGACTGCCACATCCTCTCAAAGACTGCTGCGGGCACAGCAAAATGACAAGTTGACATTTCCCAAGGGTACCTTCCTTCCAGGTGACATGCAGGGTAATACTGGTGGCCTCAATTACCAATGCTAACGTGGAAACATTTGTGTGCGATTTTAGAGCAATGAAACAGATCCGGGTCCCCAAAGCTCTCAAAATCACTAGCATTCCCTTTTAAGAAGCCAAAACCATCTTGGAGAATGCCCATCATTTTGCAGCAGGGACCTTAACCTGGTAACCTATTTTAAATCTGTTGTGACCAATTCAATAAAACACAAGAGATATACTATCACATTTACTCTTTTTGCCAATTCCTTTGGAGGGCAGAGTTTTTGAAAACATAAAAGTATACACTGACTGTTGGACTTTGATCCACATAACTCCACCAGTTGTGAACACGCCTCCGGTCTGTTTCCACCCCCTTACTCGCAAAAGCATGCAATCATGGAGTATATTTTTTTCACATTTCAGCATTGACACACATTATCGGTTCATACATCCCAATTTGCAAAATGATATTGGCTACAAAGCCAGAATTGGCTGAAGATATCACACATACCTAGAGGCACATGGCAGATAATAAAATGTCACACAAGCATTGGGCCACTTCTAAAACTGTGTTTGGTTAAGGGCAAAACGAAAATTAGGCTCTAATTACATTTTGTGATGATTCACTCTCTCATTCACATCATGCTTTCAACCAAGCACAGACAATACCGCTTGTTTGGCCTTTGTATAGTGAAAAGATGTATACCACATCTTTCTAATGCACAACACATGCACAGCATGCAGGGAAGCCGTATATGCTTCCCTAAAATAAGGAATAGGTAAAGGACAGTGGGCAGTATCAGGAGGAATGGCACTAGGGTTTCTCTCCCACAGAGAACAGGTACAACACCAGGAGCTACAGTGCAAGGTTCTTTTCCTCACAGAATAGATACAACTGCAGCATCAACAGTGCAAGTGTCTTGCCCTCACATAAAAGGTACAGACTGGGGAACTGGCGTAGGCATGAACCTTCCCCACAAAACATGCACAACAGAACAGCAGTAGTGCAAGCTATCCTCTCATAAAGACAGATGGAAATTAGACAGACCGTGCAAGTTTTGCTTTCTCGAAAACCATACAGCATGTGCGCAACAAATAAGCATCCCTGTCTCACAGCAGACACACAACACAAACCCTCTTTCGTGCCTTTCCGAGGTGTGCCTCGTTTAAATCTACTCTTCTCGGAGGCCAGAGATGTATCTATCTGGCCCAACCCCCCTGGGGGTCCGTTTAAAGAGGCGCCCTTGATCTGGGGAGTGATGGCCCATTAGCTGTAATCACAAAGCCCCCACCCCCGCCCTGCCTGGCTTTATCTGCACAGACAATGTAATGAGCAGCTCGTCACTGGCGCAGCAAGAGCAGGTAAGGCGCTGGGGCTGATGAGCGCAGCCCTTAATGGAGCCATTCAGATGCAGAGGGCGAGGTCTGGGATCAATTGACCTGGCAGCACAAAGGAGGGGGAGAATTTGTGGCTGCAGTTTCCACGACCCACATCCTGCACGGCGGCGCGGCACCCCTGGCTTCTCATCACGGCGCACACTTTGGGAACCACTGGGGTAGGGGGATTAACAGAGGAGAACCCACAAACTATGTTCCACCCAACCTCTGGGTCTCTCACTAAGCGTCCCAGTTTGCACCACCAGAATTGGTTGGTGATCCGAGTGTGGATCTTATCATTCCCAATCAGGACATTATCCCATTGCGATTTGATAGATCAGAGGTCAGTAAGATTCTGAATACCATTCCCAAGGGTAGAGCCCGGGCCTGGACTTAGTCCCTGCTGATCTATTCATGCACGACAAAGAGGTCTGGGCACCATATATCCAATCTCTTATTAACGGCATTTCCACAGGCTCACCCGTACCTGATACATGGAAGGGCGCTGAGATCATTCCGATCTTTAAGAAGGGGGAGCGCTCTGACCCAGGAAATTGCAGGCCTATCAGTTTAATCGACTGTATTCAAAAGGTGGTAGCTAGGCTTGTACTACAGAAAATCCAAGGGTGGATTGAGGAGGAAGAGGTGCTGTCTCCTCTCCAGGCCGGGTTCCGCAGTCATACTAGCACGATTGACCAAGTGTTTAGATTTGTTTTAATTTACTGACGGGTGGTAGTGCTGGTGAGGGGGGGTACATTCTTTGCGCCTTTTGTCGATCTTAAATCCGCATTCGACTTGGTGCCACAAGCTAAAATGTGGGCTGCCTTTGCTGATCAGGGCATGCCGGTGGATATTTTGTCCTTCCTAATTAAACTTCACGAGGACAATTTCGCCCAAGTTTGATGGAACAAGCAGGGGAGTGTGACTGACAAGTTCCCAATTGCTAGGGGTGTACGCCAAGGGTGCGTACTGGCACCGACCCTTTTCTCATTATACATCAACAGGGTGATCAACTATTACGAGCAGCAACCAACTGATGCCCCGAAGTTGGATGGTAAGTTGATCCCCCTGTTGATGTTTGCAGATGATACCTTATTAATCTCTAAGACTCAACAAGGCCTGCAAAAGGCTATAGATGTTTTTGAGGTATTCTGCAAAGACCATGGACTTGCTATAAATGTAAGAAAGACCAAGTTCATGGTCCTTCACAAGTCTAAGCATGTCAGAGGGAAGGTAGCATTGAATGGGGTGTTATTAGATCAGACCCAGGTTTTTTCTTATCTGGGGATTACCCTAGCATCCAAACTAGACTGGAAACACCACACTAACCAGCTGGCCACGAAACATGCACAATTAGCAGGGGTTCTAACCAAAGAGTTTTTCCTATCCCACACTAGGCCCATTACCCCAGTTCTTAAAATCTACGATGCTAAGATAGGTGCAGCTGTTCTTTACGGGGCAGAATTATGGGGTTTTAGCAATCTTACCCGTTTGACAGGTGCTCAGAATAAACTTTTGCGTGGTATTACAGGTCTTCCTGTGTCAACCCCCTTGACTCCCCTCCTCTATGATTTGGGCTGCCAACGCTTGGAGGATTTGGCCCGGTATCGACCAGTTGCATACTGGAGGAGACTGTGGGTTACTCCGGAACTCTCCCAGTATGCTCGGGCATTCCTCGAAGTCAGAGATGCTGACAGGGCTCATAAAATCCCATGGATGAGGGAGGCAAGGGCAACATACTCTGCTGTGGGTTTATCGTTTTTGTGGGAAGACCCGACAGCTAATTCATTCCCTCCAAGGAACATCTTTAGAGAATTATACTGGATCATGGTTTCATTGAAGCGTCTTGGTCGCTGTTCCAGTCCGTCGCTAACCATGGAGTTTTTGGAATTAAAACATTCCCCTGCTCGTGAGGGTTATTGGGACTTGATTACCGTCCCTGGGGACCGGAAGAAATATCACCAGTTCAGGGTTGGCACATTACCGATTATTTCCTTCACGGCTAAATGGAACGGCGGATGCAATATTAGCTGTCCTTTCTGTCCCACCCAACGAGAAAGCATTGGTCATCTACTCTTTATCTGCCCCGAATACAAAGCGCCTAGTCAAACTTGGTTAAAACCTATCTGTTTACAGCTAGGTCTTAAAACAGGTTGTGAGTCCTTACGGATTCTTCGTTCTGATAATTCCCAACCTGTGGTTCTAGCTGTTGCCAAGTTTCTCCACTGGATGTGGATAATCCGAGCACGTAAATTGTGTTTAAATAGTCCAATTGTCTGATATCTTAAACTAATTAAATGTGATCATGCCACCCAATATATATTTACAGATATAAGTTGTATGTGTAATACTCAGAAAGCTTGTTGTCTGATTTTAAATATAAACTTTTTATACTTGGGTAATGAATTGTACATATTTTAAATTGATGTAAAAACATATGAAATTTCCCAATTAATGCACTTAATTTATTGTTTTAACAAGTGTCTGGACGATTGATAATTGGTGCTAACCTTGTGCTGCTTTGTGGTATGATAATTTGCCGAATGGAACGCTAATGTATAGGTTCAATTGTGTAATGTTTAGTCTTTTTTTTTAATGTTGTCTTTTATGATTTCCAAATCGATATAAAGACTAATGAAATGACTACTCGCGCACCGTCGCCATCTGGCTTTCGAGCACATGCGCCATCTCGTGGGCACCCTTACATTCCGTAGAAAAAATGAAGAACAGAACGACCGACCAGGGTCTAGCACAACCAAAACACATGTGCCATCGATGATTCTAACTTCGGTGCGACACACTTCCTGCATCCGTCGTCCCAAGGTGCAATTCAGGTCAATATGTTCATAAAGAAGAGGAAGGCGCACTCATTGAAATGAAACACAAGTTCATTCAGTCGAAGAGTAATTATTTTCTTTATTTCGGTAATCTTTACCAAAAACGACACACAGCCAACGCGTTTCGTTCCTTGTTAGAACTTAGTCAGGGCTGCAATGATCACAGAGAAAACGAACATATTACAAACTACATATATAATAGACGTCCATGACAAATACATGTTGTACAGAGGTAGATAGAACTTGAGACCAAAATGATCCAACTATACAAGTAGAAAAATTCATTAAAAGCATTCTATTTAGAGATTTACACATGAAACGTTATATATATATATATATATATATATATATATATATATATATATATATATACACACACACACATAAGCAGAAAAACACAAAAATATTTACATTTATTTAAAAAAACACTACAAAATACATAAAAAAATGCATTTGTAGCTAACATGCAAATCTTAAGCAGATTCCTAATAGTTCGAGACTGTAGCAGTTTCATTCACGAGAGATAGATGGAATAATATATAAAAAAGAGAAAGAAAAGGAAACCACCGAAAGGAAACCCAAGTGAATCACCAAAGAAATAGCAATGCTAAATTTAAGATAAAAAGACTCCAATGATTATTTCGGAATTTCTAAACGTCAATGAGATATAGTAAAAAGCAATTGATATTGGTTGCTAACTTGTGTCTTCAAAGGAATAGTGGCGTAAGCCCGCTCTTAGTGGCTGACCTCAAATCACCAGAGGTGGCAACAACTGAGAGGCAAGAACAAACTCACCTCCAAATAGATATATGCCGATTTGGCGTAGAGACTTGATCCAAGTCAATTCAGACAAATGAAAAGGACACCAAATGAAAATTTGATTCAATAATATATTGTAAACTGCAATGCAAGACAAAAAACAAAATAGGTAAGAACAGGAGAAAAGCAAAATATATATATACATATAAGAAAAAGGCCACACTGGATGTACATGTCAGAGGGCATGATAATCTTCTAATCTTAAGGATATTCAGATATAAGAATATATAAATGTCACGCCAGGTATATTGGGATTCATTTATACCGTATGCAGGTGTGTACATGAAGAATAATGTACTGCAAAACCTATAATTAATGATAATACATCTGGTTTCTTAATGAGTGGAAGCCCAGCCCGTCATCTCAATGATTAGATGCTCAAGGGGAGGTTGCGAGTCTTTATGCAAGCATATAACAAAAACAGTACATGGTGACCTAAAAAGGGAGGTGGCCCGAGATCAACTATAGTCCCAAAATCAAAAACACACGCCTCTGAAAACCATAAAAGGTGATGACCTCACCTCGCAGGGATGTATATCCATGGACATGTTAAAAAGGAATGGAGAAGCACCTGTATACCCCCTCTGGAAAGGCCAGACAGACGGTGGCTAGCAGATGACAACCTATTCGGCATGAACTGCCAAAACATAAACAACAAGGAAAAAGGCTCATTGATTATGATATTACAAAAAACAGTCATATACACCGCTGTTTGAAAACGTCATGGCTAGTGAGTAACAGCCGCCTTCAAAACTGTCACTACGACGATCCAATATAGACTACCAGAATAGGTTATAGTACAAAGCATATAATCACCCGCTGTACTATCCCCAGCCTACTTCGACAGGCACGCTATCCATGGATATAAGACCTGTATATGTAAGAGTGTCCCACACAACTTTGAAGAATATGTATTAAAAAGGCTGTTGAACAAACCAAACTATCGTGCCACGCAACAGCGGACACTGCGGATCGCAATGCATCCACCGACATCCCACATGTATGGCAAAAAAGCACAAACTAAGTAGTCAGTGATCTAATAAATACCAGCTACAAGTCCCAATTTAACCAACAAAGCACCCCATCTTACCTATGTTGTATGCGGCGGTCCCCGGCATGATAACATGAAAACCTCGAACGTATGGATCAAAAAGCTACTCCTTTTTAAACTAAGGAACGTTCCCGCATTTGAGCGTCAATCTAAGTCCCGTGGCGCTGACGAAAAATGACTCGTTCCTTACCCGCTTCCAATTGGAAGGAGAGAGAATAAAAAACTGAAAAAGGACACATCTACCCGAGTATGGCGGCCATATTATAGTGGACACATCTACCCAAGTATGGCGGCCATAGTGTAGTGGCAGAAATACATGCTATATCCATCACGTGGTGGATGAAAAAATGACACAATCGTGACCCTCCTCCCAAAATCAAGGAAAGGGAAAGGAAATCTGCACGTCCTACATAGTGCGGCGGTCATATAGAAAATGACATCACAAATGTACACGTCAAAAGTCGTGACAATACCCCATATTGTATCACGGAGATTTCGTATCAAACTTAGATAAATCAATCAGAATAAATAACAAAACCAATATGACAGCGGACAAGAATTTTCAGAAATATAACAATCATACAGTACGGTAAAAAAGGGAAAGATTTCTTTAAAAATAGAAAATAAAAAAAATAAAAAAGAGTATATAAAGAAAAGGAGGAAAGAGGAGAAAAACAACCAAAGGTTGAATTAAAGAGTCCTCATCAATAACCTCATATTACGTTCTTATCCAAGACAAATAACAGAAAAACTTATTAACGAGAAAAAGCAGAACTTGCAATTAGCACATCCTAACGTGAGGTATACAAAACATAGATCATGCTTTCTCAAAGCAGTATTTACTTACTAAAAAGCAAGATATATTCAGCACAGATTCTGATACCTCCACCGTCACGTTGTTTATGTCCCCCTCACATAACAAAACAAAGAAAACCATACTAAGTAAATCAACAATAAATAATGAGCATTAGAATAGGCAGGAAGAATTTGCCAGCGCTGCAAGAAGAAAAAACTAGAAGACATTTTTTATGCTAATTCTTTTTTAATCGGGTCGTTCAGTTGTACATAATGGCTACGTGGGTATATAAATATATGGTAACAAAAATGCTTAAAACACTTTTATATCATAACTTTTCAACTGGCTGCATAGCAGCCACTATGCTCTACAACATAGCTTAAAAACATTGGGAAAGCCAATAGCTCTGGCTAAACACTTATAAGGTCGCAAAGGCGAGACCTATTGGCTATGCCAATGCTTGTAACTTTTTAGGTCGAAGCTTACCAAACAGTGCAGCTGTCTGCCCCCAAAGACATATTGGGGGCATGCTGAAAGTTTCACTGGGACTACATTTCACCCATTGCTTTCCATTGGCTTTGTGTTTTGTCTTTCACATTTGCCTGCTTTCAGTTCGCTGGCTCAATTTGTTTTAGTCCCTGAAGCATGTCTTTGTCCCTCCCGTGGAGCATAGCATGTTTACCACCTCTCTGACTGGCTCCTCTTATTGTTTCAGGAATGCTCTCTTTTCAGGAACTTTGTCGTGAAGCACTATGAGGGTCCCTGTGTTTTTCAGATGTCTCCCTTGCATGCTTGTTTGGTTTTATGGTCACCAGTGAATCTTGCAGTTCTAACATAGTTAAATTGTAAGAAAAAGACTGCAGGGTTTTTTCTTTTTAATTTACAATGTAATTGATTCTGTTTGTTTTCGATGTTCATACAGTATTATTGTTAGGTTATGTGCTAGATATTGTGCTATGCATTTGATTGTTTGAATCATTCCTGATGACCTTGACTGATCCACTGTTTGAAAAGTTGGAGAAAATGAGTGATAAGTCATGGGGTGAGTGGGTCATCTCGAAATCAGACGTTTGCCCCAGTGAGTTTGCGATCGGCAGTGGGTCCTTATTAATAATTGCATTGCTAAGCACTCTGATTCTGCTTTCTGTAGGAGCCAAACTATACTTGTGATTATATATTGGGACACAAAAGGCTTTACCTGCCTACTGAGTAGAAACATGCATAGTGTACTCTACTGTTCTCTGATGAACTATTGGCTCACAGCAGCCTTCCAGAAGTAGAGTAAAGCAAAGCAAGCCTGTATGTGCAGAAGTAGACTATGTATGTTAAATTTGAATTACTATCCCTTCCAGTAGAAGGTCGAGAGCACCTTTTGATCAACATGATTTGGCAGGTAGTCTATCTGACTTAAGAAGAGGCTGCAAGCTGCGTAATGATTGGAAAGAAGTATTGAACACTGTGGCAGCCGTGTTCAGCATAGTTCCAGGAGGTCTGGATTAATGCCAGGATTTCAGGATAACCACCAACTACAGAAATGTGTTCCATTAAGTTGCATTCTATGAAAGTTTATTTTACATGAATTTGACATGCATTTTTGATGTATGAAACTGACACGATGTGACATATATTGCAGAGCCCTACTCCAAGGTGTCTGCTGATGACTCTGCCCAAATGTGTATGGTTGAAATATTTGACATTTGTGAACTTAGTACAGGCCTTGGTTTGTAGGCACAGCTAATGGGATTACTTTGTCATTTCAAATACCCTGCTCCAGAAACACAAGGTAGCATGGATAAGACACTTCCTTGGCATATTAACATTTTGTGGCCATCTTATTTTTGTACTCTTATAAACCCAAGAACTACAGACACAGGCTACGTTTGTGGCTAAAAGAAACCGCTGCGATATCAAAGTCCCATGTTAATCAGCACTTGTGTGGTACATGGAATGATTCCCCTTTATAAATGGTGATTGCTTTATCCCTAGCACAGAACTATAGCCTTGACTCTTCAAGGAGGATTCTCTCATCAGGCTTAGCTAGCTTTAACCGGCCAGACCCACCTGAAGCATTCTGTCGGTTGGTGATGCATACTTGAGTGCCCATTCACCAAGTGAGGGCTGGATTAATTACACAGAGCCGTGTCCTCGTGCTGGCCCATTCGCAAATTTTAAACCTAGGTTTTGACTTCATGAAACTGCTACAGCAGACTCATCTTCTGAAATATGGTGGTGTCTGTACATGTCTGAAAGTCTGATGGCTGAAGAGTTTAAACAGAACCATGATGTTACAGCTCACACAGAGCCTGGTAATTGATTGAAGATATTTATTCCAAGAATTGCAGCACCGCAACACAGCATCTGGCTGGCAGGCAGGAACAGTAACAACTGACCTGTGCCTAGCAGCAGTGCAGGTTCTAAGCATAATAGTAAGAACACTGAAAGATGCAGTGCATTTAAAGAGACATAACATAACAGATACATATGTACATGGAATGTAACACATGACTTGTGGAAGAGGACTCTATAATTCCTCATGTTGGCATTGGAGCAAGGAAGACAATGGTTCAGAGGCAGGTAAGCAATGGACTAGGAGAATGGCACCAATATTCAGTGAGTAGCAATATCTACCTGGCATTGTGTAGTAATAATACACTACTCCAAATGAAGCTTTAAAGCAAGTACTTTTATTCAGTCTAGTTCAAACAGGTGCTCCCGGCTTGGCGGCGTAATCTCTCTCACAACATTCTAACCCGCGCTCCCGGAGGGAGCACGGACCATAGCAAGTGGACAGCAAGAGGAGGGGGAAACGGGGAATGGGAAATGAGTAAGGTTACAACACACCTTCCTCCCTAAGGAAAATAGAGGAAGGGGAAACATAAGAACTCCAAGCAAAAAGGGTGCGGGAAAGGTAGGAAGAAAGGGGGAGAGGGTGAGAGAGAGAGAGAGAGAGAGAGAGAGAGAGAGAGAGAGAGAGAGAGAGAGAGAGAGAGATATAGCACAGCAACAATGGGGTCGGGGACAGGGGACCCCATACCAAAGTCTAAATGGAAAACACGTGAGACTTCACTGTTGACTATGGTACATAAGATATGAACAGTTTGATTTTAATTGACGTGACTGGGGATATACTATTTGATCCCTTGGCATATCCAGTTAGGATTTCATGAGTAGCTCATGTCCAAATATTTCTCTGCAGAAAGCAGGATAATGCTCTTAAAAATTCAGGTTGCAGCAGGTAAAGTTATAAGATTAAATCAACCAACGCATAAACAACTGTAACTGTCTGGTGCAACAAGAGTGTGCCCAGTTATGATATGGGCTGTACAATTCAATGGATGCACGGTTACGTGCTTTAGGCATCCTGACATGGGTAGAACACAGGTTTAAGTATCACATCCTTTTCACCCTTGAAATCAACCAACGCAAAAAACACTTGTGATTGTCTGGTGCAACATGGATGTGCACCTCTATGATGTGGGCAGTACAATTCAATGGATGCACGAGTATGTGCTTTAGGCATCCTGACCTGGGTAAAACACAGGTTTATGAATCACATCCTTTTCCCCCTTGGCTCCCTTATGTCTGAACTTGCCACACAGTCTATTTCTCCCTTGGATTCCGAACTTCTCATGCTACTATGACCATCCCCTTCCGGAAGATTGATACTGGCTGTAATGTTCTTTTCCTTAGGCTGTAGCTTGGGCCAGGACACACCCCGGAGACTTCCTCTGACGCAATAAGCCTCTCTTTCCTTGTCCTTATCTATGCCTTGACTAGGCCTTCTTCTGCCCTCATTTCCTTGGCCATAACCTGTATCACAACCTATACCGAATTTCGTTTCCAACAGCCCCAGATCATTTGCTTGAGCCTCATCAGCCATAAGTATGTCCTCCTTTTCCCTCTTGGGCTTGCCATAAAAGAACTTATTTGTGTTTTCAGGACCATTACTCTTCGGCTTCCTCCAATGATCATTGAATGGACCCATCTTCCCTGTTATGACTTTTAATGGAGATTCTTTTAGTTTTTTCTGCGTTTTCTCACTCTCACTCTCCTTCTTACCGCAATCGAACCCTTGAAAGTATAATTCTTTGTTCTCTCCCTTCGACTCAATGTAACTTGAACCCCTCTCTCTTTCCAGATCAAAATTGTCCACATTCTCCTCTGACATCTTGGTCCTGAACTCAGCCAACGTATTTCTTTGCCGCATCTCATAGCAATGGGACTGGTTACTCTTATACATCTCCCATCTTCGCTCTTTGGCCGTGGCATTTAAACACTCCACCTCCTTTTCAAATTCTCCATCTTTCACCATTTTTTGTTTCCTTCTGTCCTTTCTCTCTGGTTTCTTACGTATTTCTCTTTCCTCCACCTGACTTTGATAAGTGTTTTGTTTCTGGTTATGTTCGTCCATAGTAGCTTCTTTATCCCATTCTTTATTGCTTGCAGCTCTTTCAAATACTGTCAAACCCTTAGATGGCTGCATGCGAACATCATCAGTTTCACACCCAGTTACTTGTATGCTTTGAATCCGTGCCTGCTCATTCATCCTCAACTTCTTTTGATCTCTCCACCCTATCATGGTGAGACCCCCTTCCGTTATGTATATAGTACTCCTTGTATTGTTTTCCTTATAAACTAAATCCATGACTATGTAGCCAATAGCCTGTATATCCTTCCCTGCATACGTTTTTAGGGCTATGTTGGCTTCTTTCAATTCATTACCATTTTTTTTTTAATTTTCTGTTCCAATCACTCTTGCTTACCACACTACATCTTGAACCAGAGTCTGTGATTATTTCTGTCTCAATTCCGCCAATAAAAATGGTACCTCTCTGGATTATCATACTGGCATTAACTTCCTCTTTGCCATCCATTCTTTCCTTGAACACTTCATCCCTTTGTACCTTTCCACATGTGGCTTGTATAAAATGTTCATCCAACACATTCAAAATGTTCTCATAAATATTCCTATCAGTTCCTTTCATGAATACCTTCTCCATATTTTGATACATTTTCCTTCCTCCCGTTCCTAAGCTGTGAAGTAATATTTCCGCCTTTACTTCAGGTGAAAGAGATGCTTCCTCTTCCTCAACGACGGACAGATAGTTTTCAAAATACACTTTCCACTCCCTCCAATTTGCAATGTTATTATTAACCTCCTCCATGAACGGCACAGGTAGAGGGAGATTATACCTTCGGCCCCACTCCATGTTTAGTGTGTTGCAATACTCAAGAATTTACACAGGAAGATTCGACCACCAACAGAAAGACAGCGCAAGGGTACCCAAACTGGAATCTTCGGACACCGACCATTAAAAATTAAACATGTTGCCCAGTTGTACACCTCAAGGGTATTAAACACTTGCGTTTGGTAGGTATGAGGGTTCGTACGAGGCTTCTAGAAAGTACTACTAGGGTATCCCTTCAGAAAAATGACCAGGAAAAAATTAAACCTAGACTGGTTTGCTGGTGTGGGATAGTATGGTTAATGACACCGGAGTACAGTAGAGTGAATAAAGCTATAGCGTACTCTTTAAAAGAATAACCCCTCTAAACCCCATCCCACTTCCCTTGTGCTGTATGGTATTTATAGTGCTGTTTATACTGAGTGGGCTTTGACCATCAGACTTTAGTCTTGTGGAAAATTTCTCCGTGTGGAGCGTTCCGAATGGCGCAGTTAGATGAAAACTGTCTCCCTTAAACAACAATATTCACACTTTCCCACCTCAGAAATTACAGAACGAAACATGACCTTAAAATGAGCAAATGCAATGGGTGAAGATCCTATCACTTTGAGTACCCCCCCTCGCCTAATTAGTCAGAACTTCCTGATCCCTATACTCCGAACTTAACTGACACCTAGCGTGAATGGAACAGGGACCCTCCGGTGGCAGTAAAGTAGGTTGCCTGCTTACAATACGTGCTGAGGGAATGAATGATTCTACAAATTGGGAAAATATCCTTTACCTATCTCAGGTCCTCCTCACTTTCAATTTAAGTGCGCACTTCTGACCACATTGCCATTTCACTGCACATCTTCTTGGGTGAAACTTTTATCCCTCGTATCATATAATATTTCAGTTCAGAGGGATATCTAAATGACTCACTGGGGTTTCCCTTATACAGAGTCGACGAGGTAATACGTTATGTTATGTTATGTTATGTTAGTGCTATTTGTATTGCGCACGACTGCTCCAGCGAAGGAGCGTCCCGGCGCATATACTTCCAAGATAGATTGTCCCACGGTTAGGTTTACCACTGGGATGGCTTTGACAGCTCCTGACAACCGCTCCTGCTACTTATCAGCACTAAGGCTGCTTGAAACTTGCCAAACTTGTCACTAGGTGACCGCATGTATGCTGAGACTATCCATACGCCACCAGAGTATCCCACAGGGGTGTGGAATTTTTGAAAAACTGTACTTGTCCATGGGACAAAGTATTACAATCATCTTCTGGCCCTGTAAAAAAATCAAACTGTTCCACGTGCTCTAATAAAGTTAGAAGGGCTTGCAAGGGCAGATTACTAGTGAACTGCAAACGCCAAAGTAAAATTGACCTCCTCTGCCTATTCACTTTTGCAAACTCTTATTATAAAGTATTACCTTCCACACTGTTTTCTCATTAGAAGCAGTAAACCATTTGCCTTTCCACTAACTTGCCTTGGGGCCCGTACCATAGAGTCCATCCCCCTTTGGTCTTATGAGCTCACAACAAGGGCTGCACACCCTTGCGTTTAATTTTCAACCACTCCCTTGCTACTCGTATAAGTTCACAACACTAAATAAATTGGAATTAATATTTTAATGATGGACACATTTCCCCACTCTGACTACACTTTCCATAAACTCCCCTCCACAGGCTCTATCCCTTGTCCATTTTACTTTACATTCACATTTTTCCCTCCCCTCTCAGAAGAGGTTTTATGCCCTCCAGTCTCACCATAGGCTTCACCCCTTACAAAACCCGCTCTTGTCAACTGCTACTGACTTGCCCTCCACTCATTCATTTCAAACTGCTCACCCTTCGCTAATTCCTCTGTGATCTGTAATCATCTATGGGCCATGAACAATCCCTTTACCTTATATTGTAACTTGGTTGGTAGTAATGACTCGACTGCATCTACTACCACAAGATGCCAATTACACAAGTGAAAAACAAATGTGTATTCAACCTAAAACAAGAGAGCACTCTGAGCACACCCATAGATGTTAACAATTCACTTGGGTATTGGATAAGTCAAATGGTTACTATTGTCCAATATCACATGTATCCATGCTTCCGTAAACTCAGTAGTTCGCCTGCTCCTGGTTTCTGTCCTCAGTAACTCATTGAAGCGACTGTACCCTGTCTCTCTCCTCAGTAACTTGGTGAATCGCCTGCTCCATGCCTCAGTAAACTCAGTAACGCGCCTGCTCCTTGTCTCTGTCCTCAGTATCTCAGTGAAGCGTCTGTACTCTGTCCCTGTCCTCAGTAACTCATTGAAGTGCCTGTTTACTCAGTGAAGCGCCTGCTCCATGTCTCTGTCCTCAGTAGCTCAGTGAAGCGCCTGCTCCAGGTCTCTGACCTCAGTAACTCGGTGAATCGCCTGCTCCATGCCTCTGTCCTCAGTAACTCAGTGAAGCGCCTGCTCCATGTCTCTGTCCTCAGTAACTCAGTGAATCGCCTGCTCCATGCCTCTGTCCTCAGTAACTCAGTGAATCGCCTGCTCCATGCCTCTGTCCTCAGTAACTCAGTGAAGCGCCTGCTCCATGCCTCTGTCAGTATCTCAGTGAATCGCCTGCTCCATGCCTCTGTCCTCAGTAACTCAGTGAATCGCCTGCTCCATGTCTCTGTCCTCAGTAACTCAGTGAATCGCCTGCTCCATGCCTCTGTCCTCAGTAACTCAGTGAAGCGCCTGCTCCATGCCTCTGTCAGTATCTCAGTGAAGCGCCTGCTCCCTGTCTCTGTCCTCAGAATCTCAGTGAAGCGACTGTTCCAGGTCTCTGTCCTCCGTATCTCAGTGAAGCACCTGCTCCATGTCTCTGTCCTCAGTAACTCAGTGAAGCGCCTGCTCCATGCCTCTGTCAGTATCTCAGTGAAGTGCCTGCTCCATGTCTCTGTCCTCAGAATCTCAGTGAAGCGACTGTTCCAGGTCTCTGTCCTCCGTATCTCAGTGAAGCGACTGCTCCAGGTCTCTGACCTAAGTAACTCAGTGAATCGCCTGCTCCATGCCTCTGTCCTCAGTAACTCAGTGAAGCACCTGCTCCATGCCTCTGTCCTCAGTAACTCAGTGAAGCGCCTGCTCCATGCCTCTGTCCTCAGTAACTCAGTGAAGCACCTGCTCCATGCCTCTGTCCTCAGTAACTCAGTGAAGTGCTTGCTTCCCGCCTCTGTCCTCAGTAACTCAGTGAAGCGCCTGCTTCCCGCCTCTATCCCCAGTAACTCAGTGAATCGCCTGCTCCATGCCTCTGTCCTCAGTAACTCAGTGAAGCACCTGCTCCATGCCTCTGTCCTCAGTAACTCAGTGTAGCGCCTGCTCCATGCCTCTGTCCTCAGTAACTCAGTGTAGCGCCTGCTCCATGCCTCTGTCAGTATCTCAGTGAAGTGCCTGCTCCATGTCTCTGTCCTCAGAATCTCAGTGAAGCGACTGTTCCAGGTCTCTGTCCTCCGTATCTCAGTGAAGCGACTGCTCCAGGTCTCTGACCTAAGTAACTCAGTGAATCGCCTGCTCCATGCCTCTGTCCTCAGTAACTCAGTGAAGCACCTGCTCCATGCCTCTGTCCTCAGTAACTCAGTGAAGCGCCTGCTCCATGCCTCTGTCCTCAGTAACTCAGTGAAGCGCCTGCTCCATGCCTCTGTCCTCAGTAACTCAGTGAAGCGCCTGCTCCATGCCTCTGTCAGTATCTCAGTGAAGTGCCTGCTCCCTGTCTCTGTCCTCAGAATCTCAGTGAAACGACTGTTCCAGGTCTCTGTCCTCCGTATCTCAGTGAAGCGACTGCTCCAGGTCTCTGACCTAAATAACTCAGTGAATCGCCTGCTCCATGCCTCTGTCCTCAGTAACTCGGTGAATCGCCTGCTCCATGCCTCTGTCCTCAGTAACTCAGTGAAGCGCCTGCTCCATGCCTCTGTCCTCAGTAACTCAGTGAAGCGCCTGCTCCCTGTCTCTGTCCTCAGTAACTCAGTGAAGCGCCTGCTCCATGCCTCTGTCAGTATCTCAGTGAAGCGCCTGCTCCCTGTCTCTGTCCTCAGAATCTCAGTGAAGCGACTGTTCCAGGTCTCTGTCCTCCGTATCTCAGTGAAGCGACTGCTCCAGGTTTCTGACCTAAGTAACTCAGTGAATCGCCTGCTCCATGCCTCTGTCCTCAGTAACTCAGTGAATCGCCTGCTCCATGCCTCTGTCCTCAGTAACTCGGTGAATCGCCTGCTCCATGCCTCTGTCCTCAGTAACTCAGTGAAGCGCCTGCTCCATGTCTCTGACCTCAGTAACTCAGTGAAGCGCCTGCTCCATGTCTCTGTCCTCAGTAACTCAGTGAATCGCCTGCTCCATGCCTCTGTCCTCAGTAACTCAGTGAAGCGCCTGCTCCATGCCTCTGTCAGTATCTCAGTGAAGTGCCTGCTCCCTGTCTCTGTCCTCAGAATCTCAGTGAAGCGACTGTTCCAGGCCTCTGTCCTCCGTATCTCAGTGAAGCGACTGCTCCAGGTCTCTGACCTAAGTAACTCAGTGAATCGCCTGCTCCATGCCTCTGTCCTCAGTAACTCAGTGAATCGCCTGCTCCATGCCTCTGTCCTCAGTAACTCAGTGAAGCGCCTGCTCCATGCCTCTGTCCTCAGTAACTCAGTGAAGCGCCTGCTCCATGCCTCTGACCTAAGTAACTCAGTGAAGCACCTGCTCCATGCCTCTGTCAGTATCTCAGTGAAGCGCCTGCTCCATGTCTCTGTCCTCAGTAACTCAGTGAATCGCCTGCTCCATGTCTCTGTCCTCAGTAACTCAGTGAATCGCCTGCTCCATGCCTCTGTCCTCAGTAACTCAGTGAAGCGCCTGCTCCATGCCTCTGTCAGTATCTCAGTGAAGTGCCTGCTCCCTGTCTCTGTCCTCAGAATCTCAGTGAAGCGACTGTTCCAGGCCTCTGTCCTCCGTATCTCAGTGAAGCGACTGCTCCAGGTCTCTGACCTAAGTAACTCAGTGAATCGCCTGCTCCATGCCTCTGACCTCAGTAACTCAGTGAAGCGCCTGCTCCATGTCTCTGTCCTCAGTAACTCAGTGAATCGCCTGCTCCATGCCTCTGTCCTCAGTAACTCAGTGAAGCACCTGCTCCATGCCTCTGTCCTCAGTAACTCAGTGTAGCGCCTGCTCCATGTCTCTGTCCTCAGTAACTCAGTGAATCGCCTGCTCCATGCCTCTGTCCTCAGTAACTCAGTGTAGCGCCTGCTCCATGCCTCTGTCAGTATCTCAGTGAAGTGCCTGCTCCCTGTCTCTGTCCTCAGAATCTCAGTGAAGCGACTGTTCCAGGTCTCTGTCCTCCGTATCTCAGTGAAGCGACTGCTCCAGGTCTCTGACCTAAGTAACTCAGTGAATCGCCTGCTCCATGCCTCTGTCCTCAGTAACTTAGTGAAGCACCTGCTCCATGCCTCTGTCCTCAGTAACTCAGTGAAGTGCTTGCTTCCCGCCTCTGTCCTCAGTAACTCAGTGAAGCGCCTGCTTCCCGCCTCTATCCCCAGTAACTCAGTGAAGAGCCTGCTTCCCGCCTCTGTCCTCAGTACATCAGTGAAGCGCCTGCTTCCCGCCTCTGTCCTCAGTACCTCAGTGAAGCGCCTGACCCATGTCCCTGTCCTCAGTAATTCAGTGAAGCGCCTGCTCCCTGTCTCTGTCCTCAGAATCTCAGTGAAGCGACTGTTCCAGGTCTCTTTCCTCCGTATCTCAGTGAAGCGACTGCTCCAGGTCTCTGACCTAAATAACTCAGTGAATCGCCTGCTCCATGCCTCTGTCCTCAGTAACTCGGTGAATCACCTGCTCCATGCCTCTGTCCTCAGTAACTCAGTGAAGCGCCTGCTCCATGTCTCTGTCCTCAGTAACTCAGTGTAGCGCCTGCTCCATGCCTCTGTCAGTATCTCAGTGAAGTGCCTGCTCCATGTCTCTGTCCTCAGAATCTCAGTGAAGCGACTGTTCCAGGTCTCTGTCCTCCGTATCTCAGTGAAGCGACTGCTCCAGGTCTCTGACCTAAGTAACTCAGTGAATCGCCTGCTCCATGCCTCTGTCCTCAGTAACTCAGTGAAGCACCTGCTCCATGCCTCTGTCCTCAGTAACTCAGTGAAGCGCCTGCTCCATGCCTCTGTCCTCAGTAACTCAGTGAAGCGCCTGCTCCATGCCTCTGTCCTCAGTAACTCAGTGAAGCGCCTGCTCCATGCCTCTGTCCTCAGTAACTCAGTGAAGCGCTTGCTCCCTGTCTCTGTCCTCAGAATCTCAGTGAAGCGACTGTTCCAGGTCTCTGTCCTCCGTATCTCAGTGAAGCGACTGCTCCAGGTCTCAGACCTAAATAACTCAGTGAATCGCCTGCTCCATGCCTCTGTCCTCAGTAACTCGGTGAATCGCCTGCTCCATGCCTCTGTCCTCAGTAACTCAGTGAAGCGCCTGCTCCATGCCTCTGTCAGTATCTCAGTGAAGCGCCTGCTCCCTGTCTCTGTCCTCAGAATCTCAGTGAAGCGACTGTTCCAGGTCTCTGTCCTCCGTATCTCAGTGAAGCGACTGCTCCAGGTCTCTGACCTAAGTAACTCAGTGAATCGCCTGCTCCATGCCTCTGTCCTCAGTAACTCAGTGAATCGCCTGCTCCATGCCTCTGTCCTCAGTAACTCAGTGAATCGCCTGCTCCATGCCTCTGTCCTCAGTAACTCGGTGAATCGCCTGCTCCATGCCTCTGTCCTCAGTAACTCAGTGAAGCGCCTGCTCCATGTCTCTGACCTCAGTAACTCAGTGAAGCGCCTGCTCCATGTCTCTGTCCTCAGTAACTCAGTGAATCGCCTGCTCCATGCCTCTGTCCTCAGTAACTCAGTGAATCGCCTGCTCCATGCCTCTGTCCTCAGTAACTCCGTGAATCGCCTGCTCCATGCCTCTGTCCTCAGTAACTCAGTGAAGCGCCTGCTCCATGCCTCTGACCTAAGTAACTCAGTGAAGCACCTGCTCCATGCCTCTGTCAGTATCTCAGTGAAGCGCCTGCTCCATGTCTCTGTCCTCAGTAACTCAGTGAATCGCCTGCTCCATGTCTCTGTCCTCAGTAACTCAGTGAATCACCTGCTCCATGCCTCTGTCCTCAGTAACTCAGTGAAGCGCCTGCTCCATGCCTCTGTCAGTATCTCAGTGAAGTGCCTGCTCCCTGTCTCTGTCCTCAGAATCTCAGTGAAGCGACTGTTCCAGGCCTCTGTCCTCCGTATCTCAGTGAAGCGACTGCTCCAGGTCTCTGACCTAAGTAACTCAGTGAATCGCCTGCTCCATGCCTCTGTCCTCAGTAACTCAGTGTAGCGCCTGCTCCATGTCTCTATCCTCAGTAACTCAGTGAATCGCCTGCTCCATGCCTCTGTCCTCAGTAACTCAGTGTAGCGCCTGCTCCATGCCTCTGTCAGTATCTCAGTGAAGTGCCTGCTCCCTGTCTCTGTCCTCAGAATCTCAGTGAAGCGACTGTTCCAGGTCTCTGTCCTCCGTATCTCAGTGAAGCGACTGCTCCAGGTCTCTGACCTAAGTAACTCAGTGAATCGCCTGCTCCATGCCTCTGTCCTCAGTAACTTAGTGAAGTGCTTGCTTCCCGCCTCTGTCCTCAGTAACTCAGTGAATCGCCTGCTCCATGCCTCTGTCCTCAGTAACTCAGTGAAGCGCCTGCTCCCTGTCTCTGTCCTCAGTAACTCAGTGAATCGCCTGCTCCATGCCTCTGTCCTCAGTAACTCAGTGAATCGCCTGCTCCATGCCTCTGTCCTCAGTAACTTAGTGAAGTGCTTGCTTCCCGCCTCTGTCCTCAGTAACTCAGTGAAGCGCCTGCTTCCCGCCTCTGTCCTCAGTACATCAGTGAAGCGCTTGCTTCCCGCCTCTGTCCTCAGTACCTCAGTGAAGCGCCTGACCCATGTCCCTGTCCTCAGTAATTCAGTGAAGCGCCTGCTTCCTGCCTGTGACCTCATTAGCTCAGTGAAGCGACTGCTTCCTGCCTCTGTCCTCAGTAAAGCGCCTGCTGTTTGCATCTGTCCTCAGTAACACAGTGAAGCGCCTGCTTCCTGCCTGTGTCCTCTTTGACTCAGTGAAGCGCCTGCTCCCTGCCTCTGTCCTCAGTAAAGCGCCTGCTGTTTGCATCTGTCCTCAGTAACACAGTGAAGCGCCTGCTTCCTGCCTGTGTCCTCTTTGACTCAGTGAAGCCCCTGCTCCCTGATTCCTCCCTGTTGGAGGCTGTCTGTCTCTGCCGAGGGCAGTTGCCAAGGCACCTTGGCTGCAATGTTGGTGTGGCTCCTCAAGGGCTGGTGGAGGACACCAGGTGAATAGTCATTAATTGCACTTATTAATGGGCGGAAGGTAACCTAACAGACGCTGCACACTTGAAGTTTCGGCGAGCAAGCATGCCTCTCATATGACTGTTGTTTAATTACAGGGCGAGTCTTGGAAGGAAGCACTGCTACTCTTCATTGTTTTAATCATCTTTGGTTCTCTACTTGCCTCTGATGCAGGACATGGGATCATTTGCTGAAGTTTCTAGGACAACCACTGATCTGTGCACCCCAAACATGTTTAGAAAAATGTTATTCAAGAGGTGAAATACTAAATGTTTCTGCAGTTTGGTTTGTTGCTTATGCAAAAGGACAAATACAGAGTACTCCTCAGAGCCAACTCCAGTCAGAAGGTAACTTTACACAGCTTAGGGATTCACCAAGTGGGTGCAAGAGACTGCACGACTGACATTTCTGAAATGGTTCTTCAAAGCATACCACGTCCACATAGGAAGGCCAGTGACCAGGCATGGTCACAAGAAGCTAGTGAAAGTAGCACAGCTAGGAGGATGCGTGGTCCAACGTCATTAGTTTCTGAGCAGGTCACAGGGCGCCAGTGAAAAGAGCACAGCAACAGCAAGGAGGACGCATGGTCGGACGCCGTTCATTTCTTAGCAGAGCACAGCTAGGACGACGCATGGTCCAACGTCATTCGTTTCTGAGCAGGTCACAGGGCGCCAGTGAAAAGAGCACAGCTAGGAGGACGCGTGGTCCAACGTCATTCGTTTCTGAGCAGGTCACAGGGCGCCAGTGAAAAGAGCACAGCTAGGAGGACGCGTGGTCCAACGTCATTCGTTTCTGAGCAGGTCACAGGGCGCCAGTGAAAAGAGCACAGCTAGGAGGACGCGTGGTCCAACGTCATTCGTTTCTAAGCAGGTCACAGGGCGCCAGTGAAAAGAGCACAGCTAGGAGGACGCGTGGTCTGACATCATTCGTTTCTGAGCAGGTCACAGGGCGCCAGTGAAAAGAGCACAGCTAGGAGGACGCGTGGTCCGACGTCATTCGTTTCTGAGCAGGTCACAGGGCGCCAGTGAAAAGAGCACAGCTAGGAGGACGCATGGTCCAACGTCATTCGTTTCTGAGCAGGTCACAGGGCGCCAGTGAAAAGAGCACAGCTAGGAGGACGCGTGGTCTGACATCATTTGTTTCTGAGCAGGTCACAGGGCGCCAGTGAAAAGAGCACAGCTAGGAGGACGCGTGGTCCGACGTCATTCGTTTCTGAGCAGGTCACAGGGCGCCAGTGAAAAGAGCACAGCTAGGACGACGCATGGTCCAACGTCATTCGTTTCTGAGCAGGTCACAGGGCGCCAGTGAAAAGAGCACAGCTAGGAGGACGCGTGGTCCAACGTCATTCGTTTCTGAGCAGGTCACAGGGCGCCAGTGAAAAGAGCACAGCTAGGAGGACGCGTGGTCTGACATCATTAGTTTCTGAGCAGGTCACAGGGCGCCAGTGAAAAGAGCACAGCTAGGAGGACGCGTGGTCCGACGTCATTCGTTTCTGAGCAGGTCACAGGGCGCCAGTGAAAAGAGCACAGCTAGGAGGACGCATGGTCCAACGTCATTCGTTTCTGAGCAGGTCACAGGGCGCCAGTGAAAAGAGCACAGCTAGGAGGACGCGTGGTCTGACATCATTCGTTTCTGAGCAGGTCACAGGAAGCCAGTGAAAAGAGCACAGCTAGGAGGACGCGTGGTCAGACGTCATTCGTTTCTGAGCAGGTCACAGGAAGCAAGTGAAAAGAGAACAGCTAGGAGGACGCGTGGTCAGACGTCATTCGTTTCTGAGCAGGTCACAGGAAGCCAGTGAAAAGAGCACAGCTAGGAGGATGCGTGGTCCAACGTCATTAGTTTCTGAGCAGGTCACAGGGCGCCAGTGAAAAGAGCACAGCAACAGCAAGGAGGACGCATGGTCGGACGCCGTTCATTTCTTAGCAGAGCACAGCTAGGACGACGCATGGTCCAACGTCATTCGTTTCTGAGCAGGTCACAGGGCGCCAGTGAAAAGAGCACAGCTAGGAGGACGCGTGGTCCAACGTCATTCGTTTCTGAGCAGGTCACAGGGCGCCAGTGAAAAGAGCACAGCTAGGAGGACGCGTGGTCTGACATCATTCGTTTCAGAGCAGGTCACAGGGCGCCAGTGAAAAGAGCACAGCTAGGAGGACGCGTGGTCTGACATCATTAGTTTCTGAGCAGGTCACAGGGCGCCAGTGAAAAGAGCACAGCTAGGAGGACGCGTGGTCCGACGTCATTAGTTTCTGAGCAGGTCACAGGGCGCCAGTGAAAAGAGCACAGCTAGGACGACGCATGGTCCAACGTCATTCGTTTCTGAGCAGGTCACAGGGCGCCAGTGAAAAGAGCACAGCTAGGAGGACGCGTGGTCCAACGTCATTCGTTTCTGAGCAGGTCACAGGGCGCCAGTGAAAAGAGCACAGCTAGGAGGACGCGTGGTCAGACATCATTCGTTTCTGAGCAGGTCACAGGGCGCCAGTGAAAAGAGCACAGCTAGGAGGACGCGTGGTCCGACGTCATTCGTTTCTGAGCAGGTCACAGGGCGCCAGTGAAAAGAGCACAGCTAGGAGGACGCATGGTCCAACGTCATTCGTTTCTGAGCAGGTCACAGGGCGGCAGTGAAAAGAGCACAGCTAGGAGGACGCGTGGTCTGACATCATTCGTTTCTGAGCAGGTCACAGGGCGCCAGTGAAAAGAGCACAGCTAGGAGGACGCGTGGTCCGACGTCATTCGTTTCTGAGCAGGTCACAGGGCGCCAGTGAAAAGAGCACAGCTAGGAGGACGCATGGTCCAATGTCATTCGTTTCGGAGCAGGTCACAGGAAAGCCAGTGAAAAGAGCACAGCTAGGAGGACGCGTGGTCCGACGTCATTCGTTTCGGAGCAGGTCACAGGAAAGCCAGTGAAAAGAGCACAGCTAGGAGGACCCATGGTCTGACATCATTCGTTTCGGAGCAGGTCACAGGAAAGCCAGTGAAAAGAGCACAGCTAGGAGGACGCGTGGTCCGACGTCATTAGTTTCTGAGCAGGTCACAGGAAAGCCAGTGAAAAGAGCACAGCTAGGAGGACGCGTGGTCCGACGTCATTAGTTTCTGAGCAGGTCACAGGAAAGCCAGTGAAAAGAGCACAGCTAGGAGGACGCGGGGTCCGACATCATTCGTTTCTGAGCAGGTCACAGGAAAGCCAGTGAAAAGAGCACAGCTAGGAGGACGCGTGGTCCGACGTCATTAGTTTCTGGGCAGGTCACAGGAAAGCCAGTGAAAAGAGCACAGCTAGGAGGACGCGTGGTCAGACGTCATTCGTTTCTGAGCAGGTCACAGGAAGCCAGTGAAAAGAGCACAGCTAGGAGGACGCGTGGTCCGACGTCATTCGTTTCTGAGCAGGTCACAGGAAAGCCAGTAAAAAGAGCACAGCTAGGAGGACACGTGGTCAGACGTCATTAGTTTCTGAGCAGGTCACAGGAAAGCCAGTGAAAAGAGCACAGCTAGGAGGACGCGTGGTCAGACGTCATTAGTTTCTGAGCAGGTCACAGGAAAGCCAGTGAAAAGAGCACAGCTAGGAGGACGCGTGGTCAGACGTCATTAGTTTCTGAGCAGGTCACAGGAAAGCCAGTGAAAAGAGCACAGCTAGGAGGACGCGTGGTCAGACGTCATTAGTTTCTGAGCAGGTCACAGGAAAGCCAGTGAAAAGAGCACAGCTAGGAGGACACGTGGTCAGACGTCATTAGTTTCTGAGCAGGCCACAGGAAAGCCAGTGAAAAGAGCACAGCTAGGAGGACGCGTGGTCCGACGTCATTAGTTTCTGAGCAGGTCACAGGAAAGCCAGTGAAAAGAGCACAGCTAGGAGGACGCGTGGTCCGACGTCATTAGTTTCGGAGCAGGTCACAGGAAAGCCAGTGAAAAGAGCACAGCTAGGAGAACGGGTGGTCAGACATCATTAGTTTCTGAGCAGGTCACAGGAAAGCCAGTGAAAAGAGCACAGCTAGGAGGACGCGTGGTCAGACATCATTCGTTTCTGAGCAGGTCACAGGAAAGCCAGTGAAAAGAGCACAGCTTCGAGGACGCGTGGTCCGACATCATTCGTTTCTGAGCAGGTCACAGGAAAGCCAGTGAAAAGAGCACAGCTAGGAGGACGCGTGGTCCGACATCATTCGTTTCTGGGCAGGTCACAGGGCGCCAGTGAAAAGAGCACAGCAACAGCAAGGAGGACGCATGGTCGGACGCCGTTCATTTCTTAGCAGAGCACAGCTAGGACGACGCGTGGTCCAACGCCATTCGTTTCTGAGCAGGTCACAGGGCGCCAGTGAAAAGAGCACAGCTAGGAGGACGCGTGGTCTGACATCATTCGTTTCTGAGCAGGTCACAGGGCGCCAGTGAAAAGAGCACAGCTAGGAGGACGCGTGGTCCGACGTCATTCGTTTCTGAGCAGGTCACAGGGCGCCAGTGAAAAGAGCACAGCTAGGAGGACGCATGGTCCAACGTCATTCGTTTCTGAGCAGGTCACAGGGCGCCAGTGAAAAGAGTACAGCTAGGAGGACGCGTGGTCAGACATCATTCGTTTCTGAGCAGGTCACAGGAAAGCCAGTGAAAAGAGCACAGCTTCGAGGACGCGTGGTCCGACATCATTCGTTTCTGAGCAGGTCACAGGAAAGCCAGTGAAAAGAGCACAGCTAGGAGGAAGCGTGGTCAGACATCATTCGTTTCGGAGCAGGTCGCAGGAAAGCCAGTGAAAAGAGCACAGCTAGGAGGACGCGTGGTCCGACATCATTCGTTTCTGAGCAGTTCACAGGAAAGCCAGTGAAAAGAGCACAGCTAGGAGGACCCATGGTCTGACGTCATTAGTTTCTGAGCAGTTCACAGGAAAGCCAGTGAAAAGAGCACAGCTAGGAGGACGCGTGGCCAGACGTCATTAGTTCCTGAGCAGGTCACAGGAAAGCCAGTGAAAAGAGTACATCTAGGAGGACGCGTGGTCAGACATCATTCGTTTCGGAGCAGGTCACAGGAAAGCCAGTGAAAAGTGCACAGCTTCGAGGACGCGTGGTCCGACATCATTCGTTTCTGAGCAGTTCACAGGAAAGCCAGTAAAAAGAGCACAGCTAGGAGGACCCGTGGTCTGACGTCATTAGTTTCTGAGCAGTTCACAGGAAAGCCAGTGAAAACAGTACAGCTAGGAGGACGCGTGGTCAGACATCATTCGTTTCTGAGCAGGTCACAGGAAAGCCAGTGAAAAGAGCACAGCTAGGAGGACGCGTGGTCCGACGTCATTAGTTTCTGAGCAGGTCACAGGAAGCCAGTGAAAAGAGCACAGCTAGGACGACGCGTGGTCCAACGTCATTCGTTTCTGAGCAGGTCACAGGAAAGCCAGTGAAAAGAGCACAGCTAGGCGGACGCGTCGTCCGACAAAATTAGTTTCTGAGCAAGTGACAGGAAGCCAGTGAAAAGAGCACGGCAACCCCAAGGAGGACCCATGGTCTGACGTCATTAGTTTCTGACCAGGTCACAGGAAGCCAGTGAAAAGAGCACAGCTAGGAGGACCCATGGTCTGACGTCATTAGTTTCTGAGCAGGTCACAGGAAGCCAGTGAAAAGAGCACAGCTAGGAGGACGCGTGGTCAGACGTCATTCGTTTCTGAGCAGGTCACAGGAAAGCCAGTGAAAAGAGCACAGCTAGGAGGACGCGTGGTCCGACATCATTCGTTTCTGAGCAGGTCACAGGAAAGCCAGTGAAAAGAGCACAGCTAGGAGGACGCGTGGTCCGACATCATTCGTTTCTGAGCAGGGCACAGGAAAGCCAGTGAAAAGAGCACAGCTAGGAGGACCCATGGTCTGACGTCATTAGTTTCTGAGCAGGTCACAGGAAGCCAGTGAAAAGAGCACAGCTAGGAGGACGCGTGGTCAAACGTCATTAGTTTCTGAGCAGGTCACAGGAAAGCCAGTGAAAAGAGCACAGCTAGGAGGACGCGTGGTCCGACGTCATTCGTTTCTGAGCAGGTCACAGGAAAGCCAGTAAAAAGAGCACAGCTAGGAGGACGCGTGGTCCGACGTCATTAGTTTCTGAGCAGGTCACAGGAAGCCAGTGAAATGAGCACAGCTAGGACGACGCGTGGTCCAACGTCATTCGTTTCTGAGCAGGTCACAGGAAAGCCAGTGAAAAGAGCACAGCTAGGAGGACGCGTCGTCCGACGTAATTAGTTTCTGAGCAAGTCACAGGAAGCCAGTGAAAAGAGCACGGCAACCCCAAGGAGGACCCATGGTCTGACGTCATTAGCTTCTGACCAGGTCACAGGAAGCCAGTGAAAATAGCACAGCTAGGAGGACCCATGGTCTGACGTCATTAGTTTCTGAGCAGGTCACAGGAAGCCAGTGAAAAGAGCACAGCTAGGAGGACGCGTGGTCCGACGTCATTCGTTTCTGAGCAGGTCACAGGAAAGCCAGTGAAAAGAGCACAGCTAGGAGGACCCATGGTCTGACGTCATTAGTTTCTGAGCAGGTCACAGGAAGCCAGTGAAAAGAGCACAGCTAGGAGGACGCGTGGTCAGACGTCATTAGTTTCTGAGCAGGTCACAGGAAAGCCAGTGAAAAGAGCACAGCTAGGAGGACGCATGGTCCGACGTCATTCGTTTCTGAGCAGGTCACAGGAAAGCCAGTGAAAAGAGCACAGCTAGGAGGACGCGTGGTCCGACATCATTAGTTTCTGAGCAGGTCACAGGAAAGCCAGTGAAAAGAGCACAGCTAGGAGGACGCGTGGTCTGACATCATTCGTTTCTGAGCAGGTCACAGGAAAGCCAGTGAAAAGAGCACAGCTAGGAGGACGCGTGATCCGACGTAATTAGTTTCTGAGCAGGTCACAGGAAAGCCAGTGAAAAGAGCACAGCTAGGAGGACGCATGGTCAGACATCATTTGTTTCTGAGCAGGTCACAGGAAAGCCAGTGAAAAGAGCACAGCTAGGAGGACGCGTGGTCAGACGTCATTCGTTTCTGAGCAGGTCACAGGAAAGCCAGTGAAAAGAGCACAGCTAGGAGGACGCGTGGTCAGACATCATTCGTTTCTGAGCAGGTCACAGGAAAGCCAGTGAAAAGAGCACAGCTAGGAGGACGCGTGGTCAGACATCATTCGTTTCTGGGCAGGTCACAGGAAAGCCAGTGAAAAAGAGCACAGCTAGGAGGACGCGTGGTCCGACATCATTCGTTTCTGAGCAGGTCACAGGAAAGCCAGTGAAAAGAGCACAGCTAGGAGGACGCGTGGTCAGACATCATTCGTTTCTGAGCAGGTCACAGGAAAGCCAGTGAAAAGAGTACAGCTAGGAGGACGCGTGGTCAGACATCATTAGTTTCTGAGCAGGTCACAGGAAGCCAGTGAAAAGAGCACAGCTAGGAGGACGCGTGGTCCGACGTCATTCGTTTCTGAGCAGGTCACAGGAAAGCCAGTGAAAAGAGCACAGCTAGGAGGACGCGTGGTCCGACATCATTCGTTTCTGAGCAGGTCACAGGAAAGCCAGTGAAAAGAGCACAGCTAGGAGGACGCGTGGTCCGACGTCATTCGTTTCTGAGCAGGTCACAGGAAAGCCAGTGAAAAGAGCACAGCTAGGAGGACGCGTGGTCCGACATCATTCGTTTCTGAGCAGGTCACAGGAAAGCCAGTGAAAAGAGCACAGCTAGGAGGACCCATGGTCTGACGTCATTAGTTTCTGAGCAGGTCACAGGAAGCCAGTGAAAAGAGCACAGCTAGGAGGACGCGTGGTCAGACGTCATTCGTTTCTGAGCAGGTCACAGGAAAGCCAGTGAAAAGAGCACAGCTAGGAGGACGCGTGGTCCGACGTCATTCGTTTCTGAGCAGGTCACAGGAAAGCCAGTGAAAAGAGCACAGCTAGGAGGACGCGTGGTCCGACATCATTCGTTTCTGAGCAGGTCACAGGAAAGCCAGTGAAAAGAGCACAGCTAGGAGGACGCGTGGTCCGACGTCATTAGTTTCTGAGCAGGTCACAGGAAGCCAGTGAAAAGAGCACAGCTAGGACGACGCGTGGTCCAACGGCATTCGTTTCTGAGCAGGTCACAGGAAAGCCAGTGAAAAGAGCACAGCTAGGAGGACGCGTCGTCCGACGTAATTAGTTTCTGAGCAAGTCACAGGAAGCCAGTGAAAAGAGCACGGCAACCCCAAGGAGGACCCATGGTCTGACGTCATTAGTTTCTGACCAGGTCACAGGAAGCCAGTGAAAATAGCACAGCTAGGAGGACCCATGGTCTGACGTCATTAGTTTCTGAGCAGGTCACAGGAAGCCAGTGAAAAGACCACAGCTAGGAGGACGCGTGGTCCGACGTCATTCGTTTCTGAGCAGGTCACAGGAAAGCCAGTGAAAAGAGCACAGCTAGGAGGACGCGTGGTCCGACATCATTCGTTTCAGAGCAGGTCACAGGAAAGCCAGTGAAAAGAGCACAGCTAGGAGGACCCATGGTCTGACGTCATTAGTTTCTGAGCAGGTCACAGGAAGCCAGTGAAAAGAGCACAGCTAGGAGGACGCGTGGTCAGACGTCATTCGTTTCTGAGCAGGTCACAGGAAAGCCAGTGAAAAGAGCACAGCTAGGAGGACGCGTGGTCCGACATCATTAGTTTCTGAGCAGGTCACAGGAAAGCCAGTGAAAAGAGCACAGCTAGGAGGACGCGTGGTCTGACATCATTCGTTTCTGAGCAGGTCACAGGAAAGCCAGTGAAAAGAGCACAGCTAGGAGGACGCGTGGTCCGACGTAATTAGTTTCTGAGCAGGTCACAGGAAAGCCAGTGAAAAGAGCACAGCTAGGAGGACGCATGGTCAGACATCATTTGTTTCTGAGCAGGTCACAGGAAAGCCAGTGAAAAGAGCACAGCTTCGAGGACGCGTGGTCAGACATCATTAGTTTCTGAGCAGGTCACAGGAAGCCAGTGAAAAGAGCACAGCTAGGAGGACGCGTGGTCAGACGTCATTCGTTTCTGAGCAGGTCACAGGAAAGCCAGTGAAAAGAGCACAGCTAGGAGGACGCGTGGTCCGACGTCATTCGTTTCTGAGCAGGTCACAGGAAAGCCAGTGAAAAGAGCACAGCTAGGAGGACGCGTGGTCTGACATCATTCGTTTCTGAGCAGGTCACAGGAAAGCCAGTGAAAAGAGCACAGCTAGGAGGACCCATGGTCTGACGTCATTAGTTTCTGAGCAGGTCACAGGAAGCCAGTGAAAAGAGCCACAGCTAGGAGGACGCGTGGTCAGACGTCATTCGTTTCTGAGCAGGTCACAGGAAAGCCAGTGAAAAGAACACAGCTAGGAGGACGCGTGGTCCGACGTCATTCGTTTCTGAGCAGGTCACAGGAAAGCCAGTGAAAAGAGCACAGCTAGGAGGACGCGTGGTCCGACATCATTCGTTTCTGAGCAGGTCACAGGAAAGCCAGTGAAAAGAGCACAGCTAGGAGGACCCATGGTCTGACGTCATTAGTTTCTGAGCAGGTCACAGAAAGCCAGTGAAAAGAGCACAGCTAGGAGGACGCGTGGTCAGACGTCATTCGTTTCTGAGCAGGTCACAGGAAAGCCAGTGAAAAGAGCACAGCTAGGAGGACGCGTGGTCCGACGTCATTCGTTTCTGAGCAGGTCACAGGAAAGCCAGTGAAAAGAGCACAGCTAGGAGGACGCGTGGTCCGACATCATTCGTTTCTGAGCAGGTCACAGGAAAGCCAGTGAAAAGAGCACAGCTAGGAGGACCCATGGTCTGACGTCATTAGTTTCTGAGCAGGTCACAGAAAGCCAGTGAAAAGAGCACAGCTAGGAAGACCCATGGTCTGACGTCATTAGTTTCTGAGCAGGTCACAGAAAGCCAGTGAAAAGAGCACAGCTAGGAGGACGCGTGGTCAGACGTCATTCGTTTCTGAGCAGGTCACAGGAAAGCCAGTGAAAAGAGCACAGCTAGGAGGACGCGTGGTCAGACATCATTCGTTTCTGGGCAGGTCACAGGAAAGCCAGTGAAAAAGAGCACAGCTAGGAGGACGCATGGTCAGACATCATTAGTTTCTGGGCAGGTCACAGGAAAGCCAGTGAAAAAGAGCACAGCTAGGAGGACGCGTGGTCCGACATCATTCGTTTCTGAGCAGGTCACAGGAAAGCCAGTGAAAAGAGCACAGCTAGGAGGACCCATGGTCTGACGTCATTAGTTTCTGAGCAGGTCACAGGAAGCCAGTGAAAAGAGCACAGCTAGGAGGACGCGTGGTCCGACATCATTCGTTTCTGAGCAGGTCACAGGAAAGCCAGTGAAAAGAGCACAGCTAGGAGAACCCATGGTCTGACGTCATTAGTTTCTGAGCAGGTCACAGAAAGCCAGTGAAAAGAGCACAGCTAGGAGGACGCGTGGTCAGACGTCATTCGTTTCTGAGCAGGTCACAGGACAGCCAGTGAAAAGAGCACAGCTAGGAGGACCCATGGTCTGACGTCATTAGTTTCTGAGCAGGTCACAGAAAGCCAGTGAAAAGAGCACAGCTAGGAGGACGCGTGGTCAGACGTCATTCGTTTCTGAGCAGGTCACAGGAAGCCAGTGAAAAGAGCACAGCTAGGAGGACGCGTGGTCCGACATCATTCGTTTCTGAGCAGTTCACAGGGAAGCCAGTGAAAAGAGCACAGCTAGGGGGACGCGTGGTCCGACATCATTCGTTTCTGAGCAGTTCACAGGAAAGCCAGTGAAAAGAGCACAGCTAGGAGGACGCGTGGTCAGACGTCATTCGTTTCTGAGCAGGTCACAGGAAGCCAGTGAAAAGAGCACAGCTAGGAGGACGCGTGGTCCGACATCATTCGTTTCTGAGCAGTTCACAGGAAAGCCAGTGAAAAGAGCACAGCTAGGAGGACGCGTGGTCCGACGTCATTCGTTTCTGAGCAGTTCACAGGAAAGCCAGTGAAAAGAGCACAGCTAGGAGGACGCGTGGTCCGACGTCATTAGTTTCTGAGCAGGTCACAGGAAGCCAGTGAAAAGAGCACAGCTAGGACGACGCGTGGTCCGACGTCATTCGTTTCTGAGCAGGTCACAGGAAAGCCAGTGAAAAGAGCACAGCTAGGAGGACGCGTGGTCCGACGTCATTCGTTTCTGAGAAGGTCACAGGAAAGCCAGTGAAAAGAGCACAGCTAGTAGGACGCGTGGTCAGACATCATTCGTTTCTGGGCAGGTCACAGGAAAGCCAGTGAAAAAGAGCACAGCTAGGAGGACCCATGGTCTGACGTCATTAGTTTCTGAGCAGGTCACAGGAAGCCAGTGAAAAGAGCACAGCTAGGAGGACGCGTGGTCCGACATCATTCGTTTCTGAGCAGGTCACAGGAAAGCCAGTGAAAAGAGCACAGCTAGGAGGACACGTGGTCAGACATCATTCGTTTCTTGGCAGGTCACAGGAAAGCCAGTGAAAAAGAGCACAGCTAGGAGGACGCGTGGTCCTGTGGTAAATAAATAATTAATTACCGGTACTATTTTTCTATACATTAATCAAAACAGATAGCTCAATAAATAAGAGGCAGGATCCGTGATATCTGAGTCAGAATGGCTTTAATCGGATGGCTCGAGCCTAAAGACCATAAAGTGGCATGCAATGGAATGGAATGGCAGCTGCAACGTCTCATCAACATTACATAGTATATATAGGAAAACATTACAATTGCATTGAATACAGTAGGCGTAACAAGTGACAAACGTAAGATAAGAACACATGGGCGTACAAAGAAGGCGTGCACAGGGCGTGCACGTAGACATGTGATGAAAAACGTCACAGAAGTGTCATAAATGGGTGGATACATGGAGGGGGCTACCTGGGCAGCTGGAACCTTTAACCTACTGGTGCGCGCAAACGGGCCATGACGTGTAACTAGGGAGAACTGGGGGCTCTGACTTCTGCACTAGAAGAGGAGACTAAAGTCTGGGATGTCAGGACGACATGTGCCTATAGCATATCTGGTATCTGGTGTTTGGAGTACATGTTGATAGAATCTAGAAGTTATCAGGGCAAAGGCTACTTGACACTAAGGCTGGTGCATGCATATATTCTACATGTATTGCGTGTGCTATGAATCTTCTATGGATACTAATTCAGTAATTCTCTTGCATGGAGACAGGAAGACTAGACTATAGCTGAAGATGTTTATGCGGTTCGTTAGCTTAGGAATGTGAAGCCGGGGAACTGAACTGATAACTAGAGGCATAACATATTCTTGGCAGGCAGGCCAGGCCGGGCACCGCGCTGCTTGGCAGAAAGTAAGCAAAGGGTCAGGGATGCGGGAGGGGCTGCATCGCTCCTCGGAGTGGGTTCAGGAGACTGGAGCTTGAATCTGGTGGCCGGGCCCTTATGAGGCCTAGAGACGGAGACAACTCGATGAAATAACGTGCACAATGTAAAACGTTGGCAACATAGGCCTAATACTCGTTGTTTTCACGAGAACTGGAAACTGGCATACTAACGTTGGACACAACTATAATTGCGTCTTTATTCGGGCAAGGGGGGAACATATGCATATCGATCATGCACATATAACATATAATGGGGAACACGTAGGGACACATGACAAGGCAAAATTCAATTTTCCTCATTCCCTCCTTGTGCCCTACGTTTCCTTCAGGAAACATCAGTATTCATGATACCATCTATCTGTTCATAGAGCATCATTTGCTCGTCTCGAATCTTCTTGGAACGGGACTTAGGACTTGGAATACAAGAGGTAGCGCACACGCCGCAAATCGCAGGGCCACATTGTAAACATAGACAACAACTGAATATGATCATTACTACTATTCCTAGGAATGACAATACTTTCCATCCCCAGGCAGATATTATACTCCAGAGCCAACCGGACCATGTCCAGGTGCCTGGATTCTGGTGTAACTGATGGGCTATTTTGTGAAGTCTTGTTATAGCTGAATACACAGACGGTGCGTTATTAGGAATGAAAATGCAGCAACTAGATCCGATGACTCTACAAGCTCCGCCCCTATCGGCCAGTATGACGTCAAGGACGAGACGATTTTGAAGCACGACAAATCTCATAGCAGATTGTTCTTCAGTTAAGTTACCTAGAGCGGAAGTAGTCTCATTCACTACTGCTTCAAGGGTTCTGGTTAGCCTACGTATTAGCTTACTATTCTGGACAGGACCTATGAAGAAAAAGAAACCTTTATTGAAGTCTTGATACTGTTCTAAGGCAGTTTCAGTTTGATTTACAATTGGGGACTCAGTCTCCCTTCTATGTCTAACGTGTATTAGATGTGTGTTTCTGTGATAATCGGATGGGGCTAGAAAAACGGGTGGCAGTAGGAAGGCAATGTAACATGTTCCATCCCAATCTAGGGGCAGACGAACATATGCGGTCTGACCACACACAAAATATGAATGACGTGAGGCTTTGAAATTAGATTTCCCACTGTCACTATACTCGACCACAGTGGTACAATCACTATGTCCTAGATATACTGAACCATTCTTTCTGACACATAATTCGCCTTTCACTGGTAGGACTGTAATAGCAGGCAAGTCTGGAGTAGTCTCGGACTGAACATTCAAAACCATGAAATTCGAGGAATAATTACCTAGATCATATACTTCATTTTCTAGATCTAACCCTGTTCTATGGGAAAGTCCTTCCTTGTCTGGGAAACATGTTCTATTCAAAAGGAACTTATCGTCTGAGGAAGACGTTAACGTAAACCATGCTCCACACGAACCATTGTGTGAAAACGGATAGGGAAAGAGTGGCAGAACTCCCTTCGGTGTCAGGAAAGGGGGGAGTCGACCACACACCCAACAATTAGTGGCATTGCTAGTCTGGTGTGAATAGTGTAACATTCGGATAAAAGTATTGTTGCGCATGGCAAGTCTGTAGGATAACTCGTGAGGAGGTAGTTCACTAAAAGTGTGCTCTACTGTATCATTAGAAGACAAATGTACATGCGAATCAATAGGAGGAAAATATACATGTAAAACATAACTTATGCTTGTAACCGTAAGACTCAGAAATAACAAACAGTAAAGTAATTACACATCGACTGCGCAAATTCTTACAATAACGTATTTTCTTGGAGTTTCGACTAACTCTCTCACTATGGGGGTCTATCTCATACATGTCAGGAACCTGTCTAACCGCTTCACCCGAGAGGGACTTAAACAATTAAACTGTCTGACTTGCTAGACCTCAGTTTTAGTTTATACTCCTGCTGCGGAGTTTTCTCTAACAGGGGGAGTTTAGAGTCAGTATCTGGGCAGTCCTTGAGAACGGGGCAGTCTTTGAAAAAAGTCTTTGGACGGAGTCCATGAAAACGTTTAACGTGACTGGAGTGGATCCAGCCCTTGCGGCCCTCCACTTTGATCGCTGTCCTTGTGGTCATCAAAACGAGCTTCGGTTCTTTCCAGCGGGGCTCCAGCGGACTTGACCGATCAAAATTCCGGATCAACACTAGGTCGCCAGGAATTACCTCGTGCGGTTTCACTTGCGTGTTGTCTGGAAAGGCAGCAGCGACCTGTGAACGACAAGAGAGTAGTGCAGACATCAAGGAAGCCAGGTAATCTGTCAGCATATTACTGTCAACATCTGTAATTTTACGGGGCATTGGTGTACCCCACATGTTCGGGGGACGACCAAAAACAACCTCGAAAGGGGACAGACCTGAACGGGAGTGAGCGACCATTCTCATGTAAAAAAGAGCGACTGGCAGTGCTACCATCCAATCTACGCCTTTCTCTGCACAAACCTTGGCAATGCGGATTTTCAGAGTCTGATTATGTCTCTCGACGAGGCCAGCTGCCTCGGGGTGTCGTACACAATGGAACTTCCACTGGTACCCTAACAGAAGAGATACTTGTTTCATGAGTTCGGATGAGAATGGCTGGCCGTTATCTGAATACACGACCCTAGGTAAACCATAGCGGGGAAAAAACTCACAAACCAACTGCCTGGCAGTGGTCGCGGCAGTGTAATCTGGGACTGGATATGCTTCTGTCCATCTGGACAAAGCGCAAACTACTACGAGGACATACTTGAAACCTCGGCATCGATCCATCTGAATATAATCCATCTGGAGGACTTCAAAAGGGTGGTCAGGAGGATGGAATCCACCTTGTTCCACCGGAACACCTTTACCTGGATTGAACTGACAACATATCATACAGGTACGTACTTTCTGTTTGGCTGCTGCTCGTAAATGCTTGTTAAACCAAATATTCTGAATGCTGTCTAACATGGCTTTCTCTCCTAAATGTGCTGGACTATGTGCGGTATTAACAATAACTTGAACCATAGAGTCGGGGAGAAACCATGTGGCTTTTCCCTTCGTCAACCATCCCTGATCTGTCTGGACCCCTCCTTGTTCAGACCATTTCTTGATTTCATCGGGAGTAGCATGTGACTGTATGTCTAGTACATCTCGTGTAGGGTCCTTAACTGTCATACAAGTAGTCTGTTCTAGAATATCTGTCTTTGTCCTGTTAACTGGAATGTCTGGAGTCTGAGCTGTAAGCTTGGCTGTTCGATCTGCTAGATCGTTACCTTGAGAAATGGTGTCAGTAGCTTTCGTATGTGCTTTGCACTTCATAATGGCAATGGCTTTCGGTAAATGTATTGCTTCTAACAGAGCTTGAATGAGGGGGCCATGCTGAATCTTGGCTCCATGAGAGGTCATGAAACCTCTTTCTTGCCAGAGTACTCCAAAGTCGTGTACGACTCCGAATGCATAACGTGAATCTGTGTATATGTTTACTTTCAGGTTCTTGGCTCGTATGCAGGCTTGGGTCAGAGCGATGAGCTCTGCTGCTTGAGCAGACAGGGTGTCAATACGGTGTGTTTCTATGACTTCAGTTTCAGTAGTCACTGCATACGCAGCTACTAGTTCTCCTGTACTTGTTCTCATACATGAACCATCCACGTAAAGTGTCAGGTCGGGATCAGGTAATGCAATGTCTGTCAAGTCTTGTCTTGGCTTTGTCATGATGTTAATAACTTCCACACAGTCATGTGTGGCAGGGTTTGGAACAGTCGAGGGTAACAGTGTAGCCGGATTTAAAATGTTGCAGCGTCTGATTTCTATGTGTGGCTGAAACAGTGTCAGTTCATAACCTGTCAATCGTGCAATTGTCAAGTGCTGAGTCTGTGTTCGGTTTAAAAGAACTTCCACGGAGTGTGGAACTTGTACTGTCAGGGAGTGTCCTAACACTATGGAATCACTTTGTCTGATAGCTAGAGCTGTGGCTGCAACTGACTTGAGGCACGCAGGCAGAGCCTGGGCTACTGGATCTAATGTGCTAGAAAAATAAGCACAAGGCTTGTGTTGTCCTGCTTGATCTTGTGTGAGAACAGATAATGCGGTACCATCGCGTTCAGTAACAAAAAGTATAAAAGGCTTACTGTAGTTCGGTGTCGCTAACACAGGTGCATTACATAAAGCTTTCTTTAACTCGTTAAAAACAAGTGTATGTTCCTGGGTCCAAGGGAGGACAGTCGATGTCGCTGCCTCCTGTGTCGTTAACTGTATCAGTGGTTTAGCTAGATATGCATATTGAGGAATCCATTGTCTGCAATAAGAAGTGAGGCTGATAAAAGCTCGTACCTCCTTTTGTGTCTTGGGCTGTGGAAGATGTGCTATTAACTGGATGCGGTCAGGTGTCAACTGTCTACCCCTCTTGGACAGTAAGTGTCCAAGGTATACCACTTGCTGGACACAGAATTGTAGCTTCGAAGGGGACACCTTGTGCCCCATCCCGGCCAGAAAATACAGGACCGTAAGTGACGCACGTTCGCAGTCACGTTCTGTACGGGCTGTTATTAATAGATCATCGACATACTGGAGCAGGGCAGTGTCGGTTGGCATGTGAATACTGTCTAGTTGTCTTTTAAGTGCTTGACTGTAAATACTAGGACTTTCTGTGAAACCTTGAGGAGCTCGTGTGAATTTATAGCTTCTTCCATTTAAACAGAAACCGAAAAGAAACTGGCTGTCTGGATGAATGGGGACACTAAAGAATGCGTTCTTGAGATCAATAACAGTAAAGAACGTAGCTTCGGAATCAATGGCAGTCAGTAGGGAAGAGATGTCTGGAACCACAGGGTACTGGGGTATGATACATTTATTAAGTTCTCGAAGGTCAATCACTAATCGATATACTGGAGGTGCATTTGGATCAGTACGTTCAAGAATCGGAATGATAGGAGAATTACATACATTGGAGTCAGTTTCTACAACCACTCCTTGAGCAATAAGCTCGTCAATAATTTTCGATAAGGCTGCTACAGCCTCAGGTGGCAATTTGTACTGTCGGATTCGTGGTAAAACAACACCTTGTTTCAGAGTGACACGATAGGGTGTAATGTGCATACAACCTACATCAGTTGGACCTTGCGCCCATAAATGCTGTGGTACATTCAGTAATCTTGGATCAAAATCTCGTAACACATAATGACCTTTAAAATCACGTAAAAACAATCTCACTCCTTCTGGGGAGCAACATATTACCGCACCTAACTCTTTCAATGTTTTAATACCTAGTAAATTTTCAGGACAGGATTTCGTGAGTAACAAGTCTGTAGTTCGGGACAATGGACCAACTTCTAGGGAAACTGGTTTCGATATTTCATTAACAATAGGCTTTCCTGAAAATCCCAGGGAAACGTTTCTTGAGCCTGAGAGTGGAGCCCCTGGAACCTCGTCATGACTGATGGTAGTCCTACTTGCCCCTGTATCAATCAGAAACTTTCTGTCTTTCCCTAATACTTGACTGTGTACATAGGGACCCTCTTGATCTACAGGAACCTCGATGAGAGGCAAGCCAACCTCCCTCTCTAGGCTGTTTCATGAATACTGCTGATATTCTGGATAATCTGACTGTGCATAATGGTACATCTGTTGTGTAACGTGTTGTGTGGCAGCTATAGGCTGCGGTACTGCTACTGTCTGTTGTGCGTTCTGCGGGGGCTGGGAATTCTGCGGAACATGTTCTTGTCTAGGAGGACGTGGTCTCTCTTTTGTCTTACCTGTAGCTATGTTGTGTTTCAGAACTGCACATTCGTTTATATAATGACCTGGCTGTTTACAGTAATTGCAGGTCCCTTTAACAGGAGCTGCAGAATGACTAGTCTGATTCGGACCCCTCTTCTGACTATCTGGTTGAACAGACTGTGCAACTAGTACTTTCATTTTCGTGTCTTTCATACGTCTTCTTTCGTGTTCTTGCTCTTCCCTGATTCTGTTCTGGTGATATTGTAGCATCTGGAGCATTTGAGATGGGGTATTAGCTTGCCAAGTACTCTCGACTTTCAATACTCTATTTTTAACTTGCGGTAAAGAATTCTCAACTAGTTTGGTAACAAAAAGATGTGGATACGACTCACTACTTGTTTTTAGACCGCTATTAATAATGAAACATTTCTCAAATCTGGAATAAAAATCACTAGTGTCTTCGTCTTGTTTCTGTTTACAGTCTGAGATGGCATCCCAATCTTCCTTTTTCGTGGCTAGTAATCTTGGCAAGACTTGTATTAACAGTTCGGGCAATTCTTTGGCTTTATCCCCAAGACCAGTACCTGGGACTCGTGCATTATCTTCGGTCTCTAACGCGGTCCAATCTATCTTTTTCTCTCCCACCTCCCATTCTTTTTCTTTACGTTTTTCATATATGCCCGCAGGCAACAGGACCTTTAACATTTTTATGATATCAGGATACGTGTATTCTCCCATACGGAGCATGTCCTTTAATTCACGATGGAACCCTGCTGGATCTTTATCGTGACAGGGTATTAACTTTTTCATTTCTAGAAGTTCTATTTTCGTGATAGGGGTGTAAACAAATACTCGTTCGAGATTACCCCCCTCTCCCTTAACTGGATGCACTTCTCGTAATGGATTCTGTCTATCTATGTAGAACGGAGGTGAAACAGGAACAAAATGCGGAGTCAGGAACGTTCTGTATTTGTGGCGCTGTTCTAAAATGACACTAATTAGATCGGTACCTAGACCTTTCCATCTGTTTAGGAGTAACTCGTTTAATACAGTATATAAGGGACCTAGATCAGAATGCTGACTCCCGTACAGTGTAATGAGGTGCTGGATCATGTACAAACCCACCAGTCGCTGCTCGGCTGGGGGCAGTTTCAGAAACATTTGGGCCACTACTTCGTCTGGAAACGTGGCAGAATCACTAACCCATCGGACTGCTGATCGGGCTAGTTCTTGTTCATGCATGGTACTAAGTTCATGGTAACCTATTCGTAGTTTTAGAACTTTATCGGTAGCCTGGAATACTTGTTCAAGAGAACACTGTTCTGGTACGGGAGGAGGAAAAACTTTCTTGTAATCTAGGCGTGTGTGTCTATCAGACGGTCTCGTTCTACCTACATACGCTATTCTGCTGGGATTTTCGGTGTCTACATCTTCGTCTGAAGAATCATTCTCTTTGTCTGCTACTATTCTTGCTTTTTCTCTCTCGTGTATACCTATAATTTCTTTCCGGATCTTTCTGTACATGGTTTCTATACTATTTTGTGTCTTGTGTTTTCCGTCTGCTATATTGTCACTCCATTTTGTCAGGACTTTCATCTCTTCTGGACTTTTATCAGGACGATCCTGTTCTCTTATTAAACAATTTATCAGAAATTGCAAAATCATGCCTTGAGTCTCGACTTTCCTGTGTGCCATAGCTTCGTGAATACTTTCTGTATTCTCCCCTGTTCGGATAAAATGATATATTCTGTCTAAATGTTCTTTCATATCTGATATGGTGATCAAGAAGTTTGCAACTCGCCGTAAACGTACGGAGTATAATATCATGTGATCTTCGCCTGGCACTGGATCATATCTACAATCAGTAAGAAACTTCTTGAGGGCGTCAAACGTAGCCACTTTTGGTGTACGCTGTAATGCTGCATCTCTCAGCGTCAGGCGCTTTGTTTGAGGCGGGGTGGTAGGAGCACCTCCCCCTGCCCCTCCTGAACTGGAATTGTCAATTAATACTGAATGTGCGGCTGCTGGTAACGTGACTGGTACAGTAGGGATACGTAATGTGGGTTGATCCTGGGGGACTGGCGCATGGACAGGACCAACGACTGGAGGCACAGGAATTACATTATTAACAGGGGGCTGGACTTGAACTTGGACTGGCGGGGTAGGATCTGTATTAGCATATTCTGGGACAGTGGCATCCAAATAGGAAGAAAGAAAAATTTCAGCTGCAGTCGGTTTATGACGCAGCTTAGTCGGAACCAAGGGTGGCGGTAAATTATGGAGTGCTTCCGGGGTCGCCTTCGGCAAACCCTCGGCGAGAAGAGGATACATACCTTTAATAAGGGCATTTCTCTGTCTGTCTGACTGTTCTGCTCTAACTCGTTTACCTTCTTCTAGTAATTCCCTTTCTAGGGCTTTTTCGGAGGATTCTCTACTTAATTCTGCTTTTCTGAATTCTTTCTCGGTTCTTTTATGAGATTCTTTACGCCATAACTTTATGGCATCTTTCTGGGACTGTCTGGCTTTCTTTTTCCATAATGCTTCTTCTACTCGCATGATGCACTCGGCATCCCATGTTCCTGAAACAGGCCATCTATATTTCTCTTCAAGATGCTTTGTATAATCAACCCATAAATCTAGATACAATATGGCATCTAAGCCATGCTTGTGATACATAAAATGTCCAGGACTGTCCCTGGGAGGGACAGGAACTGATTCTTCGAGTAACCCTTTTCTGGTTTTTATCTGACGTAATTTCGAAAACAGCGGCATATCTGAACCGTACTTGAACTTGAACAAAATACACAATACACAATGAACAAGAATGAGTAGCAAAACAATCATTCATACCACGACATCAAGAACACATTAATAACAGTTCGAACAGAATACTACCTGATACATTGAAAACACAAGACTTGAATTTCTCGAGAACGGACTTACTAGAATTACTGGATGCACTGCTAAAACAGTACAGAACATACCGGTCTCCTAAAGAGACACGTCATACCGTATCCACCTAGGTGAACACGTCGGACCGGATCTGTGTACCCAAACCCGTCGGACCGGGAACAAATTAATGAACACCCGTCTAGATACCCCCAGCAACGGTACTCACCGGGAAGCAAACTGAAGGCCTCGGACTGGACTGGACTGCTACGACGTCTGGTTACTGCTACGCACTACGCATGCGCCTCGGGCTTCGGTTACAGGTGGGCCTCCAGATACCTCGGACCTTGCTCTCTCGGCTTGGGCTCTGGTCGGAATGACCCGCCTTCCTCACCGCCTCGTCTGGATGCCGGACCGCAGTCTCCGTCTCCTCCGTGGGCCTGAGGGAGACTTGAGCAGAAATATCTGCAGGTGCGCAGTAGAGGTCCGTCACGGCTGTAGAAGGGTCAGGGGGCCTGCGTTACATCGCCGGCGCGTGGGGAAGGGGCTCGTCCCTGTTCGGGCGCCATTTATGTGGTAAATAAATAATTAATTACCGGTATTATTTTTCTATACATTAATCAAAACAGATAGCTCAATAAATAAGAGGCAGGATCCGTGATATCTGAGTCAGAATGGCTTTAATCGGATGGCTCGAGCCTAAAGACCATAAAGTGGCATGCAATGGAATGGAATGGCAGCTGCAACGTCTCATCAACATTACATAGTATATATAGGAAAACATTACAATTGCATTGAATACAGTAGGCGTAACAAGTGACAAACGTAAGATAAGAACACATGGGCGTACAAAGAAGGCGTGCACAGGGCGTGCACGTAGACATGTGATGAAAAACGTCACAGAAGTGTCATAAATGGGTGGATACATGGAGGGGGCTACCTGGGCAGCTGGAACCTTTAACCTACTGGTGCGCGCAAACGGGCCATGACGTGTAACTAGGGAGAACTGGGGGCTCTGACTTCTGCACTAGAAGAGGAGACTAAAGTCTGGGATGTCAGGACGACATGTGCCTATAGCATATCTGGTATCTGGTGTTTGGAGTACATGTTGATAGAATCTAGAAGTTATCAGGGCAAAGGCTACTTGACACTAAGGCTGGTGCATGCATATATTCTACATGTATTGCGTGTGCTATGAATCTTCTATGGATACTAATTCAGTAATTCTCTTGCATGGAGACAGGAAGACTAGACTATAGCTGAAGATGTTTATGCGGTTCGTTAGCTTAGGAATGTGAAGCCGGGGAACTGAACTGATAACTAGAGGCATAACATATTCTTGGCAGACAGGCAGGCAGGCCAGGCCGGGCACCGCGCTGCTTGGCAGAAAGTAAGCGAAGGGTCAGGGATGCGGGAGGGGCTGCATTGCTCCTCGGAGTGGGTTCAGGAGACTGGAGCTTGAATCTGGTGGCCGGGCCCTTATGAGGCCTAGAGACGGAGACAACTCGATGAAATAACGTGCACAATGTAAAACGTTGGCAACATAGGCCTAATACTCGTTGTTTTCACGAGAACTGGAAACTGGCATACTAACGTTGGACACAACTATAATTGCGTCTTTATTCGGGCAAGGGGGGAACATATGCATATCGATCATGCACATATAACATATAATGGGGAACACGTAGGGACACATGACAAGGCAAAATTAAATTTTCCTCAGTCCGACATCATTCGTTTCTGAGCAGGTCACAGGAAAGCCAGTGAAAAGAGCACAGCTAGGAGGACCCATGGTCTGACGTCATTAGTTTCTGAGCAGGTCACAGAAAGCCAGTGAAAAGAGCACAGCTAGGAGGACGCGTGGTCAGACGTCATTCGTTTGAACACTGGCCTGGCCACTGCACGCATGGAGGTTGCAGGAAGACTCGCGAGTACACCATTGCAACGTCAAGCCTTGAAGATGTGAATGAAGGCATTGCCGCTCTTCATTTAGGAGACCAATAGGATGGGCTGTGACGGCACCAGTCTGAAGCGACAGTTTAGACTCGAGTACGAAACCAACATAACACGCAGTGTTGTTGAGCCAAAAGTCTCTTAGGCTCATCTGCACCTGGCAGTAGAGAGGTTGTTAGTGATTATTGTGACTCCTCATCCAGTGAGCTGAAGATACACCAAGTGTCCTTAGCGTACATGAAACAACATATTCCATCAGAAGGGAGCTGGGCGGTCAATGTAAAAGCTAACTTTGAACCGGAAAGTGCTGAGGCACAGAGTGTTCATTCTTCAACATGTGTGTTCAGGAAGTCTTCTGCCTTGGTCTGTCTTTCCACTCTTAAGCTCCAGCTTCATCAGCACACACAGAGAAGTTGATTCTGTATGTCCTGGTGCACTACTAAAGACACCGTAGTGAACACTCCAATGAATCTGATCCTCGAGTCAGACGGTAGTTCTTGTTGCCTTCTCTGGAGACTTCCTCACACTCAAGAGTTGGGGAAGAGCAGATGAAAGACAGAATGAGTGGATGCCAAGCTATCCATGCATGAACAGATCAACCTGGTTACCTCCTCTTGCGTCTACCATCTGAGGACCTTTAAGAAAATCAGGAAATTCTTTACCAAGGAAGCACGCATGGTCATTATGCTTGCTCTGATCATGTCCAGGTTGGATTATGCCAATGCCATCTATTTAGGGCTCCCTGCTAATCAAACCCATAGGCTGCAGCTGATTCGAAATCAAGCGGCCATGCTGGTCTTTCAGCAACCAAAGACATCTTTGAGACATCTTGGCTCTACCAATGCCTTCTTTTCATGCTGTACAGCATTAGCAAAACATTTTACAGCTTAAATAAAATGCTAAAAAAAGAGCAGTGGCATTGCTGTGTCATTTAATAGGTGTGTATGCACCATGAAGCATGCTTGTATCGCAGCCAACATTTTTTTAAATTTATTTTATTAGCTGATGAACTGGCAAAGAAAAATATTAACATGAAGTAGAGCGAAAGGCCGACGCCTATTTGTTTCCTTGTCCTCCCAAAAAAGTTAGTTTAAAAAAATACATAGTGCTTAGAGTAGGCAACTGAAGAACGAGTGGGGGGTTATGAGGGATGAAACACAAGATGAAGCACCACTGAGCCTGGGGGTAGGAGCAGGCGGACAAGAGGGCAATTCTGAGCTTGGCAAGGAGAGAAGGGCATGAGATACCGACCCGGAAAGCACGTGCTCTCTCATGGCATGCTTAAGGCAAAAGAAAACACGTGCTCTCTCATGGCATGCTTAAGGCAAAAGAAAACACGTGCTCTCTCATGGCATGCTTAAGGCAAAAGAAAACACGTGCTCTCTCATGGCATGCTTAAGGCAAAAGAAAACACGTGCTATCTCATGGCATGCTTAAGGCAAAAGAAAACACGTGCTCTCTCATGGCATGCTTAAGACAAAAGAAAACACGTGCTCTCATGGCATGCTTAAGGCAAAAGAAAACATTCTCTCTAATGGCATGCTTAAGGGAAAAGAAAGCATGTGCTCTCTCATGGCATGTTTGAGGGAAAAGAAAACACGTGCTCTCTCATGGCATGCTCGAGGAAAAAGAAAACGTGCTCTGTCGTGGCATGCTTAACGGAAAAGAAAACACCTGCTCTCTCATGACATGCTTAAGGAAAAAAAAACATGTGTCCTGTCATGGCATGCTTAAGGGAAAAGAAAACACCTGCTCTCTCATGACATGCTTAAGGCAAAAGAAAACACGTGCTCTCTCATGGCATGCTTAAGGCAAAACAAAAAACATTCTCTCTAATGGCATGCTTAAGGGAAAAGAAAGCATGTGCTCTCTCATGGCATGTTTGAGGGAAAAGAAAACACGTGCTCTCTCATGGCATGCTTGAGGAAAAAGAAAACACCTGCTCTCTCATGGCATGCTTAAGGGAAAAGAAAACGTGCTCTGTCATGGCATGCTTAACGGAAAAGAAAACACCTGCTCTCTCATGACATGCTTAAGGAAAAAAAAACGTGTCCTGTCATGGCATGCTTAAGGGAAAAGAAAACACCTGCTCTCTCATGACATGCTTAAGGGAAAAGAAAACGTGCTCTCTCGTGGCATGCTTAACGGAAAAGAAAACACCTGCTCTCTTATGACATGCTTAAGGAAAAAAACATGTGTCCTGTCATGGCATGCTTAGGGGAAAAGAAAACACCTGCTCTCTCATGGCATGCTTAAGGGAAAAGAAAACGTGCTCTCTCGTGGCATGCTTAACGGAAAGGAAAACACCTGCTCTCTCATGACATGCTTAAGGAAAAAAAACATGTGTCCTGTCATGGCATGCTTAAGGGAAAAGAAAACACCTGCTCTCTCATGGCATGCTTAAAGGAAAAGAAAACGTGCTCTCTCGTGGCATGCTTAACGGAAAAGAAAACACCTGCTCTCTCATGACATGCTTAAGGAAAAAAAAACATGTGTCCTGTCATGGCATGCTTAAGGGAAAAGAAAACACCTGCTCTCTCATGGCATGCTTAAGGGAAAAGAAAACGTGCTCTCTTGTGGCATGCTTAACGGAAAGGAAAACACCTGCTCTCTCATGACATGCTTAAGGAAAAAAAACATGTGTCCTGTCATGGCATGCTTAAGGGAAAAGAAAACACCTGCTCTCTCATGGCATGCTTAAGGGAAAAGAAAACGTGCTCTCTTGTGGCATGCTTAACGGAAAGGAAAACACCTGCTCTCTCATGACATGCTTAAGGAAAAAAAAACATGTGTCCTGTCATGGCATGCTTAAGGGAAAAGAAAACACCTGCTCTCTCATGGCATGCTTAAGGGAAAAGAAAACGTGCTCTCTCGTGGCATGCTTAACGGAAAAGAAAACACCTGCTCTATCATGACATGCTTAAGGAAAAAAAAACATGTGTCCTGTCATGGCATGCTTAAGGGAAAAGAAAACACCTGCTCTCTCATGGCATGCTTAAGGCAAAAGAAAACACCTGCTCTCTCATGGCATGCTTAAGGCAAAAGAAAACACCTGCTCTCTCATGGCATGCTTAAGGGAAAAGAAAACGTGCGTCCTGTCATAGCATGCTTAAGGGAAAGGAAAACACCTGCTCTCTCATGGCATGCTTAAGGGGAAAAAAAACATGCGTCCTGTCATGGCATGCTTAAGGGACAAGAAAACACCTGCTCTCTCATGGCATGCTTAAGGGAAAAGAAAACGTGCTCTCTCGTGGCATGCTTAACGGAAAAGAAAACACCTGCTCTATCATGACATGCTTAAGGAAAAAAAAACATGTGTCCTGTCATGGCATGCTTAAGGGAAAAGAAAACACCTGCTCTCTCATGGCATGCTTAAGGCAAAAGAAAACACCTGCTCTCTCATGGCATGCTTAAGGCAAAAGAAAACACCTGCTCTCTCATGGCATGCTTAAGGGAAAAGAAAACGTGCTCTCTCGTGGCATGCTTAACGGAAAAGAAAACACCTGCTCTATCATGACATGCTTAAGGAAAAAAAAACATGTGTCCTGTCATGGCATGCTTAAGGGAAAAGAAAACACCTGCTCTCTCATGGCATGCTTAAGGCAAAAGAAAACACCTGCTCTCTCATGGCATGCTTAAGGCAAAAGAAAACACCTGCTCTCTCATGGCATGCTTAAGGGAAAAGAAAACGTGCGTCCTGTCATAGCATGCTTAAGGGAAAGGAAAACACCTGCTCTCTCATGGCATGCTTAAGGGGAAAAAAAACATGCGTCCTGTCATGGCATGCTTAAGGGACAAGAAAACACCTGCTCTCTCATGGCATGCTTAAGGGAAAAGAAAACGTGCGTCCTGTCATGGCATGCTTAAGGGAAAGGAAAACACCTGCTCTCCCATGGCATGCTTAAGGAACAAGAAAACACGTGCTCTCCCATGGCATGCTTAAGGAACAAGAAAATAAGTACTTTGCTAAAAATGAACAGTGGAAGAGATCTAGTAAGGCTCTTCATCAGGGCATGGCAATTACAAGATGGACAAGTGAAGCCATTGATTCAAAAACAAGGAAATCAGAGGGACGACAAAGCCAACCACTTTTAAGCAATGGGTGAGCTTCCAGCCCACTGTAAAATCTTGGTAAGCTGACAGTAAGTCTTTTGCAACCAAACAACCTGCACTGTCTGCTAGGTACGGCCTAAAATGTGTAGCTATCCAAAACAGTAGATGTTCAATTCATCAATCAATAAACTTTATTTGTTTATTTTACAGTAAAACCATAAAAGTAAAAAAGTCAGAACAAACATCAGTAGAAATTCCAGCACGATACAAGGAACGGAGTAGTTTAATCAATAAAATCACATGATTACAAAGCTAAAAGGAAAAGCCACCCCATCAAGATGAATCACAGCTGGACCTGAGCCTGACTGCAGATCTTAACAAGCATTGGAAATGCAATAGGTCTCGGATTTTTTTGAGTTAGAGCTAATGGCATTGTAAATGGCAATGTCTGTCTTTTAGCCATGTGTTATGGAGTGTATGCATGTGGTGTGTGATGGAATTATGTGGTTTGGATTGGAATTGTTCACCCTGCACACTCACACACTGTTCACCCTGCACACTCACACACTGTTCACCCTGCACGCTCACACACTGTTCACCCTGCACACACACACTGCTCACCCTACACGCTCTCACCCTGCTCACCCTGCGCACTCACACACTGCTCATCCTGCACACTCACACACTGCTCACCCTGCACACTGTTCACCCTGCACACACACACTGCTCACCCTACACGCTCTCACCCTGCTCACCCTGCGCACTCACACACTGCTCATCCTGCACACTCACACACTGCTCACCCTGCACACTGTTCACCCTGCACACACACACTGCTCACCCTACACGCTCTCACCCTGCTCACCCTGCGCACTCACACACTGCTCACCCTGCACACTCACACACTGCTCACCTTACACGCTCACACAATGTTCAACCTGCACGCTCACACACTGTTAACCCTGCATACTCACACACTGCTCACCCTGCACGCTCACATATTGCTCACCCTACACACTCACACACTGCTCACCCTACGTAATGCGAAAAGACCTAGCTCTGCCCTTTGGCCTGTGTTGTAATCGTACAGTAGGTTGTGAGTAGTTGTGCTTGATTGGTTGAGGCATCCCCTCCTTGCTGCTCCCCTCACAGAGGGCCGGCTGCCTCAATGAAGCTCCCAAGACACGTGTTCAGCTGCTCTCTCTGGAACAGTCACTCTGCAGTCGCCCTCCACACTCTGCCCTCAACACTCTGCCCTCAACACTCTGAACTCTGCCCTCAACACTCTGCCCTCAACACTCTGCCCTCAACACTCTGCCCTCAACACTCTGCCCTCAACACTCTGCCCTCAACACTCTGCACTCTGCCCTCAGCACTCTGCACTCTGCCCTCAACACTCTGCACTCTGCCCTCAACACTCTGGACTCTGCCCTCAACACTCTGCACTCTGCCCTCAACACTCTGCACTCTGCCCTCAACACTCTGCCCACAACACTCTGCCCTCAACACTCTGCACTCTGCACTCTGCCCTCAACACTCTGCCCTCAACACTCTGCACTCTGCCCTCAACACTCTGCACTCTGCCCTCAACACTCTGCACTCTGCCCTCAACACTCTGCACTCTGCCCTCAACACTCTGCCATCTGCCCTCAACACTCTGCCATCAACACTCTGCCCTCAACACTCTGCCCTCAACACTCTGCACTCTGCCCTCAACACTCTGCACTCTGCCCTCAACACTCTGCACTCTGCCCTCAACACTCTGCACTCTGCCTTCTGCACTCTGCCCTCAACGCTCTGCCCTCAACGCTCTGCCCTCAACACTCTGCCCTCAACACTCTGCCCTCAACACTCTGCCCTCAACACTCTGCCCTCACCACTCTGCCCTCACCACTCTGCCCTCACCACTCTGCCCTCACCACTCTGCCCTCAACACTCTGCCCTCAACACTCTGTACTGGGTGGTGCGCTGGGAGCCCTGGCTGTGGGTGGTGCGCGGGGAGTCCTGGCTGTGGGTGATGCCCTGGGACGCCCTGGTGGGTGACACCCTCTGGCAGGCGCTGGGAGCCCTGGCTGTGGGTGGTGCACTGGGAGCCCTGGCTGTGGGTAGTGCGCTGGGAGCCCTGGCTGTGGGTGGTGCGCTGGGAGCCTTGGCTGTGGGTGGTGCGCTGCGAGCCCTGGCTCCTGGTGGTGCCCTGGGAGCCCTGGCTGTGGGTGGTGCGCTGGGAGCCCTGGCTTTGGGTGGTGCCCTGGGAGCCGTGGCTTTGGGTGGTTTCCTGGGAGTCCTGGCTGTGGGTGGTTTCCTGGTAGTCTTGGCTGTGGGTGGTTTCCTGGGAGTCCTGGCTGTGGGTGGTGCGCTGGGAGCCCTGGCTGTGGGTGGTGCGCTGGGAGCCCTGGCTGTGGGTGGTGCCCTGGGAGCCCTGGCTGTGGTTGGTGCCCTGGGAGCCCTGGCTGTGGGTGGTGCGCCGGGAGCCCTGGCTGTGGGTGGTGCGCCGGGAGCCCTGGCTGTGGGTGATGCCCTGGGAGCCCTGGCTGTGGGTGGTGCGCTGGGAGCCCTGGCTGTGGGTGGTGCGCTGGGAGCCCTGGCTGTGGGTGGTGCGCTGGGAGCCGTGGCTGTGGGTGGTGCGCTGGGAGCCCTGGCTGTGGGTGGTGCGCTGGGAGCCCTGGCTGTGGGTGGTGCGCTGGGAGCCCTGGCTGTGGGTGATGCGCTGGGAGCCCTGGCTGTGGGTGGTGCGCTGGGAGCCCTGGCTGTGGGTGGTGCGCTGGGAGCCCTGGCTGTGGGTGGTGCGCTGGGAGCCCTGGCTTTGGGTGGTGCCCTGGGAGCCCTGGCTTTGGGTGGTTTCCTGGGAGTCCGGGCTGTGGGTGGTTTCCTGGTAGTCTTGGCTGTGGGTGGTTTCCTGGGAGTCCTGGCTGTGGGTGATGCGCTGGGAGCACTGGCTGTGGGTGGTGCCCTAGGAGCCCTGGCTTTGGGTGGTGCCCTGGGAGCCCTGGCTGGTGCGCTGGGAGCCCTGGCTGTGGGTGATGCGCTGGGAGCCCTGGCTGTGGATGGAGCGCTTGGAGCCCTGGCTGTGGGTGGTGCCCTGGGAGCCCTGGCTATGGGTGGTGCCCTGGGAGCCCTGGCTGGTGTGCCGGGAGCCCTGGCTGTGGGTGGTGCCCTGGGAGCCCTGGCTGGTGCGCCGGGAGCCCTGGCTGTGGGTGGTGCGCCGGGAGCCCTGGCTGTGGGTGGTGCGCCGGGAGCCCTGGCTGTGGGTGGTGCGCCGGGAGCCCTGGCTGTGGGTGGTGCGCCGGGAGCCCTGGCTGTGGGTGGTGCACCGGGAGCCCTGGCTGTGGGTGGTGCGCCGGGAGCCCTGGCTGTGGGTGGTGCCCTGGGAGCCCTGGCTGTGGGTGGTGGTGCCCTGGGAGCCCTGGCTGGTGCGCCGGGAGCCCTGGCTGTGGGTGGTGCGCCGGGAGCCCTGGCTGTGGGTGGTGCCCTGGGAGCCCTGGATGTGGGTGGTGCCCTGGGAGCCCTGGATGTGGGTGGTGCCCTGGGAGCCCTGGCTGTGGGTGGTGCGCTGGGAGCCCTGGCTGTGGGTGATGCCCTGGGAGCCCTGGCTGTGGGTGATGCGCTGGGAGCCCTGGCTGTGGGAGGTGCGCTGGGAGCCCTGGCTGTGGGAGGTGCGCTGGGAGCCCTGGCTGTGGGTGGTGCGGTGGGAGCCCTGGCTGTGGGTGGTGCGGTGGGAGCCCTGGCTGAGGGTGGTGCAGTGGGAGCCCTGGCTGTGGGTGATGCGCTGGGAGCCCTGGCTGTGGGTGATGCGCTGGGAGCCCTGGCTGTGGGTGGTGCGCTGGGAGCCCTGGCTGGTGCGCTGGGAGCCCTGGCTGTGGGTGGTGCGCTGGGAGCCCTGGCTGGTGCGCTGGGAGCCCTGGCTTTGGGTGGTGCGCTGGGAGCCCTGGCTGTGGGTGGTGCGCTGGGAGCCCTGGCTGTGGATGGTGCCCTGGGAGCCCTGGCTGGTGCCCTGGGAGCCCTGGCTGTGGGTGGTGCCCTGGGAGCCCTGGCTGTGGTTGGTGCCCTGGGAGCCCTGGCTGTGGGTGGTGCGCCGGGAGCCCTGGCTGTGGGTGGTGCGCCGGGAGCCCTGGCTGTGGGTGATGCCCTGGGAGCCCTGGCTGTGGGTGGTGCGCTGGGAGCCCTGGCTGTGGGTGGTGCGCTGAGAGCCCTGGCTGTGGGTGGTGCGGTGGGAGCCGTGGCTGTGGGTGGTGCGCTGGGAGCCCTGGCTGTGGGTGGTGCGCTGGGAGCCCTGGCTGTGGGTGGTGCGCTGGGAGCCCTGGCTGTGGGTGATGCGCTGGGAGCCCTGGCTGTGGGTGGTGCGCTGGGAGTCCTGGCTGTAGGTGATGCGCTGGGAGCACTGGCTGTGGGTGGTGCCCTGGGAGCCCTGGCTTTGGGTGGTGCCCTGGGAGCCCTGGCTGGTGCGCTGGGAGCCCTGGCTGTGGGTGATGCGCTGGGAGCCCTGGCTGTGGATGGAGCGCTTGGAGCCCTGGCTGTGGGTGGTGCCCTGGGAGCCCTGGCTATGGGTGGTGCCCTGGGAGCCCTGGCTGGTGTGCCGGGAGCCCTGGCTGTGGGTGGTGCCCTGGGAGCCCTGGCTGGTGCGCCGGGAGCCCTGGCTGTGGGTGGTGCGCCGGGAGCCCTGGCTGTGGGTGGTGCGCCGGGAGCCCTGGCTGTGGGTGGTGCGCCGGAAGCCCTGGCTGTGGGTGGTGCCCTGGGAGCCCTGGCTGGTGCGCCGGGAGCCCTGGCTGTGGGTGGTGCGCCGGGAGCCCTGGCTGTGGGCTGGGAGCCCTGGCTGTGGGTGATGCCCTGGGAGCCCTGGCTGTGGGTGATGCGCTGGGAGCCCTGGCTGTGGGAGGTGCGCTGGGAGCCCTGGCTGTGGGAGGTGCGCTGGGAGCCCTGGCTGTGGGTGGTGCGGTGGGAGCCCTGGCTGTGGGTGGTGCGGTGGGAGCCCTGGCTGAGGGTGGTGCGGTGGGAGCCCTGGCTGTGGGTGATGCGCTGGGAGCCCTGGCTGTGGGTGATGCGCTGGGAGCCCTGGCTGTGGGTGGTGCGCTGGGAGCCCTGGCTGGTGCGCTGGGAGCCCTGGCTGGTGCGCTGGGAGCCCTCGCTGTGGGTGGTGCGCTGGGAGCCCTGGCTTTGGGTGGTGCGCTGGGAGCCCTGGCTGTGGGTGGTGCGCTGGGAGCCCTGGCTGTGGATGGTGCCCTGGGAGCCCTGGCTGGTGCCCTGGGAGCCCTGGCTGTGGGTGGTGCCCTGGGAGCCTGGCTGTGGGTGATGCGCTGGGAGCCCTGGCTTTGGGTGATGCGCTGGCTGTGGGTGGTGCCCTGGGAGCCCTGGCTGGTGCGCCGGGAGCCCTGGCTGTGGGTGGTGCGCTTGGAGCCCTGGCTGTGGGTGGTGCCCTGGGAGCCCTGGCTGTGGGTGGTGCCCTGGGAGCCCTGGCTGGTGTGCCGGGAGCCCTGGCTGTGGGTGGTGCCCTGGGAGCCCTGGCTGGTGCGCCGGGAGCCCTGGCTGTGGGTGGTGCGCCGGGAGCCCTGGCTGTGGGTGGTGCGCTGGGAGCCCTGGCTGTGGGTGGTGCCCTGGGAGCCCTGGCTGGTGCACCGGGAGCCCTGGCTGTGGGTGGTGCGCCGGGAGCCCTGGCTGTGGGTGGTGCTCTGGGAGCCCTGGATGTGTGTGGTGCCCTGGGAGCCCTAGATGTGGGTGGTGCTGTGGGAGCCCTGGCTGTGGGTGGTGCGCTGGGAGCCCTGGCTCTGGGTGGTGCGCTGGGAGCCCTGGCTGTGGGTGGTGCCCTGGGAGCGCTGGCTTTGGGTGGTGCGCTGGGAGCCCTGGCTGTGGGTGGTGCCCTGGGAGCCCTGGCTGTGGGTGGGTTCCTGTGAGTCCTGGCTGTGGGTGGTGCGCTGGGAGCCCTGGCTGTGGGTGGTCCGCTGGGAGCCCTGGCTGTGGGTGGGTTCCTGTGAGTCCTGGCTGTGGGTGGTGCGCTGGGAGCCCTGGCTGTGGGTGGTGCGCCGGGAGCCCTGGCTGTGGGTGGTCCGCTGGGAGCCCTGGCTGTGGGTGATGCCCTGGGAGCCCTGGCTGTGGGTGGTGCGCCGGGAGCCCTGGCTGTGGGTTGTCCGCTGGGAGCCCTGGCTGTGGGTGATGCGCTGGGAGCCCTGGCTCTGGGTGATGCCCTGGGAGCCCTGGCTGTGGGTGGTCCGCTGGGAGCCCTGGCTGTGGGTGATGCCCTGGGAGCCCTGGCTGTGGGTGGTGCGCCGGGAGCCCTGGCTGTGGGTTGTCCGCTGGGAGCCCTGGCTGTGGGTGGTGCCCTTGGAGCCCTGGCTGTGGGTGGTGCGCCGGGAGCCCTGGCTGTGGGTGGTGCCCTGGGAGCCCTGGCTGTGGGTGGTGCGCCGGGAGCCCTGGCTGTGGGTGGTGCGCCGGGAGCCCTGGCTGTGGGTGATGCCCTGGGAGCCCTGGCTGTGGGTGGTGCGCTGGGAGCCCTGGCTGTGGGTGATGCCCTGGGAGCCCTGGCTGTGGGTGATGCCCTGGGAGCCCTGGCTGTGGGTGGTCCGCTGGGAGCCCTGGCTGTGGGTGGTGCGCCGGGAGCCCTGGCTGTGGGTGGTGCGCCGGGAGCCCTGGCTGTGGGTGGTGCCCTGGGAGCCCTGGCTGTGGGTGGTGCGCTGGGAGCCCTGGCTGTGGGTGGTGCCCTGGGAGCCCTGGCTGTGGGTGGTGCGCCGGGAGCCCTGGCTGTGGGTGGTGCGCCGGGAGCCCTGGCTGTGGGTGGTGCGCCGGGAGCCCTGGCTGTGGGTGATGCCCTGGGAGCCCTGGCTGTGGGTGGTGCGCTGGGAGCCCTGGCTGTGGGTGATGCCCTGGGAGCCCTGGCTGTGGGTGGTCCGCTGGGAGCCCTGGCTGTGGGTGGTGCGCCGGGAGCCCTGGCTGTGGGTGGTGCCCTGGGAGCCCTGGCTGTGGGTGGTGCGCTGGGAGCCCTGGCTGTGGGTGGTGCGCTGGGAGCCCTGGCTGTGGGTGATGCCCTGGGAGCCCTGGCTGTGGGTGATGCCCTGGGAGCCCTGGCTGTGGGTGGCACCCTCTGGCAGGCGCTGGGAGCTGTCCTGCGCTCACCCCGCACCCCCGGGGGCACCCAGGGCTCTGCTGGCTCTGCCTGCCCGGGGAGTGCCCGGGTTCAGAGTCCGGCCCTGGCGCTGGGAGTGGCTGCGCTCACTCGCTGCTGGCACCGGCGGAGGCGGCCGTGGCTGCTGCGCGTCTCTCTGCCCCTGGATCCCTCGCGTTCGCCGAGCGCTGGCACTGTCCCCCCTCGCTGCCCTGGCACTGTCCCCCCTCGCTTCCCTGGCACCATGTGCAGCTCCGGCGGGGACAGCGCCGCTCTCATGGGCATGTACGAGGGGGCCGCCGGCGGGCACGGGGTCCCCGCCGCCGGCTGGCGGATCTGCCTAGCGCATCGGTTCCTGGAGCAGCGCCGGCCCTTCGGTCTGTGCGATGCTTCCTTCTGTACCATGGTCCAGCACCTCCCGCTGGGGGTCCGGTAAGTGCCTGGGGCACCCACCCATGTCCATACCGGCCCACTCTCCCTCACCCGGTGGGAGCCTGGCGCAGGGGTGGGGGGCACCCACCCATGCCCATACCGGCCCACTCTCCCTCACCGGTGGGTGCCTGGCGCAGGGGTGGGGGCGCACCCACAAGGGTCGGATTGGGATCACAATTCGGCACGGGCACTCCTAAAAAAAAAAAAAAAAAGTGGCACCCATTCCTTTATCAAGTCCCGTTCACGAAACTGTATTTGGCTAGTCTGATCAGGGTCATTTTTTGAGAAATGTTTGATAAATTATGTATTTTAAAGCTGATAGAGCCAGAAACATTGGTGAAAACTAGAAGCGCTACATTTTAGCGGGGCGGGCGAAGCGAAGCCAAGGGGCTCAAAGGCCACAACTCTTGATGTGGCTGTTTGCCACCTGGCCGTTCTTTTAACCAGCATTACCAGTATTTTAATGCCTTTGGCAGTACAACAATGAAGAAAAACACCTACAGCTGGTATTTTCACCCCTGATCGATAATTACTTTAAGTTTGACCAGTAAACGTAAGGTGAAAGCAGTTGAAAATGTGCTCTAAAGCTTATTTAAAGAACCGTGACTGATAGTTAAAACTAAACAGAGGCAGACAAGCCATGTGAAGAAGGAATACACACTTTTTGTTTATTATTGAATAAAGAATCCTCTGTCATTAAGCTCCAGCCTTTGCAGATTCTTAAAAAATGAACAAACGGGGTTAGTTTTTTATTGTAGTTTTATATAGCGTAAAGTCGCCCAAAGGGCGTAATTACATGAGCCCCAGTTAAGTTACAGAAGATCAAATGCGTTTTTGTTTCAGGCCTTGCGCAATTGAGTAATTTGCCCAAAATCGCAGGATGTTGCGGTGAGGCTGGGACTCGAACCTATTTCCATAGGTCCGTATTCGGCAGCTCTGACTTTACATTATCTAAATGTTCCGGTCTGGGAAATGTGCTTCATTTGTTCTAGAGGGTGCCTGTGAGAAGTTGGCCTGGCATATGATGTCCACTATTCTATTCCGTTACGGTTATGGTTGTAAACTCAACCTTATAGACCAGCTCTCCTAGTGGTAGCGTGGACCAGCAGTCTTAGGCTGAAACTTCAGAGAGCATGTGAAGCCAGCTGTTTTACCATATTTAATCCCTTGAATTCCAAATGAAAGGACACCACACAAGGTATATATCAAATATATATGTATTTATTACTAACACAACCCCTCTGCACTCTTTATGAGGTCAGAGTTCGAGATACAGCACAAGTTACTCATTAAGCATACTATAAGTTGCACAAATACAATTCTGCTCTAGGGGCCTCACGAACCACATACTAAATAAGTGGTATAAGAACCACTTCAGGAAAGGTGAGTAGGCCTAGGGCCTGGGAAATCGCTGGGGCTACACTGAACAACCAAGGGTTTGGAAGTAGGAGGCCCACGGGAAGCGTGTGCAGTGTCTAAACACACACGTGAGTTACCATAGAGTTTCAATGGGAATGTAAAAGTTACAAAGTAGTAGATTTCGGACACTTCCGGATGGACTACGGGAAAACCCTGTTAAACTAGGACACTTGGATAGTTGATACCCATGGGAGCACCGGAGTACTCGAGTTACCTCACCCAGGGAAGCCGGGTGCATAGGTGTTCTTTCGTGTCTGATTTCGTCGCTGTTTCCTATGGAGTGCTGTAAGAAAGTGCTGCAGGCGACCAGGAGAAAAGTGTCCGGGTGGATCCAAGTGTGGATCGGAGTCAAGAAGAACCTGAAAGCAGAGGGGACAGAGTCTGGGTCACTTGCCAGTGACCAGGAAGGAACCAGGCGATGTTGAGATGCAATCGGGTGAAGAGGTGAAGCTTGTCTCTGCAGCCACTAGGACCAGGAGGCGTCGACGATGACCAGGAGCTGGAGTCGAGCTGTCCCAGGACGGATCTAGCTGTTGGCGGTGTCTGTATCCAGATTGGACCCAACAAACCTTGGCAAATGCAATCCACGCAGGATGGGAAGATTGGCTTCAGTTCAGACCAGCAAGGTCTGGGGAGCTTCTCCTTCGCAGAGAAGCTGGAGCAAGCCCGGAGCAACCAGGCAAGCAGTGTGGTTTCACAAAGATGTCTTCAGAGGGATGACTAGCCAATGGGCTAGCAACCGCGATGACGCGTCAAGCTGAAATGCAGGTGCAGGCCCCAAGCGGCACTTGTGGAGTGTCGAGGGCTAAGCTACGGTGCAAATGCTGATCAGGTCTGGGGCTTCTCAAACCCCAATGCACAACTTAGAGGGTACCTCAGGAGCTGCACAGGTAGCAAAAAGCAGGTAGTCCAGGATGCCCGGTCCACGTCTCTCGTGTCCGCCAAAGGTCTCAGCTTTGCTGTGGCTGTGGGTCGGAGTCAGAGAAGTCTGGAAGTCCAGTTCCTGCATCGTTAAGTCTTCGGGTTCCGGTGGGACCTTCGACAAAGCAAACCGGCAAGTTACTGTTGGTGCCTGTTTGCACAGGGTGGTCACTCCTTGACCAAAAGGGAGATGTCTTCAGTCTTCCAGTCGATATGGATTGTCGAAGGTCCAAGAGTTTGTTTCAGAGTTTCTTTCCAGGATAATCTAATGTCTCTAGACACAGCTCCTAACTTTATACCAAACTAATGGGCTGGATTACCTGCTCGGTCCCTCCTATGTGTGGACCCTGAGAAGGGGGTGGCTACACTGCTGCCCATGTCTGTTCATGAGACACCCAAGATAGACTCGAGGGTATAGCTACTAGGCGACTTTCCTTCTTTTATCCCCCTAGGAGTGGCCCCACTCGGAACCATGCAGTTGATAGAAATTGGTATAGAGCAGGGCATCGAGTTTGGGGCGGGAATGGGGGCCGTGGGGGGAGCAGCCAACCACAGAGCCAGCTTTTAGGGATAATTGGGGTGGCTTTCCGATCATAAATAGGTTTAGTTGCCTGGATATGGTCGATTGACATTCAAAATCACCAAGTCTCTTAAACAAGGGGAAAGTGGCTCCTATAGCTGCCAACAATCCTGATAATGGGAAAGTGGATCCTATAGCTGCCAGCAACTCTGATAGCAGCGGGATTATAACTACCATACAAATAAAGTCCTTGGCGGGCAACGGTGACAGCAGTTTACCCCCGAAATTAGCTAGCTCATTAGAAGCTATTAGCGAGGGTATTCCCTGTGCGCAGGGTGGGAATAATGGGGTTGCCCCTGACCTGTCCGTTACAGGCCATAGGGTTATCCATTTGCTATCTTGGAATGTGGCTGGGTTGAAAAAAAAGATGGTCCTACCAGAATGGAATGCGTTTATCGAGAAGTTCGATGTATGCATGTTCCAAGAAACCTGGAGCTTGCGCCCAGTGCACAAATCCGGTTATGCAACCTTTTTCTTGCCCGCATTAAGCTGCGGGAAGGGCAGACCGGCGGGAGGCTTACATGTTTGGGTAAAAATTGGATTGAACTGGGATGTTACCACCCACGAATCAGCGAGTAGGGATATTTTACACCTTTCATTCGCAGGGCACAATAAGGGGAGTAGGATAGATCTATTTAATATTTACTCTACAGGGACTCCGGGGGATCTGACCTCATGCACATTGGCGACCCTAGAACAGGTATTAGCCAAATGCCCTCCAACATCTAAAATCATAGTGGGAGGGGATTTTAATTGTACATTCGAACCCCTAAGTAGGGACGATCCCCTGGGCATAGAGGAGGAGGATTCTAGATGGTCTATTCTAGCACTGTCATTAGCCCCAATCAGAAAATGGTCAGCAAGGGCAATTCAGATCAATGCCCTGACCATGGAATTCAACTTAAGAGCGCTAAATGGCAGGACAACCTCTGACCGCGTTGGAGCGATGACCTTTAACAGGCTTAATGGCCCATCTAGAATAGACTACATCTTATTGGATGTCACATTGTGGTGCGATCTAATAGACATGGAGGTAGTACCTTCTCAGGATAGCGACCAAAATCCCTTATGTATGAAGCTAAGGTGGGGTAAATCTAAGGGAAGTGGGAATAAAATCCCCTTGAGGACAACCAATGAGGTCGTCCCCTATAATGGCAATCGCAGGCTGAAATGGGATAAGGTTCAATTCCAGGAAGGGAACCTTGAAAGGAATAGGGCGCACGTAGCAGATCTGACTGTAGAGCTGGAGGATCTTGAACTGGAAAATGGTAGTGTCCAGGGGGCGTCCTTCTCCTTGGCTTATAAAAACGCAATAGAGGAAGTAGGACAATACTTTTTAATCCAGGGTAAAAGGGGTAGAGTGAATAATAAACTGGTCAAATCCAGTAACCCGTGGTATTCAGACCAGTGTAAGGTAAAAAGGAAGGAGTTAACAGTTGCCCTGCTTAAAAAGAATCCCTCACTAGTTAGAGCGGCTAGGAAGGATTATGCGAGGGTATTAGTGTTGGCCAAACGAGAGTGGGAGGAACAACATTGGCAGGATCTTAAATCCGCAGCCAATAAGAAGAGTGCCACGCTATTCTGGGAACTGATTAATAAGGCTAGGCAGCAAAGCACACCACCTATCGCTAACCACATAACAGAACAACAATTGTATTCCCACTTCTCTGCCCTGTATGGCGGGATAGAAGTGATATCTTCACCTCCCTTAGACCCCGATATTAGGGCCCAATCTCCACTGGTGTTTGAGGAACCATTTCTGCCCCCTGAGGTATCATTGGCCATTAGACATCTGACCCCGAGGAAGGCAGCTGGCCCTGATGGGATACCAGGGGACCTCCTTTTGGACGAACCTGTAGCCTGGGCCAGACTCATTGCATTAATAATGAATTTGATCTTCAAGGGCTACCCTGTGCCAGACTCGTGGAAGGGAGCAGAGGTGGCAACTGTGTATAAAAAGGGCGCCAGAGATGACCCTGCCAATTACAGACCGATCAGTCTGATAGACGTCATACAGAAGGTGGTTGGCAGTGTCATCATCTCCAGGGTGGGTGTCTGGATGGAAGAGGAGCATGTCCTTTCTCATTTCCATCATATACGGGGTAACCCAAAGAGAGTCCAAGGACCTGGGTATCAGTTTATTATAGAAAAAATGGTCCCAGACATTCAGTCTACATCCAGTTATTGGTACTTATTTGATGGTACGTAATACATTTTTAATATTTCTCATGCGATTCAATCATATGCATAGATAACTTTCAGATAACAGACGAGAATACAGTAGCCCAAGAAAAACTAGATAGTCCAACAAAACACCAATAGATTTCGAATATCTTAAAAACGGAGAAAAGATCTGTTATTTATTTTTTCACAAAAGATCCTCACATAGGTTATTTCATAATCATACAATTTTGTAGAGTCACAATCCATATGACACAAAGGAGAAAAACGGGGTTACCATCAAGTGGCGTGCACAGAGTGAGATAAAAGTTAAGTGCAAGTGTGAGACAGAAGAGACCAAGAAGGTCTAAGAAAGTTGTGATCCTAAAATCAATTAGTCCAAGGTAAAGAAATCCTTAGAGCTAAAAACAAGAAAACGAGCCTGCCCTACATATAATTACGCAAAAAAATGTTATTCTTTCTTGCTCTAATATGTTTATGAATTTGTCCGTATTTTGGTTCATGACAGGACAAGGGAAAACGGGGACAGTAGAAGATGCAGGCTCAGGATGGGGGGTGGAGTGTCGACGTTTCGACCCAAGAGTAGATAGGGCAATTCAAATCCTCATGAACAGGTCTTCATCAGGACGAGAGGGTGAAGGGGGCTAAGTTACACAAAAAAACAGGTAACCGCGGTCTTATTTGCAGACGGAGCCCCCCTTTCATTGAGAGCTCCTTGATTCTGACAATAGAGACGACCCGTTGGGAATTTGGAATCACTAACTGAAGTTCTCCTGCCGCCTTTTACAGCGTGGTATCGGAAAGCACGTTTGGACGGCTTTCTCCAGCAAATTAGTTTTGTACCCGTGGCACACCATTAAAAAGGGTGTCCACTTTTACCACTGTTCAGGAGCGTTTTCATAATTTGGGTGTAGACTGTGTTTCTGTGGTCAAGTCTTCTGGTAACCGCGGCCTGTGAACCCGTTTTCCCGGGCTTCTCCAGTAGTCATTTGAAGAGCAAGTAGAGGTCACTCGGTTTACCTGGGCTGTCGTGCAGGGTGGTTCACAGATTTCCGGTGTTGGGGTGGTGGTGGGTGTGGGGCTGAGGTCCAGTGGCCTCCAGGTGAAGTCCCAAGCAGTAGCTTTTCTTCTGAAGATCACCACTTTAGTTTTGGCCTATGATGAGTTTGAGGCAGTTTGATTTCATCCTCTTGACACTGACTTTCCTTGCTCCCAATGGTAGCAAAGAGGAGGCCTGCGGAGCCAAAGGCTTGGCGGTGAACTTAACGCTGCCTCTCCTTTGTCCGAATGGGAGTAAAGAGGAGGCCTGCAAAGCCAAAGGCTTGGTGGTGGACTTTACTCCCACCGGGACCAAGGAGAGGCAGTGTAAAGAGGAGCCCTGTGGAGGAAAAGGCTTGGCGGTGGACTTTGCTCCTATTGGGGCTAATAGGAGACTAGGTAAACAGAAAGCCAGCGCTGTAGAAGGCTTCGGCTGAACTTTGCTCCCATTGCAGGCCAGGACAGGTGAGCGTCCTCATGTGTACTTGCACCGTGCCAGGTGCATGGCCAGGAGGCGTGGTGCCAATCTGCAAGTTGGCATCTGTGGACCGCCACCTGCTGGGAAACCGTACTGATGGGAAATGAGCCAAAGCCACTGTTGCATCTGGCTGCAACCACAGCAACATGGCAACTACCTCCCAAAGATCTGCTCCTCACTTTTAAACGACAAGCAAAGGCAAGGCGCTCATCCGAAGAAAGATGCCTCAGTCCACAGACCCCCTCTAGGCAAGTAAACAATTACTTGTCCGACATATGAACGCACTAAAATGAGAACTAAGGCACTACTTAAACATAAGCAATAATTGGATAGGCTTCCTTATATTTATTTTTGCCCCTTTGATAGCTTGACACTAGGTTCAAGACACTATGATTCTTTCCACTTTTAGTAAACATGCTGTCTGCAAATGCACTTCTTAGTTTGTGATATCACTTCCATGATTTCTCTCCACCGAGTGAGGCACCAACGCTGCAAATAACTGATGCCTCTTACTGAATCTGCTTCCTGCATTTTTTAAACCTGATCTGATTATGGCCACCAAACCCAAAACAAAGAGAGCTTTATATCCGGTCAGACTCCAGGATTCAGTTCACAAGGCGCCAGAGATCCTGTTCCTCCAAAACTGCCCTCATACTACAGACAAGATCCCTGATGGAGAGCCACGAACCTCAGTCGGCGGCAAATGCCGTAGTCTCAGAACAGGCGCCATTAAAACGTACTTACACTTCAGGATACATAGTGTCTGCAGGTTACTCTCAGAGTGCAGTGTCTGTACGTCGGCTCGGGAGGATGCTTGGTTGCTGCAGGTTACTATTGGAATGCAGTGTGTGTACGTCAGCTCAGTAGGATGCTTGGTTGCTGCAGGTTACTGCCGGAATGCAGTGTGTGTACGTCAGCTCAGTAGGATGCTTGGTTGCTGCAGGTTACTGCCGGAATGCAGTGTCTGTACGTCAGCTCAGTAGGATGCTTGGTTGCTGCAGGTTACTGCCGGAATGCAGTGTGTGTACGTCAGCTCAGTAGGATGCTTGGTTGCTGCAGGTTACTGCCGGAATGCAGTGTGTGTACGTCAGCTCGGGAGGATGCTTGGTTGCTGCAGGATTCTATTGGAATGCAGTGTGTGTACGTCAGCTCAGTAGGATGCTTGGTTGCTGCAGGTTACTGCCAGAATGCATTGTATGTGTCAGCTCAGTAGGATGCTTGGTTGATGCAGGTTACTATTGGAATGCAGTGTGTGTACGTCCGCTAAGTAGGATGCTTGGTTGCTGCAGGTTACTGCTGGAATGCAGTGTGTGTACGTCAGCTCAGTAGCATACTTGGATGCTGCAGGTAACTATTGGAATGCAGTCTATGTACGTCGGCTCAGTAGGATGCTTGGTTGCTGCAGGTTACTGCTGGAATGCAGTGTGTGTGTCAGCTCAGGAGGATGCTTGTTTGCTACAGGTTACTATTGTAATGCAGTGTGTGTACGTCCGCTAAGTAGGATGCTTGGTTGCTGCAGATTTCTGCCGGAATGCAGTGTGTGTACGTCAGCTCAGTAGCATACTTTGTTGCTGCAGGTTACTATTGGAATGCAGTCTATGTATGTCGGCTCAGTAGGATGCTTAGTTGCTGCAGGTTACCGCCGGAATGCAGTGTGTGTACGTCAGCTCAGTAGGATGCTTGGTTCCTGCAGGTTACTTTCGGAATGCAGTGTGTGTATGTCAGCTCAGTAGCATGCTTGGTTGCTGCAGGTTACTGCCGGAATGCAGTGTCTGTATGTCAGCTCAGTAGGATGCTTGGTTGCTGCAGGTTACTGCCGGACTGCAGTGTTTGTACGTCAGCTCAGTAGGATGCTTGGTTGCTGCAGGTTACTGCTGGAATGCAGTGTGTGTACGTCCGCTCAGTAGCATGCTTGGTTGCTGCAGGTTACTGCCGGAATGCAGTGTGTGTACGTCAGCTCAGTAGCATGCTTGGTTGCTGCAGGTTACTGCCGGAATGCAGTGTCTGTATGTCCGCTCAGTAGCATGCTTGGTTGCTGCAGGTTACTGCTGGAATGCAGTGTGTGTACGTCAGCTCAGTAGCATGCTTGGTTGCTGAAGGTTACTGCCGGAATGCAGTGTCTGTATGTCAGCTCAGTAGGATGCTTGGTTGCTGCAGGTTACTGCCGGACTGCAGTGTTTGTACGTCAGCTCAGTAGGATGCTTGGTTGCTGCAGGTTACTGCTGGAATGCAGTGTGTGTACGTCAGCTCAGTAGCATGCTTGGTTCCTGCAGGTTACTTTCGGAATGCAGTGTGTGTATGTCAGCTCAGTAGCATGCTTGGTTGCTGCAGGTTACTGCCGGAATGCAGTGTCTGTATGTCAGCTCAGTAGGATGCTTGGTTGCTGCAGGTTACTGCCGGACTGCAGTGTTTGTACGTCAGCTCAGTAGGATGCTTGGTTGCTGCAGGTTACTGCTGGAATGCAGTGTGTGTACGTCAGCTCAGTAGCATGCTTGGTTGCTGCAGGTTACTGCCGGAATGCAGTGTGTGTACGTCAGCTCAGTAGCATGCTTGGTTGCTGCAGGTTACTGCCGGAATGCAGTGTCTGTATGTCCGCTCAGTAGCATGCTTGGTTGCTGCAGGTTACTGCTGGAATGCAGTGTGTGTACGTCAGCTCAGTAGCATGCTTGGTTGCTGAAGGTTACTGCCGGAATGCAGTGTCTGTATGTCCGCTCAGTAGCATGCTTGGTTGCTGCAGGTTACCGCCGGAATGCAGTGTGTGTACGTCAGCTCAGTAGCATGCTTGGTTGCTGCAGGTTACTGCCGGAATGCAGTGTCTGTATGTCTGCTTGGGAGGATGCTGGTAACTTGTCAATTTGGAACTGAGCTTGTGCTACAACACTACCTGATTCATTAAAATAACAGTTTCATTCATAGATCCGATAGTGACACCAAGGGGCTTCATGGTGTGTTTTACATAAAACAACAGTTTTGCTGTTATACTGACTCTTTTCTCCACCTTTGAAGTGTGAATGCCATGATTCGAACATGCAACCATGGGGTCAATTCCAGATCACTAGTATGGTGAGACTACACGTGTTCCAGTACAAATTGTAGGGGTGCAAACCTTGCGTGAGGTGCTTCTATTATTTTTTTTATTTTTTATTTATAAACTTTATTTATACTTTAACGAGGCTTACATTGTAGGGAGTCATTTCCAGTGTAGCTTATTTGGCAGCAATATGTTATCACCGTACATCATTATCGCTTTCAATAGTCCAGGCAATCTATTACACACACTACACAATTGGACACAGTTGAACTATAATCTTGAGGGCTCAGAGTACCTTGTTGATCCGTTTTGTATACAGCAAGGAACTTGACTTGCGCCTTTATCTAGCAAGCATGCAGTTTAACGGGCCAGTCTAGCTGCAAGGGACTATGGGGTCAGGTGCGCCCATTGCGGCATAAGCGTGCTGATGGACATGTGTTGTGACTGGGTCCTTGTAGGAAGGTAGGATCCTTCTGTATGTGTACCCCCACTTATTGCCTGGTACTGAGCTGTTTTTTTGACTATTTTGACTGGGATCCTGCTAATCAGGACCCCGTCTATCTGCTTTCGCTTTAAACTGATGTTATGTGCTTAGGTACACTCCAGATTGGATACTGGAGTACCCTTGTCACTCCCAAGTATATGGTACACATGTACCCAGGGCATATGTACCCCAGGGCCTCCCATGGACTGAAGCATGTATTATGCCACCCATGAGAGGCCATTCAAAACGTAACTACATGCCTGCTGTGGCAGCCTGTGAAAGATGGTGGATGCACCACTTACTTAAGAAATAGGTTTACTATATATCTAAGGGTCACTGCACTTAAAACCTATAAGTCACCCCTATAGCAGGCCTTTACAATCCTCTCATATCTCATGGCCCGCTGCCGCCTCATGCTCTCGTAGTGTCTCATGGCACGTTGCTGCCTCATGCTCTCGTAGTGTCTCACGGCCCGCTGCGGCCTCGTGCTCTTGTACTGTCTCATGGCCCGCTGCGGCCTCGTGCTCTTGTACTGTCTCACGGCCCGCTGCGGTCTCATGCTCTTGTACTGTCTCATGGCCCGCTGCGGCCTCATGCTCTTGTACTGTCTCATGGCCCGCTGCGGCCTCGTGCTCTTGTACTGTCTCATGGCCCGCTGCGGCCTCATGCTCTTGTACTGTCTCATGGCCCGCTGCGGCCTCGTGCTCTTGTACTGTCTCACGGCCCGCTGCGGTCTCATGCTCTTGTACTGTCTCATGCTCTTGTACTGTCTCACGGCCCGCTGCGGCCTCATGCTCTTGTTCTGTCTAATGGCCCGCTGCGGCCTCGTGCTCTTGTACTGTCTCATGGCCGGCTGCGGCCTCACGCTCTTGTACTGTCTCATGGCCCGCTGCGGCCTCATGCTCTTGTACTGTCTCATGGCCAGCTGCTGCCTTGTGCTCTTGTGCTGTCTCATGGCCCGCTGCGGCCTCGTGCTCTTGTACTGTCTCCTGTCCCGCTGCTGCCTCGTGCTCTTGTACTGTCTCATGGCCCGCTGCGGCCTCGTGCTCTTGTACTGTCTCATGGCCCACTGCTGCCCCATGCTCTTGTACTGTCTCATGGCCCACTGCTGCCCCATGCTCTTGTACTGTCTCATGGCCCGCTGCTGCCTCGTGCTCTTGTACTGTCTCATGGCCCGCTGCGGCCTCGTGCTCTTGTACTGTCTCCTGTCACGCTGCTGCCTCGTGCTCTTGTACTGTCTCATGGCCGGCTGCGGCCTCGTACTCTTGTACTGTCTCATGGCCCGCTGCTGCTTCGTGCTCTTGTACTGTCCCAAGGCCCGCTGCTGCCTCATGCTCTTGTACAGTCTCATGGTCCGCTGCGGCCTCATGCTCTTGTACTGTCTCATGGCCCGCTGCGGCCTCGTGCTCTTGTACTGTCTCCTGTCCCGCTGCTGCCTCATGCTCTTGTACTGTCTCATGGCCCGCTGCGGCCTCATGCTCTTGTACTGTCTCATCTCCCGCTTCGGCCTCGTGCTCTTGTACTGTCTCATGGCCGGCTGCGGCCTCGTACTCTTGTACTGTCTCATGGCCCGCTGATGCCTCATGCCCTTGTACTGTCTCATGGCCCGCTGCGGCCTCGTGCTCTTGTGCTGTCTCCTGTCCCGCTGATGCCTCGTGCTCTTGTACTGTCTCATGGCCCGCTGCTGCTTCGTGCTCTTGTACTGTCTCATGGCCCGCTGCGGCCTCATGCTCTTGTACTGTCTCATGGCCCGCTGCGGCCTCATGCTCTTGTACTGTCCCAAGGCCCGCTGCTGCCTCATGCTCTTGTACTGTCTCATGGCCCGCTGCTGCCTCGTGCTCTTGTACTGTCCCATGGTCCGCTGCGGCCTCGTGCTCTTGTACTGTCCCATGGTCCGCTGCGGCCTCGTGCTCTTGTACTGTCCCATGGTCCGCTGCGGCCTCACGCTCTTGTACTGTCTCATGGCCCGCTGCGGCCCCATGCTCTTGTAGTGTCTCATGGCCCTCTGCTGCCTCGTGCTCTTGTACTGTCTCACGGCCCGCTGCTGCCCCATGCTCTTGTACTGTCTCATGGCCCGCTGCTGCCTCGTGCTCTTGTACTGTCTCATGGCCCGCTGATGCCTCATGCTCTTGTACAGTCTCATGGCCCGCTGCGGCCTCGTGCTCTTGTACTGTCCCTTGGCCCGCTGCGGCCTCACGCTCTTGTACAGTCTCATGGCCCGGTCCTGCCTCGTGCTCTTGTACGGTCTCACGGCCCGCTGCTGCCTCGTGCTCTTGTACAGTCTCATGGCCCGCTGCGGCCTCGTGCTCTTGTACTGTCTCATGGCCCGCTGCGGCCTCACGCTTTTGTACAGTCTCATGGCCCGGTCCTGCCTCGTGCTCTTGTACGGTCTCACGGCCCGCTGCTGCCTCGTGCTCTTGTACTGTCTCATGGCCCGCTGCGGCCTCGTGCTCTTGTACTGTCTCATGGCCCGCTGCGGCCTCATGCTCTTGTACTGTCTCATGGCCCGCTGCGTCCTCATGCTCTTGTACTGTCTCATGGCCCGCTGCGGCCTCATGCTCTTGTACTGTCTCATGGCCCGCTGCTGCCTCGTGCTCTTGTACTGTCTCATGGCCCGCTGCGGTCTCATGCTCTTGTACTGTCTCATGGCCCGCTGCGGCCTCATGCTCTTGTACTGTCTCATGGCCCGCTGCTGCCTCGTGCTCTTGTAGTGTCTCATGGCCCGCTGCGGCCTCGTGCACTTGTACTGTCTCATGGCCCGCTCCTGCCTCGTGCTCTTGTACTGTTTCATGTCCCGCTGCGGCCTCATGCTCTTGTACTGTCCCAAGGCCCGCTGCTGCCTCGTGCTCTTGTACTGTCTCATGGCCCGCTGCGGCCTCGTGCACTTGTACTGTCTCATGGCCCGCTCCTGCCTCGTGCTCTTGTACTGTTTCATGTCCCGCTGCGGCCTCATGCTCTTGTACTGTCCCAAGGCCCGCTGCGGCCTCATGCTCTTGTACTGTCTCATGTCCCGCTGCGGCCTCATGCTCTTGTACTGTCTCATGGCCCGCTGCGGCCTCACGCTCCTGTACTGTCTCATGGCCCGCTGCGGCCTCGTGCTCTTGTACTGTCTCATGGCCCGCTGCTGCTTCGTGCTCTTGTACTGTCTCATGGCCCGCTGCGGCCTCGTGCTCTTGTACTGTCTCACGGCCCACTGCCGCCTCATGCTCTCGTGCTGTCTCATGGCCCGCTGCTGCCTCATGCTCTTGTACTGTCTCATGGCCCGCTCCTGCCTCGTGCTCTTGTACGGTCTCACGGCCCGCTGCTGCCTCGTGCTCTTGTACTGTCTCATGGCCCGCTGCGGCCTCATGCTCTTGTACTGTCTCATGGCCCGCTGCGGCCTCATGCTCTTGTACTGTCTCATGGCCGGCAGCTGCCTCGTGCTCTTGTAGTGTCTCATGGCCCGCTGTGGACTCATGCTCTTGTACTGTCTCATGGCCCGCTGCTGCCTCACGCTCTTGTACTGTCTCATGGCCCGCTGCGTCCTCATGCTCTTGTACTGTCTCATGGCCCGCTGCGGCCTCACGCTCTTGTAGTGTCTCATGGCCCGCTGCGGCCTCATGCTCTTGTACTGTCTCATGGCCCGCTGCGTCCTCATGCTCTTGTACTGTCTCATGGCTCGCTGCTGCCTCATGCTCTTGTACTGTCTCATGGCCCGCTGCGTCCTCATGCTCTTGTACTGTCTCATGGCCCGCTGCGGCCTCATGCTCTTGTACTGTCTCATGTCCCGCTGCGGCCTCATGCTCTTGTACTGTCCCAAGGCCCGCTGCTGCCTCGTGCTCTTGTACTGTCTCATGGCCCGCTGCGGCCCCATGCTCTTGTACTGTCTCATGGCCCGCTGCTGCCTCGTGCTCTTGTACTGTCTCATGGCCCGCTGATGCCTCGTGCTCTTGTAGTGTCTCATGTCCCGCTGCGGCCTCATGCTCTTGTACTGTCCCAAGGCCCGCTGCTGCCTCATGCTCTTGTACTGTCTCATGGCCCGCTGATGCCTCGTGCTCTTGTACTGTCTCATGGCCCGCTGATGCCTCGTGCTCTTGTACTGTCTCATGGCCCGCTGCGGCCTCATGCTCTTGTACTGTCTCATGGCCCGCTGCTGCCTCATGCTCTTGTACTGTCTCATGGCCCGCTGATGCCTCACGCTCTTGTACTGTCTCATGGCCCGCTGCGGCCTCACGCTCTTGTACTGTCTCATGGCCCGCTCCTGCCTCGTGCTCTTGTACTGTCTCATGGCCCGCTGCGGCCTCATGCTCTTGTACTGTCTCATGGCCGGCTGCTGCCTCGTGCTCTTGTAGTGTCTCATGGCCCGCTGTGGCCTCATGCTCTTGTACTGTCTCATGGCACGCTGCGTCCTCATGCTCTTGTACTGTCTCATGTCCCGCTGCGGCCTCATGCTCTTGTACTGTCTCACGGCCCGCTGCGGCCTCATGCTCTTGTACTGTCTCATGGCCCGCTCCTGCCTCGTGCTCTTGTACTGTCTCATGGCCCGCTGCGGCCTCACGCTCTTGTACTGTCTCACGGCCCGCTGCTGCCTCGTGCTCTTGTACTGTCTCATGGCCCGCTGTTGCCTCGTGCTCTTGTACTGTCTCATGGCCCGCTGCTGCCTCGTGCTCTTGTACTGTCTCATGGCCCGCTGCTGCCTCGTGCTCTTGTACTGTCTCATGGCCCGCTGCTGCCTCATGCCCTTGTACTGTCTCATGGCCCGCTGCGGCCTCGTGCTCTTGTGCTGTCTCCTGTCCCGCTGATGCCTCGTGCTCTTGTACTGTCTCATGGCCCGCTGCTGCTTCGTGCTCTTGTACTGTCTCATGGCCCGCTGCGGCCTCATGCTCTTGTACTGTCTCATGGCCCGCTGCGGCCTCATGCTCTTGTACTGTCCCAAGGCCCGCTGCTGCCTCATGCTCTTGTACTGTCTCATGGCCCGCTGCTGCCTCGTGCTCTTGTACTGTCCCATGGTCCGCTGCGGCCTCGTGCTCTTGTACTGTCCCATGGTCCGCTGCGGCCTCGTGCTCTTGTACTGTCCCATGGTCCGCTGCGGCCTCACGCTCTTGTACTGTCTCATGGCCCGCTGCGGCCCCATGCTCTTGTAGTGTCTCATGGCCCTCTGCTGCCTCGTGCTCTTGTACTGTCTCACGGCCCGCTGCTGCCCCATGCTCTTGTACTGTCTCATGGCCCGCTGCTGCCTCGTGCTCTTGTACTGTCTCATGGCCCGCTGATGCCTCATGCTCTTGTACAGTCTCATGGCCCGCTGCGGCCTCGTGCTCTTGTACTGTCCCTTGGCCCGCTGCGGCCTCACGCTCTTGTACAGTCTCATGGCCCGGTCCTGCCTCGTGCTCTTGTACGGTCTCACGGCCCGCTGCTGCCTCGTGCTCTTGTACAGTCTCATGGCCCGCTGCGGCCTCGTGCTCTTGTACTGTCTCATGGCCCGCTGCGGCCTCACGCTCTTGTACAGTCTCATGGCCCGGTCCTGCCTCGTGCTCTTGTACGGTCTCACGGCCCGCTGCTGCCTCGTGCTCTTGTACTGTCTCATGGCCCGCTGCGGCCTCGTGCTCTTGTACTGTCTCATGGCCCGCTGCGGCCTCATGCTCTTGTACTGTCTCATGGCCCGCTGCGTCCTCATGCTCTTGTACTGTCTCATGGCCCGCTGCGGCCTCATGCTCTTGTACTGTCTCATGGCCCGCTGCTGCCTCGTGCTCTTGTACTGTCTCATGGCCCGCTGCGGTCTCATGCTCTTGTACTGTCTCATGGCCCGCTGCGGCCTCATGCTCTTGTACTGTCTCATGGCCCGCTGCTGCCTCGTGCTCTTGTAGTGTCTCATGGCCCGCTGCGGCCTCGTGCACTTGTACTGTCTCATGGCCCGCTCCTGCCTCGTGCTCTTGTACTGTTTCATGTCCCGCTGCGGCCTCATGCTCTTGTACTGTCCCAAGGCCCGCTGCTGCCTCGTGCTCTTGTACTGTCTCATGGCCCGCTGCGGCCTCGTGCACTTGTACTGTCTCATGGCCCGCTCCTGCCTCGTGCTCTTGTACTGTTTCATGTCCCGCTGCGGCCTCATGCTCTTGTACTGTCCCAAGGCCCGCTGCGGCCTCATGCTCTTGTACTGTCTCATGTCCCGCTGCGGCCTCATGCTCTTGTACTGTCTCATGGCCCGCTGCGGCCTCACGCTCCTGTACTGTCTCATGGCCCGCTGCGGCCTCGTGCTCTTGTACTGTCTCATGGCCCGCTGCTGCTTCGTGCTCTTGTACTGTCTCATGGCCCGCTGCGGCCTCGTGCTCTTGTACTGTCTCACGGCCCACTGCCGCCTCATGCTCTCGTACTGTCTCATGGCCGCTGCTGCCTCATGCTCTTGTACTGTCTCATGGCCCGCTCCTGCCTCGTGCTCTTGTACGGTCTCACGGCCCGCTGCTGCCTCGTGCTCTTGTACTGTCTCATGGCCCGCTGCGGCCTCATGCTCTTGTACTGTCTCATGGCCCGCTGCGGCCTCATGCTCTTGTACTGTCTCATGGCCGGCAGCTGCCTCGTGCTCTTGTAGTGTCTCATGGCCCGCTGTGGACTCATGCTCTTGTACTGTCTCATGGCCCGCTGCTGCCTCACGCTCTTGTACTGTCTCATGGCCCGCTGCGTCCTCATGCTCTTGTACTGTCTCATGGCCCGCTGCGGCCTCACGCTCTTGTAGTGTCTCATGGCCCGCTGCGGCCTCATGCTCTTGTACTGTCTCATGGCCCGCTGCGTCCTCATGCTCTTGTACTGTCTCATGGCTCGCTGCTGCCTCATGCTCTTGTACTGTCTCATGGCCCGCTGCGTCCTCATGCTCTTGTACTGTCTCATGGCCCGCTGCGGCCTCATGCTCTTGTACTGTCTCATGTCCCGCTGCGGCCTCATGCTCTTGTACTGTCCCAAGGCCCGCTGCTGCCTCGTGCTCTTGTACTGTCTCATGGCCCGCTGCGGCCCCATGCTCTTGTACTGTCTCATGGCCCGCTGCTGCCTCGTGCTCTTGTACTGTCTCATGGCCCGCTGATGCCTCGTGCTCTTGTAGTGTCTCATGTCCCGCTGCGGCCTCATGCTCTTGTACTGTCCCAAGGCCCGCTGCTGCCTCATGCTCTTGTACTGTCTCATGGCCCGCTGATGCCTCGTGCTCTTGTACTGTCTCATGGCCCGCTGATGCCTCGTGCTCTTGTACTGTCTCATGGCCCGCTGCGGCCTCATGCTCTTGTACTGTCTCATGGCCCGCTGCTGCCTCATGCTCTTGTACTGTCTCATGGCCCGCTGATGCCTCACGCTCTTGTACTGTCTCATGGCCCGCTGCGGCCTCACGCTCTTGTACTGTCTCATGGCCCGCTCCTGCCTCGTGCTCTTGTACTGTCTCATGGCCCGCTGCGGCCTCATGCTCTTGTACTGTCTCATGGCCGGCTGCTGCCTCGTGCTCTTGTAGTGTCTCATGGCCCGCTGTGGCCTCATGCTCTTGTACTGTCTCATGGCACGCTGCGTCCTCATGCTCTTGTACTGTCTCATGTCCCGCTGCGGCCTCATGCTCTTGTACTGTCTCACGGCCCGCTGCGGCCTCATGCTCTTGTACTGTCTCATGGCCCGCTCCTGCCTCGTGCTCTTGTACTGTCTCATGGCCCGCTGCGGCCTCACGCTCTTGTACTGTCTCACGGCCCGCTGCTGCCTCGTGCTCTTGTACTGTCTCATGGCCCGCTGTTGCCTCGTGCTCTTGTACTGTCTCATGGCCCGCTGCTGCCTCGTGCTCTTGTACTGTCTCATGGCCCGCTGCTGCCTCGTGCTCTTGTACTGTCTCATGGCCCGCTGCTGCCTCGTGCTCTTGTACTGTCTCATGTCCCGCTGCGGCCTCATGCTCTTGTACTGTCTCATGGCCCGCTGCGGCCTCATGCTCTTGTACTGTCTCATGACCCGCTGCTGCCTCACGCTCTTGTACTGTCTCATGGCCCGCTGCGGCCTCCTGCTCTCATACTGTCTCATGGCCCGCTGTGGCCTCGTGCTCTTGTACTGTCTCATGGCCCGCTGCGGCTTCGTGCTCTTGTACTGTCTCATGGCCCGCTGCGGCTTCGTGCTCTTGTACTGTCTCATGGCCCGCTGCTGCCTCGTGCTCTTGTACTGTCTCATGGCCCGCTGCTGCCTCATGCTTTTGTACTGTCTCATGGCCCGCTGCTGCCTCACGCTCTTGTACTGTCTCATGGCCGGCTGCGGCCCCATGCTCTTGTAGTGTCTCATGGCCCGCTGCGGCCCCATGCTCTTGTACTGTCTCATGGCCCGCTGCGGCCTCATGCTCTTGTACTGTCTCATGGCCCGCTGCGGCCTCACGCTCTTGTAGTATCTCATGGCCCTCTGCGGCCTCATGCTCTCGTACTGTCTCATGGCCCGCTGCGGCCTCATGCTCTCGTACTGTCTCATGGCCCGCTGCCGCCTCATGCTCTTGTACTGTCTCATGGCCCGCTGCGGCCCCATGCTCTTGTACTGTCTCATGGCCCGCTGCGGCCTCGTGCTCTTGTACTGTCTCATGGCCCGCTGCTGCCTCGTGCTCTTGTACTGTCTCATGGCCCGCTGCTGCCTCACGCTCTTGTACTGTCTCATGGCCCGCTGCGGCCTCATGCTCTTGTACTGTCTCATGGCCCGCTGATGCCTCGTGCTCTTGTACTGTCTCATGGCCGCTGCTGCCTCGTGCTCTTGTACTGTCTCCTGTCCCGCTGCTGCCTCGTGCTCTTGTACTGTCTCATGGCCCGCTGCGTCCTCACGCTCTTGTACTGTCTCATGGCCCGCTGCTGCCTCACGCTCTTGTACTGTCTCATGGCCCGCTGCGTCCTCATGCTCTTGTACTGTCTCATGCCCGCTGATGCCTCGTGCTCTTGTACTGTCTCATGGCCGCTGCTGCCTCGTGCTCTTGTACTGTCTCCTGTCCCGCTGCTGCCTCGTGCTCTTGTACTGTCTCATGGCCCGCTGCGTCCTCGTGCTCTTGTACTGTCTCATGGCCCGCTGCGGCCTCATGCTCTTGTACTGTCTCATGGCCCGCTGCGTCCTCATGCTCTTGTACTGTCTCATGGCCCGCTGCTGCCTCGTGCTCTTGTACTGTCTCATGGCCCGCTGCGTCCTCATGCTCTTGTACTGTCTCATGGCACGCTGCGTCCTCATGCTCTTGTACTGTCTCATGGCCCGCTGCGTCCTCATGCTCTTGTACTGTCTCATGGCCCGCTGCTGCCTCACGCTCTTGTACAGTCTCATGGCCCGCTGCGGCCTCATGCTCTTGTGCTGTCACATGTCCCGCTGCGGCCTCACGCTCTTGTACGGTCTCATGTCCCGCTGCTGCCTCATGCTCTTGTACTGTCTCACGGCCCGCTGCTGCCTCACGCTCTTGTAGTGTCTCATGGCCCACTGCGGCCTCGTGCTCTTGTACTGTCTCACGGCCCGCTGCGGTCTCATGCTCTTGTACTGTCTCATGGCCCGCTGTGGCCTCATGCTCTTGTACTGTCTCATAGCCCGCTGCGGCTTCGTGCTCTTGTACTGTCTCATGGCCCGCTGCGGCTTCGTGCTCTTGTACTGTCTCATGGCCCGCTGCTGCCTCATGCTCTTGTACTGTCTCACGGCCCGCTGCTGCCTCATGCTCTTGTGCTGTCTCATGTCCCGCTGCGGCCTCACGCTCTTGTACTGTCTCATGTCCCGCTGCTGCCTCACGCTCTTGTAGTGTCTCATGGCCCGCTGCGGTCTCATGCTCTTGTACTGTCTCATGGCCTGCTGCTGCCTCGTGCTCTTGTACTGTCTCACGGCCCGCTGCGGTCTCATGCTCTTGTACTGTCTCATGGCCTGCTGCTGCCTCGTGCTCTTGTACTGTCTCACGGCCCGCTGCTGCCTCGTGCTCTTGTACTGTCTCATGGCCCGCTGCTGCCTCGTGCTCTTGTAGTGTCTCATGGCCCGCTGCGGTCTCATGCTCTTGTACTGTCTCATGGCCCGCTGCGGCCTCATTCTCTTGTACTGTCCCAAGGCCCGCTGCGGCCTCATGCTCTTGTACTGTCTCATGGCCCGCTGCGGCCTCGTGCTCTTGTACTGTCTCACGGCCCGCTGCGGTCTCATGCTCTTGTACTGTCTCACGGCCCGCTGCGGTCTCATGCTCTTGTACTGTCTCATGGCCCGCTGTGGCCTCGTGCTCTTGTACTGTCTCATGGCCCGCTGCTGCTTCGTGCTCTTGTACTGTCTCATGGCCCGCTGCGGCTTCGTGCTCTTGTACGGTCTCACGGCCCGCTGCTGCCTCGTGCTCTTGTACTGTCTCACGGCCCGCTGCGGTCTCATGCTCTTGTACTGTCTCATGGCCCGCTGCGGCCTCATGCTCTTGTACTGTCTCATGGCCCGCTGCGGCCTCGTGCTCTTGTACTGTCTCACGGCCCGCTGCGGCCTCATGCTCTTGTACTGTCTCATGGCCCGCTGCTGCCTCATGCTCTCGTACTGTCTCATGGCCGCTGCTGCCTCATGCTCTTGTACTGTCTCATGGCCCGCTGATGCCTCGTGCTCTTGTACTGTCTCATGGCCCGCTGATGCCTCGTGCTCTTGTACTGTCTCATGGCCCGCTGCGGCCTCATGCTCTTGTACTGTCTCATGGCCCGCTGCTGCCTCGTGCTCTTGTAGTGTCTCATGGCCCGCTGCGGCCTCGTGCACTTGTACTGTCTCATGGCCCGCTCCTGCCTCGTGCTCTTGTACTGTTTCATGTCCCGCTGCGGCCTCATGCTCTTGTACTGTCCCAAGGCCCGCTGCTGCCTCGTGCTCTTGTACTGTCTCATGGCCCGCTGCGGCCTCGTGCACTTGTACTGTCTCATGGCCCGCTCCTGCCTCGTGCTCTTGTACTGTTTCATGTCCCGCTGCGGCCTCATGCTCTTGTACTGTCCCAAGGCCCGCTGCGGCCTCATGCTCTTGTACTGTCTCATGTCCCGCTGCGGCCTCATGCTCTTGTACTGTCTCATGGCCCGCTGCGGCCTCACGCTCCTGTACTGTCTCATGGCCCGCTGCGGCCTCGTGCTCTTGTACTGTCTCATGGCCCGCTGCTGCTTCGTGCTCTTGTACTGTCTCATGGCCCGCTGCGGCCTCGTGCTCTTGTACTGTCTCACGGCCCACTGCCGCCTCATGCTCTCGTACTGTCTCATGGCCCGCTGCTGCCTCATGCTCTTGTACTGTCTCATGGCCCGCTCCTGCCTCGTGCTCTTGTACGGTCTCACGGCCCGCTGCTGCCTCGTGCTCTTGTACTGTCTCATGGCCCGCTGCGGCCTCATGCTCTTGTACTGTCTCATGGCCCGCTGCGGCCTCATGCTCTTGTACTGTCTCATGGCCGGCAGCTGCCTCGTGCTCTTGTAGTGTCTCATGGCCCGCTGTGGACTCATGCTCTTGTACTGTCTCATGGCCCGCTGCTGCCTCACGCTCTTGTACTGTCTCATGGCCCGCTGCGTCCTCATGCTCTTGTACTGTCTCATGGCCCGCTGCGGCCTCACGCTCTTGTAGTGTCTCATGGCCCGCTGCGGCCTCATGCTCTTGTACTGTCTCATGGCCCGCTGCGTCCTCATGCTCTTGTACTGTCTCATGGCTCGCTGCTGCCTCATGCTCTTGTACTGTCTCATGGCCCGCTGCGTCCTCATGCTCTTGTACTGTCTCATGGCCCGCTGCGGCCTCATGCTCTTGTACTGTCTCATGTCCCGCTGCGGCCTCATGCTCTTGTACTGTCCCAAGGCCCGCTGCTGCCTCGTGCTCTTGTACTGTCTCATGGCCCGCTGCGGCCCCATGCTCTTGTACTGTCTCATGGCCCGCTGCTGCCTCGTGCTCTTGTACTGTCTCATGGCCCGCTGATGCCTCGTGCTCTTGTAGTGTCTCATGTCCCGCTGCGGCCTCATGCTCTTGTACTGTCCCAAGGCCCGCTGCTGCCTCATGCTCTTGTACTGTCTCATGGCCCGCTGATGCCTCGTGCTCTTGTACTGTCTCATGGCCCGCTGATGCCTCGTGCTCTTGTACTGTCTCATGGCCCGCTGCGGCCTCATGCTCTTGTACTGTCTCATGGCCCGCTGCTGCCTCATGCTCTTGTACTGTCTCATGGCCCGCTGATGCCTCACGCTCTTGTACTGTCTCATGGCCCGCTGCGGCCTCACGCTCTTGTACTGTCTCATGGCCCGCTCCTGCCTCGTGCTCTTGTACTGTCTCATGGCCCGCTGCGGCCTCATGCTCTTGTACTGTCTCATGGCCGGCTGCTGCCTCGTGCTCTTGTAGTGTCTCATGGCCCGCTGTGGCCTCATGCTCTTGTACTGTCTCATGGCACGCTGCGTCCTCATGCTCTTGTACTGTCTCATGTCCCGCTGCGGCCTCATGCTCTTGTACTGTCTCACGGCCCGCTGCGGCCTCATGCTCTTGTACTGTCTCATGGCCCGCTCCTGCCTCGTGCTCTTGTACTGTCTCATGGCCCGCTGCGGCCTCACGCTCTTGTACTGTCTCACGGCCCGCTGCTGCCTCGTGCTCTTGTACTGTCTCATGGCCCGCTGTTGCCTCGTGCTCTTGTACTGTCTCATGGCCCGCTGCTGCCTCGTGCTCTTGTACTGTCTCATGGCCCGCTGCTGCCTCGTGCTCTTGTACTGTCTCATGGCCCGCTGCTGCCTCGTGCTCTTGTACTGTCTCATGTCCCGCTGCGGCCTCATGCTCTTGTACTGTCTCATGGCCCGCTGCGGCCTCATGCTCTTGTACTGTCTCATGACCCGCTGCTGCCTCACGCTCTTGTACTGTCTCATGGCCCGCTGCGGCCTCCTGCTCTCATACTGTCTCATGGCCCGCTGTGGCCTCGTGCTCTTGTACTGTCTCATGGCCCGCTGCGGCTTCGTGCTCTTGTACTGTCTCATGGCCCGCTGCGGCTTCGTGCTCTTGTACTGTCTCATGGCCCGCTGCTGCCTCGTGCTCTTGTACTGTCTCATGGCCCGCTGCTGCCTCGTGCTCTTGTACTGTCTCATGTCCCGCTGCGGCCTCATGCTCTTGTACTGTCTCATGGCCCGCTGCGGCCTCATGCTCTTGTACTGTCTCATGACCCGCTGCTGCCTCACGCTCTTGTACTGTCTCATGGCCCGCTGCGGCCTCCTGCTCTCATACTGTCTCATGGCCCGCTGTGGCCTCGTGCTCTTGTACTGTCTCATGGCCCGCTGCGGCTTCGTGCTCTTGTACTGTCTCATGGCCCGCTGCGGCTTCGTGCTCTTGTACTGTCTCATGGCCCGCTGCTGCCTCGTGCTCTTGTACTGTCTCATGGCCCGCTGCGGCCCCATGCTCTTGTAGTGTCTCATGGCCCGCTGCTGCCTCACGCTCTTGTACTGTCTCATGGCCCGCTGCGGCCTCATGCTCTTGTACTGTCTCATGGCCCGCTGCGGCCTCACGCTCTTGTAGTATCTCATGGCCCTCTGCGGCCTCATGCTCTCGTACTGTCTCATGGCCCGCTGCGGCCTCATGCTCTCGTACTGTCTCATGGCCCGCTGCCGCCTCATGCTCTTGTACTGTCTCATGGCCCGCTGCGGCCCCATGCTCTTGTACTGTCTCATGGCCCGCTGCGGCCTCGTGCTCTTGTACTGTCTCATGGCCCGCTGCTGCCTCGTGCTCTTGTACTGTCTCATGGCCCGCTGCTGCCTCACGCTCTTGTACTGTCTCATGGCCCGCTGCGGCCTCATGCTCTTGTACTGTCTCATGGCCCGCTGATGCCTCGTGCTCTTGTACTGTCTCATGGCCGCTGCTGCCTCGTGCTCTTGTACTGTCTCCTGTCCCGCTGCTGCCTCGTGCTCTTGTACTGTCTCATGGCCCGCTGCGTCCTCACGCTCTTGTACTGTCTCATGGCCCGCTGCTGCCTCACGCTCTTGTACTGTCTCATGGCCCGCTGCGTCCTCATGCTCTTGTACTGTCTCATGCCCGCTGATGCCTCGTGCTCTTGTACTGTCTCATGGCCGCTGCTGCCTCGTGCTCTTGTACTGTCTCCTGTCCCGCTGCTGCCTCGTGCTCTTGTACTGTCTCATGGCCCGCTGCGTCCTCGTGCTCTTGTACTGTCTCATGGCCCGCTGCGGCCTCATGCTCTTGTACTGTCTCATGGCCCGCTGCGTCCTCATGCTCTTGTACTGTCTCATGGCCCGCTGCTGCCTCGTGCTCTTGTACTGTCTCATGGCCCGCTGCGTCCTCATGCTCTTGTACTGTCTCATGGCACGCTGCGTCCTCATGCTCTTGTACTGTCTCATGGCCCGCTGCGTCCTCATGCTCTTGTACTGTCTCATGGCCCGCTGCTGCCTCACGCTCTTGTACAGTCTCATGGCCCGCTGCGGCCTCATGCTCTTGTGCTGTCACATGTCCCGCTGCGGCCTCACGCTCTTGTACGGTCTCATGTCCCGCTGCTGCCTCATGCTCTTGTACTGTCTCACGGCCCGCTGCTGCCTCACGCTCTTGTAGTGTCTCATGGCCCACTGCGGCCTCGTGCTCTTGTACTGTCTCACGGCCCGCTGCGGTCTCATGCTCTTGTACTGTCTCATGGCCCGCTGTGGCCTCATGCTCTTGTACTGTCTCATAGCCCGCTGCGGCTTCGTGCTCTTGTACTGTCTCATGGCCCGCTGCGGCTTCGTGCTCTTGTACTGTCTCATGGCCCGCTGCTGCCTCATGCTCTTGTACTGTCTCACGGCCCGCTGCTGCCTCATGCTCTTGTGCTGTCTCATGTCCCGCTGCGGCCTCACGCTCTTGTACTGTCTCATGTCCCGCTGCTGCCTCACGCTCTTGTAGTGTCTCATGGCCCGCTGCGGTCTCATGCTCTTGTACTGTCTCATGGCCTGCTGCTGCCTCGTGCTCTTGTACTGTCTCACGGCCCGCTGCGGTCTCATGCTCTTGTACTGTCTCATGGCCTGCTGCTGCCTCGTGCTCTTGTACTGTCTCACGGCCCGCTGCTGCCTCGTGCTCTTGTACTGTCTCATGGCCCGCTGCTGCCTCGTGCTCTTGTAGTGTCTCATGGCCCGCTGCGGTCTCATGCTCTTGTACTGTCTCATGGCCCGCTGCGGCCTCATTCTCTTGTACTGTCCCAAGGCCCGCTGCGGCCTCATGCTCTTGTACTGTCTCATGGCCCGCTGCGGCCTCGTGCTCTTGTACTGTCTCACGGCCCGCTGCGGTCTCATGCTCTTGTACTGTCTCACGGCCCGCTGCGGTCTCATGCTCTTGTACTGTCTCATGGCCCGCTGTGGCCTCGTGCTCTTGTACTGTCTCATGGCCCGCTGCTGCTTCGTGCTCTTGTACTGTCTCATGGCCCGCTGCGGCTTCGTGCTCTTGTACGGTCTCACGGCCCGCTGCTGCCTCGTGCTCTTGTACTGTCTCACGGCCCGCTGCGGTCTCATGCTCTTGTACTGTCTCATGGCCCGCTGCGGCCTCATGCTCTTGTACTGTCTCATGGCCCGCTGCGGCCTCGTGCTCTTGTACTGTCTCACGGCCCGCTGCGGCCTCATGCTCTTGTACTGTCTCATGGCCCGCTGCTGCCTCATGCTCTCGTACTGTCTCATGGCCGCTGCTGCCTCATGCTCTTGTACTGTCTCATGGCCCGCTGATGCCTCGTGCTCTTGTACTGTCTCATGGCCCGCTGATGCCTCGTGCTCTTGTACTGTCTCATGGCCCGCTGCTGCTTCGTGCTCTTGTAGTGTCTCATGGCCCGCTGCGGTCTCATGCTCTTGTACTGTCTCATGGCCTCTTGTACTGTCTCATGGCCCGCTGATGCCTCGTGCTCTTGTACTGTCTCATGGCCCGCTGATGCCTCGTGCTCTTGTACTGTCTCATGGCCCGCTGCGTCCTCATGCTCTTGTACTGTCTCATGGCACGCTGCGTCCTCATGCTCTTGTTCTGTCTCATGGCCCGCTGCTGCCTCACGCTCTTGTACAGTCTCATGGCCCGCTGCGGCCTCATGGTCTTATACTGTCTCATGGCCTGCTGCTGCCTCATGCTCTTGTACTGTCTCATGGCCCGCTGCTGCCTCGTGCTCTTGTACTGTCTCATGGCCCGCTGATGCCTCGTGCTCTTGTACTGTCTCATGGCCGGCTGCGGCCTCGTGCTCTTGTACTGTCTCATGGCCCGCTGATGCCTCGTGCTCTTGTACTGTCTCATGGCCCGCTGATGCCTCGTGCTCTTGTACTGTCTCATGGCCCGCTGATGCCTCGTGCTCATGTACTGTCTCATGGCCGGCTGCGGCCTCATGCTCTTGTACTGTCTCATGGCCCGCTGCGGCCTCGTGCTCTTGTACTGTCTCACGGCCCGCTGCTGCCTCGTGCTCTTGTACTGTCTCACGGCCCGCTGCGGTCTCATGCTCTTGTACTGTCTCATGGCCCGCTGCGGCCTCATGCTCTTGTACTGTCTCATGGCCCGCTGCGGCCTCGTGCTCTTGTACTGTCTCACGACCCGCTGCGGTCTCATGCTCTTGTACTGTCTCATGGCCCGCTGCGGCCTCGTGCTCTTGTACTGTCTCATGGCCCGCTGCGGCCTCGTGCTCTTGTACTGTCTCACGGCCCGCTGCGGTCTCATGCTCTTGTACTGTCTCATGGCCCGCTGCGGCCTCATGCTCTTGTACTGTCTCATGGCCCGCTGTGGCCTCGTGCTCTTGTACTGTCTCATGGCCCGCTGCGGCTTCGTGCTCTTGTACTGTCTCATGGCCTGCTGCGGCTTCGTGCTCTTGTACTGTCTCATGGCCCGCTGCGGCTTCGTGCTCTTGTACTGTCTCATGGCCCGCTGCGGTTTCGTGCTCTTGTACTGTCTCATGGCCCGCTGCTGCCTCGTGCTCTTGTACTGTCTCCTGTCCCGCTGCGGCCTCGTGCTCTTGTACTGTCTCCTGTCCCGCTGCGGCCTCGTGCTCTTGTACTGTCTCATGGCCCGCTGCGGCTTCGTGCTCTTGTACTGTCTCATGGCCCGCTGCGGCCTCACGCACTTGTACTGTCTCATGGCACGCTGCGTCCTCATGCTCTTGTACTGTCTCCTGTCCCGCTGCGGCCTCGTGCTCTTGTACTGTCTCCTGTCCCGCTGCGGCCTCGTGCTCTTGTACTGTCTCATGGCCCGCTGCGGCCTCAAGCTCTTGTACTGTCTCACGGCCCGCTGCGGCCTCGTGCTCTTGTACTGTCTCACGGCCCACTGCCGCCTCATGCTCTCGTACTGTCTCATGGCCCGCTGCGGCCTCGTGCTCTTGTACTGTCCCAAGGCCCGTTGCTGCCTCATGCTCTTGTACTGTCTCATGGCCCGCTGCTGCCTCGTGCTCTTGTACTGTCCCATGGTCCGCTGCGGCCTCGTGCTCTTGTACTGTCTCATGGCCCGCTGATGCCTCGTGCTCTTGTACTGTCTCATGGCCCACTGCGGCCTCATGCTCTCGTACTGTCTCATGGCCCGCTGCCGCCTCATGCTCTCGTACTGTCTCTTGGCCCGCTGCGGCCTCGTGCTCTTGTACTGTCTCATGGCCCGCTGCTGCCTCATGCTCTTGTACTGTCTCATGGTCCGCTGCGGCCTCGTGCTCTTGTACTGTCTCATGGCCCGCTGCGGCTTCGTGCTCTTGTACTGTCTCATGGCCCGCTGCGGCCTCATGCTCTCGTACTGTCTCATGGCCCGCTGCCGCCTCATGCTCTCGTACTTTCTCATGGCCCGCTGCGGCCTCGTGCTCTTGTACTGTCTCATGGCCCGCTGCTGCCTCATGCTCTTGTACTGTCTCATGGCCCGCTGCGGCCTCGTGCTCTTGTACTGTCTCACGGCCCGCTGCGGCCTCATGCTCTTGTACTGTCTCATGGCCTGCTGCTGCCTCGTGCTCTTGTACTGTCTCATGGCCGCTGCTGCCTCGTGCTCTTGTACTGTCTCATGGCCTGCTGCTGCCTCATGCTCTTGTACTGTCTCATGGCCGCTGCTGCCTCGTGCTCTTGTACTGTCTCCTGTCCCGCTGCTGCCTCGTGCTCTTGTACTGTCTCATGGCCCGCTGCGTCCTCATGCTCTTGTACTGTCTCATGGCCCGCTGCGTCCTCATGCTCTTGTACTGTCTCATGGCCCGCTGCGGCCTCATGCTCTTGTACTGTCTCATGGCCCGCTGCGTCCTCATGCTCTTGTACTGTCTCATGGCCCGCTGCTGCCTCGTGCTCTTGTACTGTCTCATGGCCCGCTGCTGCCTCATGCTCTTGTACTGTCTCACGGCCGGCTGCGGCCTCATGCTCTTGTACTGTCTCATGGCCCGCTGTGGCCTCGTGCTCTTGTACTGTCTCATGGCCCGCTGCGTCCTCATGCTCTTGTACTGTCTCATGGCCCGCTGCTGCCTCGTGCTCTTGTACTGTCTCATGGCCCGCTGCTGCCTCGTGCTCTTGTACTGTCTCATGGCCCGCTGCTGCCTCATGCTCTTGTACTGTCTCACGGCCGGCTGCTGCCCCATGCTCTTGTACTGTCTCAAGGTCCGCTGCGGCCTCGCGCTCTTGTACTGTCTCATGGCCCGCTGCGGCCTCACGCTCTTGTACTGTCCCATGGTCCGCTGCTGCCTCACGCTCTTGTACTGTCTCATGGCCCGCTGCTGCCTCATGCTCTTGTACTGTCTCATGGCCCGCTGCGGCCTCGTGCTCTTGTACTGTCTCATGGCCCGCTGCGGCCTCATGCTCTTGTACTGTCTCACGGCCGGCTGCGGCCTCATGCTCTTGTACTGTCTCATGGCCCGCTGCGGCCTCGTGCTCTTGTACTGTCTCACGGCCCGCTGCGGCCTCATGCTCTTGTACTGTCCCAAGGCCCGCTGCTGCCTCATGCTCTTGTACTGTCTCATGGCCCGCTGCTGCCTCGTGCTCTTGTACTGTCCCATGGTCCGCTGCGGCCTCGTGCTCTTGTACTGTCTCATGGCCCGCTGCTGCCTCATGCTCTTGTACTGTCTCATGGCCCGCTGCTGCTTCGTGCTCTTGTACTGTCTCATGGCCCGCTGCTGCCTCATGCTCTTGTACTGTCTCATGGCCCGCTGCTGCCTCGTGCTCTTGTACTGTCCCATGGTCCGCTGCGGCCTCGTGCTCTTGTACTGTCTCATGGCCCGCTGCTGCTTCGTGCTATTGTACTGTCTCATGGCCCGCTGCTGCCTCATGCTCTTGTACTGTCTCATGGCCCGCTGCTGCTTCGTGCTCTTGTACTGTCTCATGGCTGCTGCGGTCTCATGCTCTTGTACTGTCTCACGGCCCACTGCGGCCTCATGCTCTTGTACTGTCTCACGTCCCGCTGCGGCCTCATGCTCTTGTACTGTCTCATGGCCCGCTGCGGCCTCATGCTCTTGTACTCTCTCATGGCCCGCTGCGGCCTCATGCTCTTGTACTGTCTCATGGCCCGCTGCTGCCTCACGCTCTTGTACAGTCTCATGGCCCGCTGCGGCCTCATGCTCTTGTACTGTCTCATGGCCGGCTGCGGCCTCATGCTCTTGTACTGTCTCATGGCCCGCTGCTGCCTCATGCTCTTGTACTGTCTCATGGCTGCTGCGGTCTCATGCTCTTGTACTGTCCCAAGGCCCGCTGCTGCCTCATGCTCTTGTACTGTCTCACGGCCCACTGCGGCCTCATGCTCTTGTACTGTCCCAAGGCCCGCTGCTGCCTCATGCTCTTGTACTGTCTCATGGCCCGCTGCGGCCTCATGCTCTTGTACTGTCTCAAGGCCTGCTGCGGCCTCATGCTCTTGTACAGTCTCATGGCCCGCTGCGGCCTCATGCTCTTGTACTGTCTCATGGCCCGCTGCTGCCTCATGCTCTTGTACTGTCTCATGTCCCGCTGCTGCCTCATGCTCTTGTACTGTCTCATGGCCCGCTGCGGCCTCATGCTCTTGTACTGTCTCATGTCCCGCTGCTGCTTCGTGCTCTTGTACTGTCTCATGGCCCGCTGCGGCTTCGTGCTCTTGTACTGTCTCATGGCCCGCTGCGGCCTCGTGCTCTTGTACTGTCTCATGGCCCGCTGCGGCCTGACGCTCTTGTACTGTCTCATGGCCCGCTGCTGCCTCATGCTCTTGTACTGTCTCACGGTCCGCTGCAGCCTCGTGCTCTTGTACTGTCTCATGGCCCGCTGCGGCCTCGTGCTCTTGTACTGTCTCACGGCCCACTGCCGCCTCATGCTCTCGTACTGTCTCATGGCCCGCTGCGGTCTCATGCTCTTGTACTGTCTCATGGCCCGTTGCTGCCTCATGCTCTTGTACTGTCTCATGGCCCGTTGCTGCCTCATGCTCTTGTACTGTCTCACGGCCCACTGCCGCCTCATGCTCTCGTACTGTCTCATGGCCCGCTGCGGTCTCATGCTCTTGTACTGTCTCATGGCCCGTTGCTGCCTCATGCTCTTGTACTGTCTCATGGCCCGTTGCTGCCTCATGCTCTTGTACTGTCTCACGGCCCACTGCCGCCTCATGCTCTCGTACTGTCTCATGGCCCGCTGCGGCCTCATGCTCTCGTACTGTCTCATGGCCCGCTGCGGTCTCATGCTCTTGTACTGTCTCATGGCCCGCTGATGCCTCGTGCTCTTGTACTGTCTCATGGCCCGCTGCGGCCTCATGCTCTTGTACTGTCTCATGGCCCGCTGCTGCCTCATGCTCTTGTACTGTCTCATGGCCCGCTGCTGCTTCGTGCTCTTGTACTGTCTCATGGCCCGCTGCTGCCTCATGCTCTTGTACTGTCTCATGGCCGCTGCGGTCTTATGCTCTTGTACTGTCTCACGGCCCACTGCGGCCTCATGCTCTTGTACTGTCTCAAGTCCCGCTGCGTCCTCATGCTCTTGTACTGTCTCATGGCCCGCTGCAGCCTCATGCTCTTGTACAGTCTCATGGTCCGCTGTGGCCTCATGCTCTTGTACTGTCTCATGGCCCGCTGCTGCCTCATGCTCTTGTACTGTCTCATGTCCCGCTGCTGCCTCATGCTCTTGTACAGTCTCATGGCCCGCTGCGGCCTCATGCTCTTGTACTGTCTCATGGCCCGCTGCGGCCTCATGCTCTTGTACTGTCTCATGTCCCGCTGCTGCTTCGTGCTCTTGTACTGTCTCATGGCCCGCTGCGGCTTCGTGCTCTTGTACTGTCTCATGGCCCGCTGCGGCCTCACGCACTTGTACTGTCTCATGGCACGCTGCGTCCTCATGCTCTTGTACTGTCTCCTGTCCCGCTGCGGCCTCGTGCTCTTGTACTGTCTCATGGCCCGCTGCGGCCTCACGCTCTTGTACTGTCTCATGGCCCGCTGCTGCCTCATGCTCTTGTACTGTCTCACGGCCCGCTGCAGCCTCGTGCTCTTGTACTGTCTCATGGCCCGCTGCGGCCTCGTGCTCTTGTACTGTCTCACGGCCCACTGCCGCCTCATGCTCTCGTACTGTCTCATGGCCCGCTGCGGCCTCGTGCTCTTGTACTGTCCCAAGGCCCGTTGCTGCCTCATGCTCTTGTACTGTCTCATGGCCCGCTGCTGCCTCGTGCTCTTGTACTGTCCCATGGTCCGCTGCGGCCTCGTGCTCTTGTACTGTCTCATGGCCCGCTGATGCCTCGTGCTCTTGTACTGTCTCATGGCCCGCTGCTGCCTCATGCTCTTGTACTGTCTCACGGCCCGCTGCAGCCTCGTGCTCTTGTACTGTCTCATGGCCCGCTGCGGCCTCGTGCTCTTGTACTGTCTCACGGCCCACTGCCGCCTCATGCTCTCGTACTGTCTCATGGCCCGCTGCCGCCTCATGCTCTCGTACTGTCTCATGGCCCGCTGCCGCCTCATGCTCTTGTACTGTCTCATGGCCCGCTGCTGCCTCATGCTCTTGTACTGTCTCATGGTCCGCTGCGGCCTCGTGCTCTTGTACTGTCTCATGGCCCGCTGCGGCTTCGTGCTCTTGTACTGTCTCATGGCCCGCTGCGGCCTCATGCTCTCGTACTGTCTCATGGCCCGCTGCCGCCTCATGCTCTCGTACTGTCTCATGGCCCGCTGCGGCCTCGTGCTCTTGTACTGTCTCATGGCCCGCTGCTGCCTCATGCTCTTGTACTGTCTCATGGCCCGCTGCGGCCTCGTGCTCTTGTACTGTCTCATGGCCCGCTGCGGCCTCATGCTCTTGTACTGTCTCACGGCCGGCTGCGGCCTCATGCTCTTGTACTGTTTCATGGCCGGCTGCGGCCTCATGCTCTTGTACTGTCTCATGGCCCGCTGCGGCCTCGTGCTCTTGTACTGTCTCACGGCCCGCTGCGGCCTCATGCTCTTGTACTGTCTCATGGCCCGCTGCTGCCTCGTGCTCTTGTACTGTCCCATGGTCCGCTGCGGCCTTGTGCTCTTGTACTGTCTCATGGCCCTCTGCTGCTTCGTGCTATTGTACTGTCTCATGGCCCGCTGCTGCCTCATGCTCTTGTACTGTCTCATGGCCCGCTGCTGCTTCGTGCTCTTGTACTGTCTCATGGCCCGCTGCTGCCTCATGCTCTTGTACTGTCTCATGGCTGCTGCGGTCTCATGCTCTTGTACTGTCTCATGGCCTGCTGCGGCCTCATGCTCTTGTACTGTCTCATGTCCCGCTGCGGCCTCATGCTCTTGTACTGTCTCACGGCCCACTGCGGCCTCATGCTCTTGTACTGTCTTATGTCCCGCTGCGGCCTCATGCTCTTGTACTGTCTCATGGCCCGCTGCGGCCTCATGCTCTTGTACTGTCTCATGGCCCGCTGCTGCCTCGTGCTCTTGTACTGTCCCATGGTCCGCTGCGGCCTTGTGCTCTTGTACTGTCTCATGGCCCGCTGCTGCTTCGTGCTATTGTACTGTCTCATGGCCCGCTGCTGCCTCATGCTCTTGTACTGTCTCATGGCCCGCTGCTGCTTCGTGCTCTTGTACTGTCTCATGGCCCGCTGCTGCCTCATGCTCTTGTACTGTCTCATGGCTGCTGCGGTCTCATGCTCTTGTACTGTCTCATGGCCTGCTGCGGCCTCATGCTCTTGTACTGTCTCATGTCCCGCTGCGGCCTCATGCTCTTGTACTGTCTCACGGCCCACTGCGGCCTCATGCTCTTGTACTGTCTTATGTCCCGCTGCGGCCTCATGCTCTTGTACTGTCTCATGGCCCGCTGCGGCCTCATGCTCTTGTACTCTCTCATGGCCCGCTGCTGCCTCATGCTCTTGTACTGTCTCATGGCCCGCTGCTGCCTCACGCTCTTGTACAGTCTCATGGCCCGCTGCGGCCTCATGCTCTTGTACTGTCTCATGGCCGGCTGCGGCCTCATGCTCTTGTACTGTCTCATGGCCCGCTGCTGCCTCATGCTCTTGTACTGTCTCATGGCTGCTGCGGTCTCATGCTCTTGTACTGTCCCAAGGCCCGCTGCTGCCTCATGCTCTTGTACTGTCTCATGGCCCGCTGCAGCCTCATGCTCTTGTACTGTCTCATGGCCCGCTGCGGCCTCATGCTCTTGTACTGTCTCATGGCCCGCTGCGGCCTCGTGCACTTGTATTGTCTCATGGTCCGCTGCTGCCTCATGCTCTTGTAGTGTCTCAAGGCCCGCTACAGCCTCATGCTCTTGTACTGTCTCATGGCCCGCTGCGGCCTCATGCTCTTGTACTGTCTCATGTCCCGCTGCTGCTTCGTGCTCTTGTACTGTCTCATGACCCGCTGCGGCCTAGTGCTCTTGTAGTGTCTCATGGCCCGCTGCGGCCTCATGCTCTTGTACTGTCTCATGGCCCTCTGCGGCCTCATGCTCTTGTACTGTCTCATGGCCCGCTGCGGCCTCACGCTCTTGTAGTATCTCATGGCCCGCTGCGGCCTCATGCTCTTGTACTGTCTCATGGCCCGCTGCGGCCTCACGCTCTTGTAGTATCTCATGGCCCGCTGCGGCCTCATGCTCTTGTACTGTCTCATGGCCCGCTGCGGCCTCATGCTCTTGTACTGTCTCATGGCCTGCTGCTGCCTCACGCTCTTGTACAGTCTCATGGCCACTGCGGCCTCATGCTCTTGTACTGTCTCATGGCCCGCTGCGGCCTCATGCTCTTGTACTGTCTCATGGCCTGCTTCGGCCTCATGCTCTTGTACTGTCTCATGGCCCGCTGCTGCCTCATGCTCTTGTACTGTCTCATGGCCCGCTGATGCCTCGTGCTCTTGTACTGTCTCATGGCCCGCTGCGGCCTCATGCTCTTGTACTGTCTCATGTCCCGCTGCTGCTTCGTGCTCTTGTACTGTCTCATGGCCCGCTGCTGCTTCGTGCTCTTGTACTGTCTCATGGCCCGCTGCTGCCTCGTGCTCTTGTACTGTCTCATGGCCGCTGCGGTCTCATGCTCTTGTACTGTCTCACGGCCCGCTGCGGCCTCATGCTCTTGTACTGTCTCATGTCCCGCTGCGGCCTCATGCTCTTGTACAGTCTCATGGCCCGCTGCGGCCTCATGCTCTTGTACTGTCTCATGGCCCGCTGCGGCCTCATGCTCTTGTACTGTCTCATGTCCCGCTGCGGCCTCGTGCTCTTGTACTGTCCCATGGTCCGCTGCGGCCTCATGCTCTTGTACTGTCTCATGGCCCGCTGCTGCCTCGTGCTCTTGTACTGTCTCATGGCCCGCTGCGGCCTCATGCTCTTGTACTGTCTCATGTCCCGCTGTGGCCTCGTGCTCTTGTACTGTCTTATGGCCCGCTGCAGCCTTGTGCTCTTGTACTGTCTCATGGCCCGCTGCGGCCTCATGCTCTTGTACTGTCTCATGGCCCTCTGCGGCCTCATGCTCTTGTACTGTCTCAAGGCCTGCTGCTGCCTCATGCTCTTGTACTGTCTCATGGCCCGCTGCGGCCTCATGCTCTTGTACTGTCTCATGGCCCGCTGCGGCCTCACGCTCTTGTAGTATCTCATGGCCCGCTGCGGCCTCATGCTCTTGTACTGTCTCATGGCCCGCTGCGGCCTCATGCTCTTGTACTGTCTCACGGCCCGCTGCGGCCTCATGCTCTTGTACTGTCTCATGGCCCGCTGCTGCCTCGTGCTCTTGTACTGTCTCAAGGCCTGCTGCTGCCTCATGCTCTTGTACTGTCTCATGGCCCGCTGCGGCCTCACGCTCTTGTAGTATCTCATGGCCCGCTGCGGCCTCATGCTCTTGTACTGTCTCATGGCCCGCTGCGGCCTCATGCTCTTGTACTGTCTCATGTCCCGCTGCGGCCTCACGCTCTTGTACGGTCTCATGTCCCGCTGCTGCCTCATGCTCTTGTACTGTCTCATGGCCCGCTGCCGCCTCATGCTCTTGTACTGTCTCATGGCCCGCTGCCGCCTCATGCTCTTGTACTGTCTCATGGCCCGCTGCGGCCTCACGCTCTTGTAGTATCTCATGGCCCGCTGCGGCCTCGTGCTCTTGTACTGTCTCATGGCCCGCTGCCGCCTCATGCTCTTGTACTGTCTCATGGCCCGCTGCGGCCTCACGCTCTTGTAGTATCTCATGGCCCGCTGTGGCCTCGTGCTCTTGTACTGTCTTATGGCCCGCTGCAGCCTTGTGCTCTTGTACTGTCTCATGGCCCGCTGCGGCCTCATGCTCTTGTCCTGTCTCATGGCCCGCTGCGGCCTCATGCTCTTGTACTGTCTCATGGCCCGCTGCGGCCTCGTGCTCTTGTCCTGTCTCATGGTCCGCTGCGGCCTCGTGCTGTGTTCTATGAGGGATCTGAAGTGAGATCGTTGTGTTCACCTTCACTCACAGGAGGTCGGGATTTTTATGTCCACATCCCCGGTCACCAAGGTGTGGTTTGTATAGTTAGAAACGCAAGAGATGCAAGAAGCAAAGAAGCTTCTATGTGTCATGGGTCGATTAAGGACACTTCAGGAGGCTGTCAGAGTATCATCCTGTGGTCTGCCCGGCTCCCAGTGCTCCGGGGACAGGTGTCGGCTGGCACATTAATCTGACACAGTTTTGAATTGTGCAATCTAGATTAGAACCGGACAACACCCAACCGCAGACATCTTCTCGGAGTCTTCTGAATCTGTTTGTTTAGCAGGTGCGCCCTTGAAAGTTAGGCACACATAAGCGTGCATGCCCTTGGGTGCTACAAAATACAGGTAAAGCAAGAGTGTTGCTACAATCAATCATTATTTTGCTCAACTATGCCTCTACAATATCTGTCACTTTTACAAGGTCTTGGGACAGGGATTGACTGTCCCTGTATAAACAAGCACTGCCAAAGCCAGTAGGCCTCGACTCTCAGATGGAAAAGCCCCTGGCTTTGCCAATGCTTATACATGCGTTTGTATCAAGATGCAGACACACATGTCAGTCGTCTTGCAATGGGTTTTCTATTAAAGAAAACCCATTCCATATGAGTAAATGCGGACCTTTCTTTACCATACGTATTTGAATGTTGGCCATTTCCACAATAATAAATGAACTTTTAAAATAATAAGCCATGCCTTGCTCGACCATTTGTGTATATATAGTTTGTTTCAATCCAAAAGTCAGTATATAATTCCAGTTTTTTTGTATGCATGTTTGTGTGTGTGTGTATATATTATATATGTTTATTATATATGAAGATTTCAATAAAAAAACAAAGGTTACAAGGTTAAAGTGACGTCATAGTTGGGTAAATATGTCAGTGACAACACTGATTTTTTTTTAAATGAACCGCTTCGCCGTGGCGCAAATTCCACTGCTGTGCGGCAAAATTTGACGTGTGAGCAGATCAGCCGACGCACACGCCCACCGTGACCTTCCGACGCACGGAAGAGGTTAAAAAGCCACAAAAATTCACCTTGCCCCAGGTGAAATACAATTAAACAGTGGAGAATGTCATGCAGCCCCCGTCCCCGAGCCTTCTTAGGACCGGGACCCCAGCCACAACTTTCTATCCTCTTCTTGTGACTCTCCACACCAACCCCCGATGAGCATAGTCTGTTTACCATCCTTTTGATTGGGTGATCTGTATCTCTCTCCTGCTCACATTCAGGAAACAACTTTTTATTTTTAAGCACTCAATGAGGGCATGTGTTTTCTTGCCCTCTCCAGTGTGTTTTGTCCCCCACCAAATACTCACTACAATATGCTCCATGTTGTTCCCTCCTCCTCACATCCCTAGCTCGTCCTTCATTTTCTCCCACATTTTGTTTTTTTCCCCCCAAGCACACATTCTTTGCTTCCACCCCACTGCATCATTTTCTCTCCCCCATTATCCTGCCACTAGTTGCTCTGTCGCTTCCCCAGTGCCCCAAACGCAAAATGCTTTCCAAATGTTTTTTGTGTTCATGTTTTTTATAAGGGGCCAGCGGCTATTAGCTTTTGGGTCACACCACTTTTAAAAAACTGCTTTAACACGGGCAATATATATTTTTTAAATTATGTATGTCTCCAAGTTGTATCCGCCATCTTGGACCAGTAAGGAAAAAAACATGGATTGAATATTATTGCGCCTGTATCACTCTACAAGTATACTGCACGCACATAGGGAATGATGCAGCTGCTAGCAGCGTTGACCTTTCCAAAAGCAGTGTCCAGGTGCATACATTCCTGTTTACATCATTGCTCCTTTATCCTTTGTTTTCTTTTTTGCCGATGATGCATAGTCCCAGCCGGAAACATTGACAGCCAATAAGTGAAAAAAAAAGCTGAAACCTATTTGTTTTGCCAATGCTTGTTTGACTAGCAGATTTCAAATAAGCATCAATAAAAACAAGCATTTAAAATCCAATAGGTCTCGCGTTTGATTAAGTTAAAGCCATTTGCTTTGCTAATGGTATTGTTTAGCAATGCAAATGGCTTTAAATTAATGAAAGGCAAGACCTAAAATGCTTGTTAATTAATTGCAGTAAAAGAAGCAGAGACGTTAACATTTCTGCCGCACATAATAGATTGGCAGAAAGAGTCCGTTCGTGGAGTTGAGAACATCCGGAAATATATTAAATGACGATTTAAGTAGTAAAAAAACAAACATGTGAGAGTACAGCCTGAATAATACTGATGACCCTGTACCGGGTTCTTGAGCGTGAATCCTGGATTCAATGTCTGTTGTGTAAACAGCACCATGAGACCTGAAAACAACACAGATAGAAAGGTTAATCTTTTTAAAAGTGCAACCGTTTCTTAGAAGAAAAGCTGGGGGCGTGTTTTGAAATAAAATAATACCCTTGCCTGTTTGATATTGCCCATCTAGCATCCACCGTACAAGACCCCAATAGATGTTGTTAAAATAAACTACATTATAACTTTGAGATAAATATGCTCTCAGTTTGATTTGGAAGAAGAAAGCGCTTTGTGGCCTCAACAAGAATAGGAGGCGCTAAATAAATGCAAAAATGCAATACCACAGGTAGATTCTTAAATTGGAAACGTGGTGCTGATGCCTACTGGTGAAAAATGCAGAATCTATTTAAACAAGAACCCACTTGCCCCGGCTCTGTTAATATAGTAGTGGGATCTAAAAGAGGGGCCTGCGGTGGGTGAGGGGAGGGGGGAGGGAAGGTCAGGGGTCTCAGATTTCAAAAGTGAGGTCAGCGGTGGCAAAAGTCGTCTTTTCATAATGAAAGTTGCGCCGTGAGTGTTACAGATTTACAGGTCTGTAACTATTCCCAGCAGAAAGGCGAATTGTATGACACAAAAAAATAAGTTATGTGCCAAGCTGGAGATGGGGCCTCTCTGAAAGCACATTCTGATAGAGATTCTCACGAAAGACTGTAAATATCAAGCTCTCGACATTGCGCAAAGGCAACCGCTTGTTTACATTTGCATCGCGCTTTCACTTTAAGTGAAAGCGCGATGCAAACATAAACAAGCTGTCGCCATTGTGGAAAGGGTTTCTCCTTAAAACGAAGTAGTTACAACAACTAATGAAGGAGAGCGTGTCACACCGCCAGTAAAAGATCCAGTCTACCTGGGCGGGGAAAAAAGTGGACAGAGTGGTAGCCAGGAGGGACCAAAAAGTCTCGCGGACAATCATAACACCCGGTTTAGATAAATTGGTGACGCAAAATGACGCGCACCAATGGAAAATACACGCCGAGCAGAAAGCGAGCTTTTGAAATCGTCTTGATTACAAGAAGCCCTCGCATGGCGAGGGCAGCAAATGCGCGCTGCTAATGCCAGGCGAGACCTAAAAAGGGGAAAACCTCATCTTTTCTTTTGCAGAAACTGCCCCTCAACAGGGTTAAGTCCTAGCAGTGTCCATTGAATTACCTCCTTGTAGCTGGTAGTCTACCGCAGGCAGATTTGGGTAGGAGATACCTGTCGCTTCTTCAATCTGTGCACCTGTGCTCACCATGATTTTATTGCTGTTGTGCCTCCTGGAGCCACTGGCACTTCAGTGCTCCCCTCTCGCCTCACTAACTACTTTGCAGCCCCTCTACTGGTTCTTTGATTCCACACCTCCCCCTCCTTCTCCCTTCTCCTCCATCACCCCTTCTTCTACCACAACCGATGTTCTTTTTCAACGCTGCAGAACACTATCACCTCACTCCATCTTCCAGGAACATCTCCTCCATTCTCCTCTTTACTTCTCTTCCATTTCCATTTTTGTTGGCTACATACCGATACTTCACCCATCACATTCCTCTCCTCTTTCATCCGCATCTCCTTTCTTTTTTCTTCTCCTCTCCTTTTTCTCCTCTCTTTTCTACTTAACCGCATGCGTGCGGGCGGAATTCCACCCGTACGCTGGGTTTTGCGGATTCGCATGTTACGTGACGAGCTGGGCTCGTCATGAGCGTGCGAGGAGGCTACGCCATGACGAGCCCAGCTCGTCATGAGCGTCGAAGGGGTTAATCACTTCTTCTGTCATGTTGCACTTTTTGAAGTATCTCAAGACATAGACTATTTGGCAACTGTGTTGATGGAAGTGGGATCTCCCCCTAAAGTTCTTCATCTATTACATCAGTACTCCCAAAGCTATGTCTTATTGTGTGACCTTTTCAGAGAATCCCACATTGGCCATCATGAGGTCTGAATGCCGCATCCTTTCCTGGTTTTGCTTGCGTGTTTTGTTATGTATCCTCCATCGTGCCTTTAGATATGCATCACGTCTTACAAGCAGTGGCTCCTTTTTGCATGTATCCACTCGCCTACCCACAGATACCTGCTGGCTTTACCAGTGGTTAGTTAACAAATGTGTAGTGTGTAAATGACCATGGGGCACAACCATGCGTTAACGTGGAGTTAGGGTAGCTGTGATCATGCAAAGAGATCATAACGCGCTGCCAGAGCGTATCTTGGTATGGATCATCGTGGTGGTGGGTGAGTTTCTCTTTTAGCTTGGCTTGTCCTTTGCCAGCGGTTCTATTGGAGAGCTGGGACCGGGAGTACAAGTGCTGGCGGTTAAGGATTTCTGCCTTATGATAGAAACCCTTTCTAGGATATGATTTACAATCTCATCACATAATGTTGGAGAGGCACCTCCAGCAGCTGTCCAGAGAGGAGACAGCAGGCTAGCGATCTGGGACTTAAATTTCAAAGAGCGGCAACCTTTACTTAGTAAAACACGGGAAAGCGCTTTAGGCAGTAAGTGGTAAGAGAAAACCCCACAATTGTTCCCTATTAATGCCCACAGAGTCCCTCTTTATAGCTTTGAATCCACCCTTGTTTGTTAGATTGTGGCAGCGGCTTCTGCCCAAGGCAGCGTATTCTCTGCTGCGATCCATTGTCCAAACACTGTAGTTATTCTATGTGGGAATGGGCCACCATGACTCTGTCCATGCATCGAACAGTCTCAGTGAGCAGACATTCCTTATTTAATGTTGGCAACAAAATATAAGAGTGACAAAGAGGTTCATGGCACCCTATCCTAGCTCCTTTTACACCAAGTGTGAATCCAGACAAGGCCTCAGTGAGGTAAAGGCTCCAGAGTTCATCCTTTTCATGAGGACAATCTTCTCTTTTTCGACTCCGCTCTTAGTCTGTAGTGGTGAGTCTGTCTCATTCTTATGGTACACCCTGGTATCAAGTTTTCTCTAGAAATATGTTGAGGCTACTTCACAAAGGAATTCAGGAGTGTGGGACGTAGTACTCCTATTGTAACTTTCCACCTACTCCTGTACTCATTTTCCACCTACTCATGAATGCCTGTGTGGATTGGCCCTTGTGTTGGGGGACGGTAGAGCGCCTGCTTCCTGTTCTACCCTGAACGACTTCATTTGTGTCACTTGTATTTGTAACCTTTAACAGGCATGAATTCTACTGGAAGTTCTTGGTGGCATTGTGAATTGTCTCCCTGCCTCCATCTTGTGTCATGACTCAGTCCAGTTGGATGGATCCTGGAACATATGATGGTTAAGCACTTATGCTGTCCGTGTAAAAGTGTTATGATCGACTTGTAATGATGCTTATTATCGCTCTGAAAATGTTCAAATGTTGCATTCTCTCTTTGGAGGGTCATTCTTTCGGGATGGCTGACCTACATCTTACCTGTTTCTTCTGAGAACCTTCATTATACGGTTCCGTGTCCTAAGTTTTTCCTTGTTTCTCTCATTGCACAGATATCTGTTCTGGTGGATTCGAAAGACCTATGTGGAAAAGAAGGCTCCATTTATTGACATGCTGAATTCCATCCCACTGCGCCAGATCTACGGTAAGGCAGGGGGATCGGGCTGGGACGTACTGACTTATGCGGTCTCTGCGCCCAGTCCTGGTGACTCTTGCTGTTCTAAGGCTGCCTTGTTGCTTCTGTGTGTGATCCTTTCTGAGCTGTGTCCTGTAAGTTTTCCTCTCGCAGCGTTCTGCTGAGGGAGATCATTAACTTACTGTTAAGGCAGGGTCCCCTCTTGCATTGATTTTTGGTGTGGACTCTGCGTGCTGTTGCGCCCAGACGCCGCTCTTGTAGTGCCTGGGTGTAGGGTCATTGGCTGTGCTGTCAGGGACTGGTGCAGACTGCAGCAGGGCTGAGAGATTGCTCTGGATGTCAGAGATGTGATGCAACACGGTGCTGACCACCTTCCACCCATCTCAGTAATCACCCATCTCAGTAATACAGATGATGTGCCTCTTATAGCTACTCTGGGAGGGCTCAAGCAGGACTTCATTCCCCTGGCTGGTTTAGATCACCCAGCCTTCCTTCTTCCTCTGGCACAGGTGGGCATTCTTGACTTGACGTCTGGTGTTAGGAGGCTACGTGAGTCTTGGTAGTCGATGAACTAAGATCTTTTCAGGAAAACAGAAACATGAGATTCTGTGAAGCAAGCAGACTTCATAATCGGAGGCAGTTATATAGGGAAGTTAGAAAGGGGCCTCCTTTGACAAACATCTTAATTCTTTTTGCAGAAAGAAGTTATTCCACTATATCTCCCCCAGACTACTGGGTGATTAGTGACAAAGGAGTAGCAAGCAGTGGTTTCCGGATCCTGTCTCGATCTGGACCTCTGTTCATCTGTGGAGTGGTGTGGCTCACTAGTCAGAGGCGGCAGACTTGGAAGCAGAGAACGGCCTGGGACCAGGGTTCAATTCCCGACGCGGCAGGGTCGTGGACCAGGGTCAGCGGACTCGACAATTCTCGCCTCGGTGCCTACTCTAACCTGGGGTCCCACTCGGCAACTCTGGGCATTAGCTTGCCTCATCTCTACAACGGCCCCCCACAGACGCCGGGGATGCCTGGCTTCACCTTGGGGATTCCCAGTAGGGACCATCCCACAGGGAAAGCCAGGACGGGTTCCCCAGCGGTCTACATCGCTGGGACGCCCCATTGCTGGGGTAGCCATGCGCTTTACAAGACAACATAACATAACATCATGCAGGTATTGGAAATCTGGCACTTGGCCATTGTGCCAGCATTATCCTGGCCAGTATAGGAGTATAACGTAAGGCCACCAGAAGACCCTTTAAATCCTGCTGGCACTCTACATGCTTTGGCTTTTCATCCTTGGCAGGCCGCTCAGTGGACCAGATGAGTTGTTGTATGCTGATGAGGAGCTCAGGCTACATGCTTCTCCATCTTGGACAAATGCTGGATCGATGTGCGTCCATCTCAAATGTGTATCACCCTAACACTTGTGAAGTAACCTGGCCTTGGAGCTACCAATGCTCTAAGCAGGACATTTCTAGCTGTGACTCCCTTTCAGTATGATATACTAAACAAGCATTTGCAATGCAATAGGTCTTGCATTTGCGAGAGTTTAAGGTATTGGCATTGTAAATGACATTACCTTTTATTTATCGGTTTTGAAAACCAACACAAAAATAAAAAACAGCCGCCATTGCTAATGCTGGCGTCCCACCAGTGCTCTTTAAATTTAATTAGGCAAAGAGTTCTCTGGGAGGGCTATTGCAGGCAATATTGAAAAGACACACGTAATAGGTCCAGTCCTGATGGGAGGTTACAAAACACTTACACCAACAAAAAGTAGCAAAGGGTCAATCGAAAGAAAACCACAAACTAAGTATCTGTGTGAAAGAAGAAGGAATTAACTCAACTAATCAACAGGAATCACACCTAGGGTATTCATTCTTTATGAAAAAATTCCCATCAGTCATCGACCGAGAACGCCCTTCATCATCTGGGATCCTTCACTCCATGAAGGCAAGACTGCATACCCACAGCGGATTAGCAGGTGTATAAGCCTAATCTAGCCTGTGAGTCCCAGTGATGTATGTGATATGTAAGGGTGTCAGGTTACAACTGAATAGCAGTGCAAAAGAACGTGGAGAAATCAATAAGTGAAATATGTGTATCAACAAGTAAAATTGGATAGTGAATGGGTGAGAAACTTTAATGTGCACCCCTTCACTCCCAAATCATAAAACGAGTGCGAAAATAGTAGTATAAACAAATGACTACTAGTGAGTGTGTTAGGTCAACATGTTTCTGCAGACTAGACGGAGCCAAAAGGTATCCTGCTGCTTCATCAGGACCATTAACGCTACTGCTAAATGATTTAAGAATACGTATAAAAAAGTGTAATATCACCTGATTGTGATTTAGATCAACCTTCTCCTGACTTTGTGGCAGGAGAGAACAACTCCACCTCACCTGGCTGCAGCGCAGGTAATGGGAGCACCGCTCTTCCCGTCGGTACTCCAGACGTCCCTCCACCTCCTCAACAGGAGGTGGAGGGACGTCTGGAGTACCTGGGGTGTCAATTAACGATGAAAGAACAATGGTGCCTGTTGGCAACAAAATGTCATGGAAATAAAGTGATCATTTGTTTTTATGATTGAATAATCATGTATATTTACAGATTTTCATCTAACGATGCATCACAATGTACAGTTAGGTGGAAAAGTGTCTCTGCTTGGTTCCCAAAGGAGTGAAATAGAGAAGTAGTTCTGTATCACAAATCTTTTTCAGTAGATGACACAAAGACCTTTGCAAACTAAATACTGAATGTCCTTGGATTCGCCTAATTAGTCAACGGCGTTTCGATCCATATTGATGGTGGAATCATCATCAGGACTCTTAATAAATAAGCCAGAGCAGACACTATATGTAATATGGAGGCTGGAAAAGAGGGAAAGGGTAACATAGAAAAAAGGAAACATGATACAAGTCATGTACATAGGCACATATATACAATCAACCATCATAATATACAACCACTTGAGAGCATGTAACAAAATCAGTAAATACCAACTACCAACAAATTGCTGTGGGAGATCTATAAAGAATAAAGGGAAAGAACTAATGGGCATGTTAAATTACTGCCAGGGCAGGGGATTCACAAAAGCGTACACAAATAAATTGCTGAAATAGGAAAGTGTTTTGGCTCGGTTGAAGTGCTGGTCTGAAAAGGGCAGGATGAATAAGGACACAATGCTCTGGGTGAAACAATTCCAGTTAAGGACCAAGGGAAAGCCTGTGGAGATGGCAGGGGTGCTTAGAAGGCCACCTCAAGGGAGGTGATCTACCTGAACAGGCCGCCACGGAGGGAGCACCAGAGTGAAACAAAATGAAACTGCGGCGACTAGCAGTGCTGGGCGGGGCACGGTCTCAGTGGTCATCTCCCAAGAGGAGAAACCAACAATGTGACAAAGAGGCTTCTCGGCCATTACGCCACAGTTGAGTGGTTAAATAGCGGCGGCCATGATAAATGGTAAACAAAGAAAGAGGGTTACACTCCGATACCACGGTCTCAGAGTGGTGGACATCTTAGTGTTACAGAGGCAAGGTAGTGAAAACAAGGTGTAAGCAACAATTGTGGTTCAGTGTTAAAACCAGGGAAAATCGAACAAAGGGAATATTAAAAACAAACTGTAAGATGAAACTAAACCAACTGTGATTTAATAGAGACTCCCATTATTGGTGTACAGTTGGTAAAGGGAGAACAGAAATATATTTCCAACTGATAGTAAAATGCTATCAGAAGCCCTTTAGGCAGACACAATTCCACTAGGACTTAAAGCAAAAAATATGTCAGGTGTCATCACTGAGGATAAGAAATATAGGATGGGTTTTAGTCTCATTGGAGTCACATGCTCAAGACAATGGCTGGTCTTGGGCACCAACACCGTTCTAGAGCACTCCAGACATTTACTAGAAGAAATCAAGGATTTAGAAACACCGATCAGAGGTTTGGATCTGATAACTGATGTTAGCAGAATTGCAGATCAAGATGGAACTAGCGATACTTCCAAGAACTGCCTCCAACTAGCCAATAGTGAACACTATAGAAAATTCTCAAAGGACGCCTCCAAGGAGGAGTGAGGAGGAAAACTTCAGAGTTGCCCTTGGAGGGGAGAAATTCGGTTTTGTGAGCTAAAATTAAAATCTCTTTTCTAACTGCTAAAACACATGTACTTTGGTGCCTTAGACTGTTCCTAAAATTCGTAATAATAGAGACTCTCGTCCTGGTGGACCAGTTGTGTCTGGCTGCAGGTCTGTATTAGAACCAGCTGGTGAATATGTAGATTTCCTTATTAAAGGATTTCCTGCTCACAAACAGTTACTTGAGGGATAGTATGGACTTTATTAACTTAGTCGAGGATCAGCTTTTTGATGTGACCACTTTTCTAATGGTGACTTTAGGCCTAGTCACAGTACAGGATTATCCCTCCAGACAGTGGTAAAGAGGTCATCTGTAAGCACCTCAATACAAGACCTGGACAACATGATTTTAATGGTATGTTCCCAGAAGGACCCTACGCTCTACGGGAGCAAAAAAAGTGATAGTTCCCCCAGTCAAAAAAGCGAGCTGGGAGGAGCCTGGCTAGCTGCCGAGGAGAATGGTCGTGCTCTGAGGCGGCTCCTCAGCCATACGGCCAAACGACCTCCAAACCTCCGCTAGTGCTGTTGCCTGGCGCGGGGTTGATCAACCATCTGTCTGCACTCCTTCTGCGGCCCCCGGCTGACCTCTGGAGCCTCCTGAGCAGCCGGCATCGCCGTGAACGGGTCCCGACGGCCGGAGCCCATCTGCCCAAGATGGCGACCGCCGCTTAAGCAGTGCCTGAGTGCCCACTACGGAGCGGCTCCGGCCCGCGCCCTATCTCCGGCGCCTCCTAATAACCTGGTCGAGTGTCACAGAAGCGATTCCCAGCAGCTCCAGCCTAGTTTCGGCCCACTGGCTCCCGCGGGTGAGGGGCGGGACGACCCGTATTGGCCTCCCCCACCCGCCAGGCTCCAACGTCTAGGCGAGTCCCCGGCTTGGGCCTAGTGCCGGCAACAAGAACAGACTCCCGGCTCTGATTGCTTTGGACTTCCCCACGCCGAGGCACCCGGTCTCGCTCCACAACTGACGGCCTACCTCTGGCCCAGACCCGGAGGGTCTCGACGGGGACGAGTTGCTGCACCGGGGGGGGGGGCAGCCGTGACGCTGTAAGTGGACTTCCTGAGGCCTGGTGAGACGCTCCCCTTCCTCCCCACCCCCCTCGACTCCTGCATACCACGGCTTCAACGATCGGCTGGACAGACTACTGGAAGCTCCGAGGCGGCCCCCGTGATTGACCTGACTGGACGCCTGCTGCTGGCCCACGCTCAGCCTGTCGCCTCCGTGGTGGGGGGTCCTGCTGATTCCCTACTCCTCACTGACATCTTGCTCCACGGGGCACTGCCAGTCAGACCTTGGAAGTTGCGACCCCCTCCTCGACCACAGCTTTTCGAGTGCAGACCACGCTCCTTTGCCTCCTCCAAGTTTCTCAGTGAGGGGCTCCTCCCCCCCACCCCCCAACTCTCCTCTATTCCATCAGGATTGCCCCCGTGCCTCCCTTGCCACATCCTCCAGCGGGGTCTGCAACGACGATGGCCTCCAACAAAGGTACTCGACCCCCCCAACCAAAGGCAAATCAATAAACTGTTGTGGGGCCGCCGGAAAGTCAAGACCTGTTCGCGGACACTGTGCAGGAAGAGTAACGCCGAACACCCCAAATTGGATTGAACAGTTCAGCCGCTCCTCTACGAGCTGCTATGCTCTCCACTATGGCGGTCTGACTCCGCTATCAGACTGACGGTGTAAATCAGACCATCTTCCTCAGAATCTCACTGGCCTGAAGCACAATCCACTTTTTACCTCATCTACGTTCCGACTTCTATGTATCCTTTGTGCTTTTTCCTCCACCGGGTCCCCATACCCGTTGTTGTTGCTCGACCTAGTCATATCGCTGTTGAACTCCTCCTGCTTGTGAGAGGGTCTCCCTCTCGGAGCCCACAATGAGGGAGGGCACTTGGCCCCGGGGGTCGTTCCACAGGTGCTGTGGAGTACTGATCGGTAAGCCTGCAGTCATCGGAACTGGTTATATATATTGCTTCCCCCTATCAAGTGGTTTGCTGAATCCTCAATGATAGACTGAGCGGCGCTCTCTGGTGGGGTCCCTTAGCTCACACTAGACACCTTGAGACCCCGGGCACAGGATTGGCTCCCGTCTAAATCTTATCAATGACTTCTACCATGTGAATGCTTTTGTTTATGTTAGTTGTTTACGTGCACTAGATAACGTCATCCTACTATTGGCCGATGAGGGCATCCTTGGCTCTCCACACTCCTCTCTAATGTTCGGGGGGCGACAGGCACTCTGCCTAGTTGGGGAGTGGATAGTTCTAAGTCCGCGGGCAGGGACGCAGGGTGGGGGGTTGTTGGGGGGGTAACAGCAGGGGGGGAGGGACTGGGAGGGATGGGAAATGTTGGGAAGTTGAAGTCGAGACTACTAGGGTCTCTGTTCTTGTTCTTGCTTATTCATTGTAGAGGATTCTGGATCGTACCGGCGAGTTTTCACGGTTGGCCCCGCTTCTATGCTACCTTACACCATCACGGTCTGCATATTACTCGCACTTCGGCCCTGCTGGGCCCCTACCAGACTCTAGGGTGACCCACTCCCCTGGAATCCTATCCACCACACACCGTCCATCCGTGCACATTCTCACTTGTTTAGACCGGCATGATACCCTCTTCGATAACGTCCCTGACCATTATGACGAGGAACGTTAATGGTCTTGGCAATAAGATAAAAAGGGGGGTGGTAATGCAATATCTTAAACGCTGCTCTCCAGACCTGGTCCTCCTCCAAGAGACGCATCTCATGGGTAATGCATGCCGTGCGCTGAACCGAGGCGGCTATAAATTGCTTGTGCATGCCGGTTTCACCTCCGGATCTAGGGGCACCGGTATTCTGGTGCGCAAGAGTGTGGCCCTGACATGCACAAAAACGCGGGCTGATCCCTTCGGTCGATATGCAGCGATAGAGGCCACCTGGGAAGGCAAACCACTGAATATTGTTTCAGTCTACATCCCTCCAGCCCTGGGCACTGCTGCACTCCAGACCATGCAACACCTACTGCTCGATCTTCCACAGGGACCCCTGCTCATTGGGGGGGATTTTAATATGACAATGGACGATGCCGTAGACGGACACCCCCACCGTCCCTCACACAAGTCCTGTTCAGACCTATCTAACTTTGCACACTTGATGGGGCTCGAGGACCTTTGGCGCCGCTCTCACCCTCGCACGTCCTACTATATGCACTACTCCAACGCTCACAATAGCAGCTCTCGTATAGACTACTTATTCCCACCCACTACTGATTTACAATTCTTCCGCCATCCGGAGAGGCTCCCCAGAGGGATCTCCGACCACTCCCCCCTCACGATACAATTCACACATCACCGCCCGAGGGTGCGCGGTCCCATTATAATCGCGCCCTGGCTCTTAAAAATCCCTGACATACACGATAGCCTGCTTGCACACACCGAGTACTACTTCGCCGAAAATTTGGGGTCTGTACCTTCGGCCACAACAATATGGCAGGCATACAAAGCAGTAATCAAAGGTTCAGCGCTAGCCCTTAAGACCGGTTACCTCCGTAAACAAAATGAACAATTGTTACATATAGAGGCAGACTTGCTTAACCTGGAATCCCTCCACAACGCGCACCCCACAGACGAGATATCGGCCCGCCTGCAAGCGAAACAAATAGAGTATAGGGCACTGGCCCTTGAAAAAGCGCTAGCCAAACTCCTCAAAATCCGCCACCGGGTTTATGAGCTGGCGGACAGAGCGGGTAAGATGATCGCCTGGCTTGAGAAACGTTGGATCCCGGAATTAACCCTTCCAGACCGCTCTACTGTCACGGACCCGAGCGAAATAGCAGAGGCTTTTGCCACCCACTTGGGGGGGGGGGTCTATACCGCCAGAGCCCACTATGGTGGGGAGGAATCCAAATTACTCTTAGCCGAAATGAGCCTCCCCACTCTCTCTGAGTCCGAGATGCAGGAGCTCGAGGCTGACCTCACAACTGAGGAAGTTCGAAATGCCTTATTCTCTGTTAACTCCGGCAAGGGGCCCCAATGGCGTCCCTATTGAGTTCCTGAAGGGCATGGCGAGCGAGATCCTTCCGCATCTCAAAGCGATGTTCGAGGACAACTGCGGCATAGGCTGCTTGCCGCAAGACCAGAGATTGGCCTCGATCGTGGTTATCCGTAAGCCTAATAAGCCGGCTGCTGACTGCAGCTCTTACCGACCTATCTCTCTCATTAACGCTGAAGTAAAGGTCCTTGCCAAGCTCCTAGCCACTAGACTCATGACCGTTCTCCCCGCCCTGATACACGAAGATCAGTCGGTCTTCCTCCCAGGTCGCAACACTGCGCTCAATCTCCGCCGTGTCCATAATGTCATGAGTAGGATACCACACCTCCGGGAAGACGCAGTTATCCTTTCCCTGGACGCAACACTTACCTTCGATTCTATCGAATGGTCCTACCTCTTTGAAGTACTCCCTCGTTTTGGTTTTGGCCTTAAATTTATACGGGGGGTTCGGCTACTCTACACCGATCTCTGGGGGCAGGTCTATGTCAACGGTCATACTTCCAGGCGCTTTCCCCTTCACAGAGGTACAAGGCAGGGGTGCCCGCTATCCCCTTTGCTGTTCACCCTCACGCTGGAACCCCTAGCTCACTGGATTAGAACCGATAATTCTATCCGAGGCTTCCGATGGAGTGCTGACATAGTCGATAAGATTTCGCTATACGCAGACGACATTCTAATATATCTCTCCTCCCCCAGGTCCTCCCTAAACAGTCTGCTACACGTGATTACTAACTTTGGCAAATACTCTGGCTTCTCCATTAACTGGTCGAAATCAGTGCTATATGTTCTCCATGGTCCACCCCCCCTCTCCCGAGAGGCTACTCAGTCGAAATTGCCCAAGATGGTTTTAAATATTTGGGGATTTTTGTCACCCCGGACCCCCACCTGTTCCATGACCGCAACCTTAAAGGCCCACTCCAGAGACTCCATACAGACGTATCACATTGGAGGTCGCTTCCCCTTTCTCTCCCCGGCAGAGCCGCCCTATTTAAAATGCTTGCGCTCCCTCGGTTCCTCTATGCTCTACAAAACTGTCCGTTTCCGATACCAGACTCCTACTTTAATTTGATCGAAGGCGACCTCCTCTTCCTTCTGTGGGATGGCGGCTCCCCCCGCATTGCCCTCATCTCTCTCACGCAAGGATGGTATCACCCTCCCTAACATCCGTCTCTACTATTGGGCAACCAAATTGGTCGCCACCAATTCATGGATCTACAGCACACCTACAAACCCTGCCTTCCACTTGGAAAAATACCAGACAAGCTGTGGCGGTTACCTCGAAGCTCTATACGGCAAACACTCCCGTACTCGTTATATAGGCCCAATGTCCCACACGCTATCCAAATGGCACCGCGCAAACAAGCGGCTCGGGTGGGCTGACACCTTCACGCTATCCACCCCACTCTGGACCTCGTACAGACTAGGCACCCTTTGTCATTGTAGTGGCTTTGATAAATGGGACACAATAGGCATATCCACTATTGGCGACTTACTCCGCAGGGGCACACTACTGACGTTCAAAGACCTCCAAAACACATACAACCTGGCGACTTCTGAGACCTTCCGCTACCTCCAAATTAAACACGCCATACTCTCCAACATCCCAGATCTCGCCTCCCTACCACAATCCTCACCCCTCGAGGATAGACTCTTGTCCGAACCCCTTCAAGCTAAGGCGATCTCACACACGTACCGTAAATTGTGCAACAACATGCCAAATTATTTTCACCTCCTCCGGGCCAAGTGGCAGACTGACATTGGCAATATGGAGGATGCGGAATGGCAGTCTGCATTGATGTCCCCGCGAGAGTCGGCCATTAATCATAGATTCCGCTCGATACAATTGAAAATATTACACAGGACTTACATGTCGGGTCCCCTCTTAGCCAAAATAGGCCGACGTCCATCTGACCTTTGCCTCCGTCAATGTGGCTCTACGGGCACTTCTATCATATCCTGTGGGAATGCCCGGCAGTCCAAGACCTTTGGAACCGCGCTGTCCTGAAAATGACTGATGCCCTCGGGAAACCGGTCCCTCTGTCTCCCAAATGTGCGCTTCAAGGTTCACCCCCCCCCTGTTGCTAAAGTTCCGTCATTGGATCAATCGTAAGAAAGTAAATAAAAATGACTATTTTATTTCCATGACATTAGGGGCCATTGTTCTTTCTTCACTTCCAGTATGTTGCATCCGTAATCAAAGTGAATTTGAAGATTTTTGACAATCCTGCCGACTGCCATCCTGTTTGACAATTGATTAACCCACTTTGGGAAAGTGGCTGTCCTTCCTCTGGCATCAGATTAATAGAACTATGCTACTCATTCTAAAAGTACCCCTGGTGTTCATAACACATGTACAAACATGTTAGTGCATAGGCCCACAGTACAGAAAATCAAACAAGGTAGTAATATAGACTTATTTGAGCTTTAAACTTATAACCACCTGGTCTCTGGTTTGGTGATCAGCTTTTGTTTTTGGCTTAACTTTACAGTTGGTGAATGTTTCTTTAACTAAACATAGATGTGGGATCTTATCACTCACCTTGGAGGAAGGGTGCTTCTCTGTTGCCAACAAACCATCCTCTGTAACAGAGTACCACCTTTGAGCCCGAGAGCCTCGTTCACTAGCAAGTCTCCTACTTCACCTGAGCCTAGTGCGCTGTCTTCTCATAGCTCTCTGGGAAGTGTGTCTTGTTAAGACTGCACATGGTGTAGATTAAGTCATTTCCATAACAAAGAGGTTCTTCATTCCTTCCCCTTTCCTTTTCTTTTAACATTCAGGCCACTTTTCCTTCCTAAGCGGTGTTCTTTTGTGTCTACTCTTCTAGGAGCCCCGCTGGGCGGGTTTGGGGGAGGCACGATCACCCGTGGCTGGCGGGGAGAGTTCTGTCGATGGCAGCTCAGTCCAGGAATATATCATTACGAAACAGTCATAGAAGATCAGGTAAGGATATGGTTCCCCACCCTCTATGATACCCATTGTATATACTTTATGCTTTGCCACCAACTACCTGCTTAAGTCTGCATAGGAGAACTCCTAGTGTATGCGATATCCTGTGACTGACCACATTCCTTCCATGTTACGAATCCATGAACTCCTCATTCGTTAAAGCTAAAGCTGCCACTTCAAAAATGCTGCTCTTTTCATTAGAGCCAGGGCCTCAGCAGGATTTTGTACGATACGCTCAAATCCCTGCTACTGCGTTAATCCTTATATTCAGCGATTCTACACCATTCCCTTCAGCCAGCGCTCTTACTTTACACTTTACCAGGCAGCTTCCTGTGCCTTCCCAGCTGTAGAGCCTAGTCTTACTTTACACCTTACAGGGAGCTTCCTTTGCCTTCCCAGCACTAGAGCCGTGTCTCTTACTTTACAGGCAGCTTCCTGTGCCTTCCCAGCCGTAAAGCCGAGTTTCTTACTTTACACTTTACAGGCAGCTTCCTGTGCCTTCCCAGCCGTAAAGCCGAGTCTCTTACTTTACACTTTACAGGCAGCTTCCTGTGCCTTCCCAGCTGTAGAGCGTAGACTTACTTTACACCTTACAGGTAGCTTCCTGTGCCTTCCCAGCCCTAGAGCTGTGTCTCTTATTTTACACTTTACAGACTGCTTCATGTGCCTTCCCAGCCTACCAGCCTTAGAGCCGGTTGTTTTACTTTACACTTCACAGACAGCTTCCTGTGCCTTCCGAGCCCTAGAGCCGAGTCTCTTACTTTACAGGCAGCTTCCTGTGCCTTCCCAGCCGTAAAGCCAAGTCTCTTACTTTACACTTTACAGGCAGCTTCCTGTGCCTTCCCAGTTGTAGAGCGTAGACTTACTTTACACCTTACAGGTAGCTTCCTGTGCCTTCCCAGCCCTAGAGCTGTCTCTCTTACTTTACACTTTACAGACCGCTTCATGTGCCTTCCCAGCCTACCAGCCTTAGAGCCGGTTGTCTTACTTTACACTTTACAGGCAGCTTCCTGTGCCTTCCGAGCCCTGGAGCTGAGTCTCTTACTTTACACTTCACAGGCAGCTTCCTGTGCCTTCCGAGCCCTGGAGCTGAGTCTCTTACTTTACACTACAGGCAGCTTCCTGTTTCTTCCCAGCCCTAGAGCCGAGTCTCTTACTGTATACTGTATGGCCAACTCTCCTGCGCCATCCTCAACCGCCAGTCCTAAAGCCGAGTTTAGGAAGCTGGCGTTCTAGAGGATGCTGCCACTAGGTGGTTATACCGTGCATAGAGTTCAGGGGTTCCCCAAAAATGTACAGGGCTCAATGCAAAACCCAAATTGCTCTATTAATGGTAGTGTGGGCGAGCTGTCTTAGGCTTGACACAGAGGAGTGTAAGACACTTATTGCTCAACATTGATCAACAATGGAGACATGACTCAAAAAGTAGAGCCACTGAAATTTTATACAAATATCTGAATAGTTCAATGTTATCCTATGGAGGAAAACAATCATGCTGATCCACAGGTAAGTATCACACTTACATTTCTTCTAGACCAAAGGTCAGCAAGGGGCAAGGGTCAGGTGAGTTCCAAAACTGCACCACCAGTGGCACAGGGCCGGCCGGGTGGACAGGTCAAAATCGGAGTTTGTCCCTTTCGCCCTAATGCATTTAAAAAGAGACTGGGGTTGCTCGGAGCCACACTGCTTGCAGTTAAGTAACTCATTTGCAGGGGCCAAGCTTTAGGATTTAGAGCAAGCACGGGGGCACAGATCAGCACCAAACATACACAATCAGCGGCACAGAGGCGGCCGGGTTCAGGGTGCAAATTTGACGTCGGGGGCCCAGTGCTCGTTAATGGAGACTTTGCTTTTGACAAACAGGCTGCAGGATTCGGAGGTTGCAGGAGGGAGACCAATTAATAGAGGTAAGAAGAGATGTAGGGGGTCATTGGGGCACTGTTGATTCGGCTCACCAAGGCCCAGGGGCTTCAGGTGCAGGGGTGCTTTTAGATGTTGGAGCCTTCTTACGGGAGCCGCTCTCGGTCAGGAGGATCCTCTGGATTCAGGTTGCAGAGAACGTTGTGGTGTCCAGGAGCGGTCAGCCAAAGCTGGACTTGAGGCCCGGATCGCTGGGGAACGTGTCCTGGGTCGATGGGCCACCTGTACATGGGTTGGAGACATCAGGTGCAGAGTGAGCTGTACTCGTGGGTCCACAGGCACCGGAGTCCTTTTATCTCGTTTCTGGTAGTTGCTGGCTTCAGGACAGGCGTTGTCTTCTTGCATGGTCTTGGAAGCTGGAGACAGGCCTAGTAGTGTTCAGGCTTTGCTTCACGTCGTCGTCGTCGTCTTTGTTCTTCTTCATACGTTGCATATAACTTGTTTCTAGGTCTGGAAACATTTAACGTGGAGTTTTAGGGGAGTAGCAGGTAGGACCAATGTGCATCTTACCAGGGGTGACTACACCTGCTTTTATGCCACCCATTTGTGAAAGAAAGCATAGATCTAGCCCTAATTGGAGGAGTCCCCTCGTCTTCTAGATGGAGGGGACTGAAAAGCGTGCTCAGCTGCGCCTCCTTGACCTGAGGGGTGGGGTTGGCAGAGGTGGGCACACCTCTTAGCCTTTCTAAGGTTTCCCGACGGTTTTCCCGCCCAAAGTAGTGGTGTAAACTATGGGCTGCCATCTGGTGCTAGCAGCAAAGTTTGGGGGTCTTATTACAGAGGCGGCAGGCCTTTGAAGCTTCCCCTTCGAACGCTGGGCCCATCCTGGGGGAGGAGGTGTGACACCTCTGCCCACAATGTGCTTTGATTCTTGTCTCAGAGTGCAGGGGCTCCCTACCCCGGGGTCCAGAAACATGTCTGTGTGTGGCAGGCTGCCTGAAGCCAGTCAGTACCCACACCAGGGTTGGTAACCTCTGAGGTGCCCTCTGAGTACATGTTACAATAAATCCCACACTGGCATCAGTGTGGGTTTATTGTGAGGAGTAGTTTGGCTTCATTGAACACAGCAGTGCTTGGCAACATTGTGGGGCTGTGGAACTAGAGTTGTCAGGTTTCCATCCCATGTCCTTTCTATGGCTTTTATGGCACGTTATGCCTGCACCACGCCATGCATGCTGCAGTAGCAGTCTGCATGGCCTAGGTGAGTAGTCCCTTGGGACCCTCTTCAGTCCCATTGCCCTTGGCAGCCAAGTACAGTTTACGAGGGACTTACAGGGGGGCTGAAGGGCTAATTGAGGAATAGTTTTTTTAAGGGAAGAAGCTCAGGGGACCTGATTGTCAGGGAACCTGTGCACTACAGTCGAAACCACATCAATGTAGTGGGAAAAAGTGGGGACTCTTTCTCACATTGAGGCTCCTACTTTACCATTTTAAGCCAGATCTCCTATGCCATCCCTTCCTCCCAGCCCTAGAGCCGGTGCTGTTAACTTTATACTTAAGAGCACCAGTTTCCTGTGCCATTTCTACCAACCAGCCTTAGCGCTGATCTCTTACCTGCTACTTTTTCAGCTATCACTCCCATAGTTCTACTAACGGCCTGGATACTTGCAAGTAGCCCCACTTTCACCACTGTCCATGGAAGGTGCTTCTTGTGATGAATTCACCCATGAGAAAATTGCTTGTCTTATGAACTCTCACATTTTTTGTCTAGACCTTGCTCCACAAAGGCTGATGTGACCACTCAGCCACTGTCCCTCTCTGTGCTCGCCCAGAAGTGTCTCTCTTGCATAGGTTTCCTGCAGCACACCCTGCCTCATATTTTAAGGACAGGAGACTGGTACCAAAGACTGCAGGATGTGTACTGCTCCCATCACTTGGTTGATACCTGTAGCCGTCGTGCATTGCCTTTCAGGAAGACATCTCATACTATTTTCACCAGTGGAAAAGCATTTCAGTGACTGTTGTCGACCTCTCCGCAGCTTTTGACACAGTCTCCCACACTACCCTCATCGCAACACCTCATGAAGTGGGTATCCAACGTGAGTCCCCCAAGGATCATCTCTCATCCTGACCCTATTCAACTTCAGCGTGGCCCCACTGGCAGACCTCATCATATCTCATGTCATCAGTATTCTATCATACATAGATGATACTCAACTCATACTTTCCCTGTCTGACAAGACCCCCGCAGTCAAAAACAGCTTCTCGAGATGCATGTCTGTGGTTACAACCTGGATGAGTTCCAACTGCCTAAAGCTCAACACGGACAAGACCGAAGTGGTGATCTTTGGAAAGAAGATCTAGGCATGCTGGCCTGCAGACCTCGGCCCCACACCAGTCCACACAACGCCCATGCCAGGAACCCTAGGAATCATCCTTAATGACAAGTATGCATGTCCAGATAAACGTGTTGACCTCCACCTGCTTCCACATCATGGGGATGCTGCAAAAAATCTTCAAGTGGCTCCCGCAAAAAAACAGGAAAACAGTAACAGAGGCTCTGATTATCAACACACTCTGCGCAGAGATCACCAAACTAGTCCTGAGCAGGCTCCAAACCATCCAGAACATGGCACCTAGACTTACTCCATCTACTTGGCTGTACCCACATGTAACACCACAAACCACTGCACTGGCTTCCCATACACACTTGCACTTGATTCAAACTGCTTACACACATATACAAAACATTACACCTACCTCAATAGTAGCATACACTTCCACCACCGAGACACCGCCGATCCGCAGGATTCTCACTAGCGCTCTATTTCTCACCTTGCCCCCAAAGTCTGAAACTATCTGCCACAGCACATCAGAACCTCCTGATCACTTCTCTAGTTATGCAGGAAGCTGAAGACCTGGCTCTTGGAGTAACCACCACGTGGTGGGCACAGCCTACCTATCTGTAAGCGCCTGGGTACACTCTAGGGTGATTACTGCGCTATACAAATAGGAATAACATGTAGTACTTAGTTTGTAATCCGAAAGTAAGTCTGTCTTTGTAGAAGATGGACCAAAGGTGCTTGGACCTAGTTGCAGGGATGACCCACAGTTAGCAGCAAGGAGTGCTGTCCGATTGAAAAACATGGAGAAGTACCCTCATTTAGGACAATTCATTCGAACCTCGCCATACTAGTTTGGCACTTACTCACAACTGTTCCTCCAGGTGTTGGCTAGCTTTTCTCAACTATTTTTAGAGTCTCCTTCAGGGCGTTGTTACTCAAATGCATTCTTATATCTATGTCAGGACCAAAGCAAAACCGCAGAAATGGACTACCGGTCGTTTATCTTCATTTCTGGTTGCTTAAAGCATTTTCTTTTCGTGCAAGCCGAGGCTTAGCCTCCTCTCTTTGTTAGCTAGGACATATACTACAGTCGTTGTTACATTTTCCTCTGAAAGTGTATTTTCTGGGCACAATATACAGTCTTGCTTGAAGCAGCCTAAGGAAAGCTAATTGTTGTTTATTGAAGTATTCATATACCTTAGTTTGTCTACATGTGGCTGCCTTTGTTACTATCATCCGGCTGAGAATAGATTGCAGAGTACACGTCCGTTTGCACATATAAATCTCAGCATTGAACTGAATCAGCCAGTGTTTTGAAATAGGCATTAAACAGAAGATGTGACTGCACAGAGCCTTGAGTTTTTGCAACAGGAAACACAAGAGCTGCTCTTACGGTGTGGAGAACATATCTCTAATGGGACAGCAAGAAGCCCATAGGCCTCCAATAAGAAACTGTTGCCCATCTGTATCCTGCAATCAAAGGTGGACAGCTGACCTTGAAACTCTTCTCCCGAGGGTCTTGAGGGTAGCATGGGGTGGCCGGTAGAGGAGAAGAGGTGAAGAGTCATGAAGTTCACATTTTACATCGCCAACTGGGGATCAGATCTTGAGTGTTGATAATAAAGTCTCAAATACTTTAGAATTAGGTACTCGACGTCCAGATAACACAGAGAAGAGCATTACCTTACATATTCTACATCCCAGCAGACTATTTATGCAGGGATTATTTTGTTTACATGGAGCTGGATCAAGGCCAGTAGATGAGATCTGAACACGAGAGGAGCAATGCAGTGGATCCTTCCGCAGCTGCAGAAGTTTCACCGTCTGGTTCCTCTGATCTTGGATTAACTAGTCTGGTGGATTTTTCACTGTAATAGCAGCACTGATTCCTTGCACCCTGCTCCTTACCTTTTAACTTCACTGCACTCATTTTACTTACAAAGCCGAGAATTGACACCACCGGGAAGCACAGCATACCTTGTGCTGGTTGGTTGGAGGGGAACCAATTGGGAGGAACAGGGCAGAGTCACTCAGAGCTCCAAGCTCATGAAATGCCGGCCACAGTGCGAGCATGCAGAGGATGCACGCAGCAAGCGCACTAAATGCAAGGTGGATTGTGTGCGTCTGTTCCGCAGCCAGTGCCTGCCACTATGCCCAGATAAAAATGGGTTAACCCCTTTCCCTCCCTAGTCTTAGGAGACAACCCTCTGTCAAGTGTCACATATGGGACTCAGTGTGATTAATGGGCCATTTATCATGCATTGGTTGCAGGGACGAGTTTGGTTGTCTCATAGAGTCGTCCCTGGATGCCTTTCATTCACCAATATCATCCAAGACGTCTCTTGGGCTAATCAACTTGTGTTCTCAAAGCAGACACACACACACAATGTATTACTTATTTAGTTACAGATGATAAACTGGATTTCTTTTTTATCACAGAAACCTGACCTTGGTGCAACCCTGATATAGCAGTACACCCTGGTTATACAATTGTTACTAAGGAAAGAACTGTATGCAAATTTCTCCCCAACGAATTAGTTTGTTATAACTTTTATACATTTTTAAAACCTTTTTTAGCTTTGTACTAATATGAACATTTTTTAAAAGTACTTGTAACTGAACTTTATCGTATAATATTTGTGGTCCTCAGTAGAGTACCAAAACAAATAAATAAACTTGAAAACTTGAAACTAAGGAAAGAATAGAAGATAGCGATGGTGGGGGGTAGCCATCTTATCTTGAGACGGCTTTCAAAGCGACTCCTTTGACATGGTCACCCTTAAAGGAGCAGAATCCTAGGCTTCTGCCTTAAGATTAGCGCTTTTAAATAATTTGCCGGATGTCTACTCTACCAACCTCCAGGCCCCAGCGATAGCTTGTTGTCTGTGGTAGGAGAAGCACTCACCCCCATGGTAGTCCGCTATGCCAATTTCTAAGTGTTAGAAGATTTCAGTCTCCATTTCGATGACCAAATAACTCTGAGGCCAGCTCCCTTCTGGATATCTTAAAAATATTAGGACCCCCCAATTTATATGCCCTCTGTCAAACTTATGGGGCCACACTTTTGACTGGATTTATACCAATCACTCTAGCCTGTCACAAGGTGCACCCATACCTCAGTCGTGGACAGATCACTGCCCTATCCCATTCGACATAAATATCATGGCCAAAAACTCTTTCCTTTGTAAAACAGATCACTTATCATTCACTCACCGGAAATGGGGCAGAATGAAATCAAATCCAGTGCTTATTCCCCTGCTATCCACAAGTGCCCTGACACGTAAACTAAATTTGCCGAAAAATATAAATTATTTCAATAGCTGGATTACTGACGCATTGGATTTTGCAACAACCTTCCCCCCGGAAATGGCCAGCCTAAACATTCCCAGCTCTGGACCTCCCCAGCACTACGTAAACAGAAGCACCAAACCAAACACTATGATGTAAATGGTGCCTGTCCTACAGCATGGACGACTTGTTTTGTTTGAGAGGCTCTGACAATATACCATGCATTGATTAAAACAGAAAAATCCTTTTTAACCATTAAAATTGAAGAGGCAAACCAGTGGGAGGAGGGAAGGAGCCTGTCCCTGGTTGGCTGGGTGCCCCCATCCTCAAGATGGGGGGGGGGACTCAAGGTTGTGCTTCACCTCGTCTCCCCCACCTGAGGGGTGAGGGTGGCAGAGGTGGGCACACCTCTCTTCCTCACTTGTTTTTCCTGCCGGTTCTCCCGCCCAAAGTGGGGGGTAGAACCAGTGGGGACCAGTTGATGAAAGTAGCAAATGGTCTGGAGAGGCTCACAAAGGCGGCATGCCTTTGAAGCTTCTCATTTGTGAACCTTGTAGGCTGCGCATTGTTTCAGACCCCCAAGAGCAGCAGCTCTCGACCCAGGGTTCCAGAAACATGTCTGGTGGTGGCAGCCTAGGCAGCCACTCAACTCAGTCAGGTCACTAGAAGTTGGTCGAGTTTCAGGGGGCATCTCTAAAATGCCCTCTGTTAAGCATGTTACATTAAATCCCACACTGGCATCAGTGTGGGTTTAATGTGCTGAGAAGTTTAATACCAAACTTCTCAGTCTTCAGTGCAGCCATTATGGTGTTGTGGAGTTCGTAATGACAAGTTCACAGCACCTTATACTCTTAATGGCAGCACTGCACTTACAATGTCTAGGAATGGACTTAGACACTGTAGGGGTCAGGGCTCATGCACCTGTACCCTCCCACTGGTATAGGGCACCCAGCTAGAGGGGTGACTGATCTATGCCAGGGCAGTGGGTGTAGGCATGGCACACAGGGATGTGTGCCATGTCGACGCTTCACTTTGTTCTGCACCAAGACACGCAGCCTGCAAAGGCAGTGTGTGTGTGGAGGTAAAGGACCTCTAAGGGTGGCACAATAAGTGCTGCCCCCTAAGAGGTCTTCCCTGGTCACAGTGCCCTGGGTATCTGTGATAACATTTACATGGGGCTGCCCTGTGGCCAGAGATGCCAATTGGGTTCGTTTTGGGGAAAGAACGCAGGCCCTGGGAACCTGATTGGCAGGGACCCAGAGCACATCAAGAAAAAGTGCATCGCAATTGTATTCTGGCAAAAAGTGTGGGGGTTTCTCCAACAGAAACCCACTTTCCTACAGGTGCCCACCCACCTCCCCTGGTACCTGTACTTGTTGCAGTAACCTCTTACTTAGATACGTGCATTCATAGACCTCTCCTTTTACTACTCTTGCAAACTCCAGTTACCACCCTCTGGGGGAAAACAATCTAACAATGGAGTCAATGCCCAAGCGCACTATCACCGAAAAGAGGAGTCACCTTACCTCGTGACTAGGAAAGCCTTCTTGGAAGAAAAACAAGGTGCAAACATCCGGACCCAACACTAGGTGGCGATCTATACATAGCATATGACTCTACAGCTCTATATGGCAAGAACAGATTCATACTGGGTAAGTAGCATTTTCCATATATATAATGCATACCTCTGATATAACGCATTGCAGCAGCAACTAAAGTAAATATATATATATCTACGTGTGGGCATGTATGTATATATGTATGTATGTGTGTGTGTGTGTGTGTGTGTATATGTATGCGTGTGTATGTATAATTTATGTGTGTACATATTTATATGTGTGTGTGTATATATGTGTGCATATATAAAAAATATATTTATATGTGTATGTGTGTTTGTACTTTCATTGTTGCTGTCATGTGTTACATTACTCACGCTCCATACGGAAATACAAATTTTGGAATGAAAAGCAATCCTCACATGACAGGTTATTACCTACTGGCGGTCGCCAGTAGGTATATATAGTTAGGATTTTTTCTCTATGGGATTTTTGAAAATTCTATGTCTAATAACTTTGGCGTTTGTGGACGGAATTGGCTGAAATTTTCAGGAAAATGGCACATTTTGTTTCTGAGCAGCCCCTGAAAATTGGGGGGGGGGTTCGTCCAGGGGGGGTCGAGAAAAAAGGGGGGTCCCAAAACGTGTTTTTAACATTGAGTTTTCCATAGGGCGGTTGGCCTCACTTTTAGCCCGAACGGCTGAATGGATTTGCACGAAACTTGGCAAAATTGTAGGGACTGGTAGCCCGATGTGCCTTTTGTAGGTCTCAATATATGTGCTACAGTGGATTTTGAGAAATTAACGTTTAAAAAAAGATATATATCTGTAACAGCGGACCGGGCAGCGCTCCAGTACGCGTACTTTTCGCACAACGGAGCTTTGTGAAGCGAAGCTGATTGGTTCTCCGGCGTCTGTAAACATTCCAAACAGTCCGTAGCGGCCGCCATCTTGTCTCTCGGTAGGATCGAGAGACAAGAGGAGGCCAAAGCGAAGGGGCAAATGACCATAAGGGGGCATAGTAGATCCTCCTTGACCTCTTAGGTTTGATGTGGAGGTTTTAAAAGGGCCCCGCGAGGCAAAAAAAAAATAATAATAATAATAATCGAACGGCTGAATGGATTTGCACGAAACTTGGTAAAATATTAGGGACTGGTAGTCCGATGTGCCTTTGCTAGGTCTCAATATATGTGCTCCAGTGGATTTTGAGAAATTAACGTTCAAAAAAAGATATATATCTGTAACAGCGCTCCGCTTCGCGGAGATAAAATTATATCTGTATTACCTAGCTGTTGCTAACACCAGTTAGCGACGGCTAGTAGGAGATAGCGACCATCTTGGGCCCCACTTTGCATGTGAGTGATATTTATCACTAATGACAGGCAAAGTGGGCATGCCAAGATGTTAGCGACTGGAAACAGTCGCTAACATCGCTATCTCCTATTATCAACTTTTGGAAATATTCGCGATAAGCGCGAATATCTCCAAAAGCTAGCACCTGCCCTGAGCAGTTCTAAGGCATGTTATCCAATGGGAGGTGGATAACATGGCTAAGAGCATTAGCTCGGTAATGCATGAATATCGCTGAGTTTTCAGCGATATTAATGCATTGCGGTCGTTTTTTATCGTATTTGCGATAAACCTTAATAATAGCAAGGTTTATCTGCGATAATTTCTGACGATGCTTAGCGGTAAAAAAATCGTTGCTAAGCATCGTTAGGGATAAATATCGCTTAACTTTGGTAATATGCCCCAACGTCTGTTAACGTTCGATTCGAAGGAAATCAGGAAGTGTTGAAAAACATTGTCTGCGCCATCTTGCCTTTTTTCAAATGCCACACTTTTGTCGTGCACGGCAGTCATTTTAGATGCCTTGACCAGACCCACTCTGTGCACGCTGTCGATCCTTAGCATGACTCCCCACCCTCGCAAGCATCTCCCCCAGGCAGTGGTCACCCCCGCTCTCTGTCTTATGCATGGGTAATAAACCACCCCCCATCTGCGCTGCTCTTCCCTGAGAATCACACCCTGTGCCCGCCCGACACCTCCCTTTCGCCCTATTCACTACCGCACCCTCTGACACTCCTTTTCCTCTGTGTCCGATTGTCCAGGCCGGTCCTAGGGTATCAGCTAGCCCTGCAGATGTAGTTTATGGCCCCAGCTGTAAAGAATCACCCCTCTTCAAAGGAGTTATAGTAGATCAAGGCCCACACTCGATGAGATCCGTCACAGCAGACAGCAGAAAACCATCCTGTATTGTGATTGGGGAGGGGACCGAGCCTGAAGCGGAAGATTCCAGGGATGACTCTTTGTACATCAAAGTTTTTACAATTATGTGTCACATTAAAAATATATAGCACTCCAACAAAGTAGTAAGATGATAAAACTTTAATAACTTATAAATATATACAAGAAAACAAAAACAGTAATAACATATAAACATTTTTAGGGAAAAACAACGAAGTAGCGGTCGGCTGTGCGAATAGTCCCAACGCAGCACAACGTCCAGATTTCTGGCGTGGGGCGTCGCGGGGGGTGGGTCATCAGTAGCAAACTGTTGTGCGAATAGTTCCAAGGCAGCAGAACGATGGCACCAAGGTGATGTCCAGTAAGTTGCCGCACTGGTTTTGGTATCCTACAATGCTGCTCCGAATAACGGCGTGGGGCGCCCCGGGGGAGGCGGCGTGAACGGGCCTCTCCAGGTGGAGTGTCATCTGTTGTACTGGGGCGCCCCTTTACCGTTTCAGTTGCCATTCAGTCCGTTTTTGGTCCACTGTGTCAAAAGCCGCAATTCAGCTGAGTTGCGCCCACTCTTGCGGTGCAGCGATAGGTGGCTGTCACAGGACTCTCAAAATGGCGGCAGGCTCTTTCCTTTTTGGGCCTGGTCCACTGAAATGGCCCTGGGACACCTTGGAAATCGGACGCTTGTCTGCTAGGTCTTGGACCCCATTCTCGAAAGCGTCCCCTCCGCCTTGAGGATTTATCAAAGGTTTTGGGGGCCCCCGACTCCTGTAGGCTTCTGGTGGGGAGCGGTTGCCATGATTGCTCGCGGAATGACCACGACGGAGCTACGAGATGGTGGTGCTCTCATGCTGAAGCCAGCTTCAGTCTGAAACATCCAGAAACAAGGTGGGGCTTTCATCGTTTGGGAAAAAAAAAAGTTTTCATCCAATGAAAAGTGTTGTTTTTAGGTCATATGATCAAGCCTTCCATCATTAGGAAACCAAAAGTAAAATGAACCAATGAAAAGTTTTATAAACAAGTCACATGACCTGTTATGCGGCATAGGGTATAAAATGCGGAGAAAATACGTTGGCACGTGAGTTTGCGTCAGTAGCGGACCGATGTGCGAATAGGCCGAAGGCAGCACAACGCGCCAAGATCCGGATGGCACCGAGGTGGTGTCTAGTAAGTTGCCGCACTGGTGTGGCCATCCTACAATGTTGAAAGTCGGCGTGGGGCGCCCCGTTGGCCTGTGAGATGGCGGCAGTAGCGGACCGATGTGCGAATGGGGCCAAAGGCAGCGCAACAATATTTTCGGAATAGAAGACACCACAAGGCGCTGAGATGCCAAGATCCGGATGGCACCGAGGTGGTGTCTAGCAAGTTGTGGCACTGGTGTGGCCATCCTACAATGGTAAAAGTCGGCGTGGGGCGCCCTGTTGGCCTGTGAGATGGTGTCAGTAGCGGACTGATGTGCGAATGGGGCCAAAGGCAGCGCAACAATATTTTCTGACTGACACCACAAGGCGCTGAGATGCCAAGATCCGGATGGCACCGAGGTGATGTCTAAGTTGCGGACTGATGTGCGAATGGGGTCAAAGGCAGCGCAACAATATTTTCTGTATGGAAGATACCACTAGGCGTTGAGATGCCAAGATCCGGATGGCACCGAGGTGATGTCTAGCAAGTTGCTGTACTGGTGTGGCCATCCTACAATGGTAAAAGTCGGCGTGGGGCGCCCTGTTGGCTTGTGAGATGGTGTCAGTTGCAGACCGATGTGCGAATGGGGCCAAAGGCAGCGCAACAATATTTTCTGTATGGAAGATACCACTAGGCGTTGAGATGCCAAGATCCGGATGGCACCGAGGTGATGTCTAGCAAGTTGCTGTACTGGTGTGGTCATCCTACAATGCTGAAACTCGGCGTGGGGCGCCCTATTAGCCTGTGAGATGGCGTCAGTAGCGGACCGATGTGTGAATTTGGCAAAGGTAGCGCAAGAATATTTTCTGAATAGAAGACACCACAAGGCGCTGAGATGCCAAGATCCGGATGGCACCGAGGTGGTGTCTAGTAAGGTGCACTGGTGTGGTCATCCTACAATGCTGAAACTCGGCGTGGGGCGCCCCATTAGTCTGTGAGATGGCGTCAGTAGCGGACCGATGTGCGAATAGGCCGAAGGCAGCACAACGCGCCAAGATCCGGATGTCACCGTGGTGGTTTCATAGTTGAGAGGCACTTCATCTGCAGTGGGGCGCCGAGATCCGGATGGCACCGAGGTGATGTCTAGCAAGTTGCTGTACTGGTGTGGTCATCCTACAATGCTGAAACTCGGCGTGGGGCGCCCCATTAGCCTGTGAGATGGCGTCAGTAGCGGACCGATGTGCGAATAGGTCGAAGGCAGCACAACGCGCCAAGATCCGGATGTCACCGTGGTGGTTTCATAGTTGAGAGGCACTTCATCTGCAGTGGGGCGCCGAGATCCGGGTGGCACCGAGGTGATGTCTAGCAAGTTGCTGTACTGGTGTGGTCATCCTACAATGCTGAAACTCGGCGTGGGGCGCCCCATTAACCTGTGAGATGGCGTCAGTAGCGGACCGATGTGCGAATAGGCCGAAGGCAGCACAACGCGCCAAGATCCGGATGTCACCGTGGTGGTTTCATAGTTGAGAGGCACTTCATCTGCAGTGGGGCGCCGAGATCCGGATGGCACCGAGGTGATGTCTAGCAAGTTGCTGTACTGGTGTGGTCATCCTACAATGCTGAAACTCGGCGTGGGGCACCCCATTAGCCTGTGAGATGGCGTCAGTAGCGGACCGATGTGCGAATGGGGCCAAAGGCAGCGCAACAATATTTTCTGAAGAGAAGACACCAAAAGGCGCTGAGATTCCAAGATCCGGATGGCACCGAGGTGGTGTCTAGCAAGCTATGCAGTTGAGTTGTGTGCGCAACTGCGGCGAATAGGTCGAAGGCAGCATAACAATGTTTTCTGAATAGAAGACACCACAAGGCGTTGAGATTCGGTTACCACCGAGGTGATGTCTAGCAAGTTGCCGCACTGGTGTGGCCATCCTACAATACTGCTCCGAATAACGGCGTGGGGTGCCCGAAGGGGGGGGGGGAGGCGGCGTGAACGGGCCTTCCTAGGTGGAGGCTCGTCTGCTGTAGTGGGGCGCCCCTTTACCGTTTCAGTTGCCATTCAGCTGAGTTTCGGCTGCTCTTGATGCTACAGCGACAGGCGGCTGCAACAGGACTCTCAAAATGGCGGCCTGTTCTTTGGATTTGGGCCTGGTCCACTAAAATGGCCCTGGGACACCTTAGAACTCGGACGCTCGATTTTTTTTTTTCCTTTCCTGTACATGCAAAAAAAGTTAAATGCCCGGTACGTTACACGCTTCATCTGCCACGATGAACTCTCCAGAGGAACCGAAAAAAAATATAGTTATGGTAACTATACCATGCATCGTCATATGGAGAGGTGGCACCAATTAATTATAGTGCTGCATAAAAGAGAGATTTGGAGGAGAACCCCTGACCTGCTAGTACATTCATCAAAGAAGTGGCACTGACAGCATCAGAGGCAAGGGAAACGGTCCCAAATATTTAGAAGAACTTTGGAAAGATTAAAATGACATGTTTAGATTGTGGCAAATTAATTTCATGTGGACAGATGAGTGTTACTCTAATAAATACAGCATATGAACATCATCATAGTCGATGGTTGGTAGAGACATTTTGACTATATCCTGGACCTGCCCGTCCTCGCCCAAAATGGTGCCGGAATAAATGGGACTCGTAACTCCTTGTTGTGTACTGGTTGCAGAACCTTGAAATCACGAGATACGTATGCAGTTTTGAAGCACATGGCGGGCGGGCCGAGAATTGATTGAATATTTCGACATCCCTATTGATATTAAGTTCTGATGTGTTATTGATTACTGTACTATTGAAAGTTCGAATTAACGTCACCCATGGTACTTGCCCGCAAATGTATATCTAGATAATTTTATTGTAACTGGCCCTGTCGTATTTTAATTATAAAATGTACGTCCACTGATTCCGTAACTGTTAGACACCTTAGTTCTTGCAACCTAATGGCCCGCCCGTTACGTTCCTCTACAGTGTAAATGTCTACTCATCATATACGATTACAGTTTGCTCCGTGGCCGGCCCACGTGGTTATAGGCTCGTATTTGTATAATGAAATTTTCACAATAAAGGTTTTTAAAAGAAAACATGGTAGTAGTATATACATTGGTAAAGTTTTTAATAATAGTCACTGTTTTAGAATCATTAAAAGGCAAGTGAAATAAAGCAGACCAATTACATGAAGGGTAAAAGGTATAATACGAAGGAACGCAGTAAAGATAAATGGTCAAGGGCTGTTGTGTTTTCTATTCCTGCAACATAAAGTGATCGATAAGAATCTCATATTCAGGCGTATCGGCGACTAAGACAGCAGGTCGACCCTCTTTTGCTCAACGGCTCCGTCATGGGACGAAGAAACGCTCTTTTTCTCGAAAAAAGAATATATTTTACTTGCAGGACAGTTGTAAATTTTCCGGGAAAGTACATTAGCCTGGAACATTATAACATATATTTAAGAAAAAATAATGTTCGGAAGTAATAAAAAGCGTAATTTTTAGGTCATATGACCAAGCCTTTCATCATTAGAATAAGAAAAGTAAAATGAACCAATGAAAAGTTTTATTAACAAGTCACATGACTTGTTATGCTTACGTTACGCGCTGCGCGCCCCGGATGACTTCCGGATGCGCTAACGCGGCGCGTCATATGACGCATTACGCGACAACGCAGGTCCAGAATATAGTCAAAATGTCTCCACCAACCAGCGGTTGGAACACAACCCCTTTCAGCAGGCTAAATAGTTCTGTTAAATGACAACAGAAGGGACAGGCAACAAGAAACATCAGTCAAAGAGGGGAGGGCTAGTTCTTCTCTACCGGGTTACATTGGGGCGCTACCGGAACTGATCGAATTGGTAGTCTACAGTGTTTCTGGATGTTTCAGACTGAAGCTGGGGTTAGCATGAGAGCAGTACCATTTCGTAGCTCCGTCGTGGCCATTCCGCAACCAATCATGGCAGCCGCTCTTTATCGTTATTTTGGGCGGGGTGGGTGGCGGAGCCGAGCTGTTTTGCAGCCATCATTGTGTGGAGTTCAGTTCATTTCACTAGTTTTGTATTTGTCATGAGGGGTTGTTCCTAATGTTTCTATTTTAGCGAGGTCAAAAAGAGATCCCGTTAGTGGCCTACTGATTTTGCTCGATTCCTTTTCTTTTTTTTTTTACAATATTTTTCGTTATCTGCAAAGACTAAACAGAGTATTGCGGCTCTGTGTTTGTTTGTAAATAGAGAATGAACCAAAGAGAACCAATTCTAAAACAGTAAATACTTGGATAACAATCAATCAAATGGAGAGAGAAGCAGGCACGACGTATTACAACGGGGGCAAAGGCCTGCGTTAACTACCCTTCACTATGTGCAAAGAGAGAGTACTCCTAATAGAAATGAGGGGGGGGGCACCATTCAAAGCAGATCAGTGTGCATAAACACGAAAATGTTTTCACTTACCACGTACTTGACATTCGACAGCTTATGATATTTGCTATTAAAAAACCATTGAAATTCACTGAAAAAACCATAGGTTATAGACCATATATAGTTAGGAATTAGCATTTACAAAACCTTGAAAATTCACTGAAAAAACCATAGGTTATAGACCATATATAGTTAGGAATTAGCATTTAAAAAACCTTATTTTACTCACACAAAACCATTGAAATTCCATATATAGTTAGTTGCACTAACTATATATCGCGCACCTGCAATCCACTGCTGATGATGTCACATATTACATCATTCATGACATGGTCAGTGACATCACTGATGACATCACTGATGACATCTCAAATGACATCACTGATGACATCACTGATGACATCTCATTTGACATCAATGACCACATCACTGATGATATCATTCATGTGACAATACAATGCATCTCCTCACATTTTAATATAACCTCTGTTTCACCCAGTGTTAAATACAGAGTATAATTTTTGAAACCATTGACACACCAATACTAGTTACTACATATGTACTCGCTGATTCCTACGTCTACACACACATTCACTCATTCACCCATACAATCATTCATACATACAATCACTCATCTTTACAACACTATCATATGCACTCATACACCTATACAGACACTCACACTCTGCCACTCATCCATGGAGTTACTCACACACCTAGTCAGTCCTGTAAAGAATCAATCACACTTCCATTTTCTTGTCTATACAGTTAAACATAGAGCACCTTACATTTTCAAACATATACTAACACATACTTACTTTCTTATACAATCATTGATACAAGTACACATTGATCTGCACAGAGTCACACACCTCCCAGCCAGCCACACACACACTCAGTCTCCCATACAAATACTTGGACAATCAATCAATAACCCATATAGTTAATCATATAGCTACTGATCAACACATGCAGCAGTTTACAGAACAACAGACATAATGATGCACAAATTAAGACAGTTTAGTCACTAACCCATGCACTCAGTGAGACACATTTAATCACTCACTCATACATTCAGTCATGCACCTACTAAATCCTTCGTCCAGACAGTTATACATCTACTCATTCTTCAATATGTAAAACATATTTAAACTTTACAGAAACACAGTCACTGGATGATGTCATCAGTGATGTCATCAGTGATGTCATTTGAGATGTCATCAGTGATGTCATCAGTGATGTCACTGACCATGTCATGAATGATGTAATATGTGACATCATCAGCAGTGGATTGCAGGTGCGCGATATATAGTTAGTGCAACTAACTATATATGGAATTTCAATGGTTTTGTGTGAGTAAAATAAGGTTTTTTAAATGCTAATTCCTAACTATATATGGTCTATAACCTATGGTTTTTTCAGTGAATATTTGATATGTTTAGTTAGGTATTTATGCTGTTAAATCCGCCTTGTTCTTGTATTACTCTGGTTTTAAGGTAGTGCACTATTTCCATCATTAGATTTTCCTGATTGGAAACTGCACTTGGTCTAATTTTGTTGTTTCTTTTTTCCTCTTGTTTTGTTCTTCCAACAATCCATTTTCCTCCCTGTTACCTTCTTATCCTATTGTTTACTCTAATGTCTACCCTTAACTCTGACATTCTACTTTACTCTTCTAAAATGCCTTTCTCCTACATTGTACGTCCCCGGATTTGTCTTCCTTTCCACTCGACTCCTTTCTCCTCTTTTGTACCCCTTTCTGTATTCGTATCCTTTCTCTCTGTTCTTTCCGTCCCTTGTCTTTTCCTACAGTTCACAGTTTGCATTCGCAGGAATGGTCAGACTGTGTATCAGCAGGTCCTGTCTGTGGAGAAACCTCACACCCTTCAAGGATGGAACTGGGGCTTCTGCGGCCGCCACGCCTTCTACCATGCACTGTACCCTCGTGCCTGGACCGTCTACCACCTACCAGGGCAAAATGTGACCCTCACCTGCCGGCAGGTGTCTCCTATCATCCCTCACGACTACAAGGTAAGACTGGCAGTAAGAGGTATACCTTGTGGAGTGCTCCAATAGTTAGTATGTTATATTATGGTATGTCATGTTAGTGGCATTTGTAAAGCGCAACTGTTCCCCGAGGGTGTCCTAGCGCGAACTACAGTCCTCCAGATGAAGCATTTATAGGAGACCAAGGTTACATGTCAAAAAGGCAGGTTTTTAAGGCCTTCCTGAATGCCAGTAAATCAGTAATGTTTCTGCGGTGGAAAGGGAGGTCATTCTAGGCCGTTGGTGCGCCAGTCACAAAGCTCCTGCCTCCCCAACTGGCTTTTTTGAAATTGGAACTATTACCAATTTTGCTCCAAGGGAGCGAAGTGGTCTTTTAGGCACATACCACTGAAATTGCTGCTTCAGGCGACATCTCTAGTTGTGAAACACAGCCATTCACAAGTGTCAATAAAAATCCCGTCTCCTGCGGGAGTGCATATGGAGGCCTTTTGTCGGCTATCTAGTTGAATATTACTAATTGCTCTACACAAGTGTGACTGAACCAACGAAAAGGGAAAGATCTGCCCAGTGTGCCTGTTTTTTAGACTCAAGCATATGTAAATAATGTCATAATGTCAATCCCTTTGGATTTATTAAGATTTACTGTAAATCCTGAGATCCGTTGTAAGTCTTGCAGCTTAATCATGATCTCCAGCAAGGAGGTTTCTGGTTCATTGAAAATCAGTAAGATGTGATCAGTTAGTGCTGTTAATTTTATTTATTTATTTGCATTTTATTTTGCAGTTTTGTATAGTGGGAAGATGGCCTGGTGGCACTGGTGCACTTTACAAAATAATCTAGTGTTGTACAAATTTTTAGGCACAGGGGAGATTAAGTGATTAGCCCTGAATGACGTGATGTTGAGCTGAGGCCGGGATTGAAACCTGATTCCAAGGTCCAAAGTCGGACGCACTAACTGCCAAGCACATCTGTTCCCTATTCCCATCTTGAAAAAATGTCCTCCTAATTTGATGCCCCTGATTTGGTTGTTGCTCCTGATACAACTGGCTCCGGATACCCTGGCCATTTTCAGCCAGATTGGCAGCCAGAGGAGGGTGAGGAAGACTGGGAGGGGTCTGGTGACCCTTTGACAGACCAGTTGGAGTACGATCCGGACTGGAGAGAGGATGCCTGTGGTCTGGATACCTCCCCAGACCTAGGCATGTTGTCTCCTCCTACGGTGGCTACGGAGGAGGGAGCGTCATGCGCAGTGGTGTTGCGTAGGGCGGCCGAGGCTATCAACCTCGAGCTTCCTACGGTGGCAGTCAGGACTAACCTCCTGACAGAGGTGCTTCAGGCGACGGCGAGCTATTCGGTGCCCCTGCTTCCGTTTAATTAAGCCCTCCCGGACATCTTTTTGGGCACCGAGTCCAGGCCCAACACGGGCTCCTGTGGACAGGATGATTGCCAGACGCCACCGCCCTGCCCACCCCACTTTCCTCTCCCAACTCCCCACCCCGGAGAGCTTGGTGGTTCAAGCCTCCACTTCTAAAGGCGCCTTTCCAACCGCACCACCGGAAAGGGAATCCAAAAACCTGGGCCATCTTGGGAAGAAAATGTTTTCTTCGCCAGCTTGGGACTGCGGTTGGTAAACATTGCATGTCTGTTGGGCTGTTACACCCACTCTGTATGGGATACAGTGGTGCAGGGGCTGCCTCATTGCCTGGAGGATGCCTGGGCCATACTCACCCGTGATGTTTCTGAGGGGAGAGACGCAGCAAAGTTTACCATCTGCTGTGAGCTGCATACCGCTGACGCACTTGGCAGGACGATTTCAATGTCAGTAGCCCTTCGACGCTATGCCCGGTTGTTTTCAACAGTTTTTTCTGGGGATGTCCAATCCACCCTTATGGACTCGCTCTTTGATGGCCGTCGCCTTTTCGGCGACAAGATGGACTACGCTCTAGAGCACTTTAAGGACTCTCGGGTCATGGCTAGGTCCTTGGGCCACCATCTCCCTGCGCAGTCTGCCTTGCACCCCTTTCGTGGATACGGGAGGGGTGCCCCACTACGTCCCTCCCTGGGCCACAGGCCAGCGAAAGCTGTTCAGCCACTGCACGGCCGGGGACGTGGGAACCATCGGTGCAGTTCTGGGGGCCAGCGGGCAGGCCAGTCCACCACAGCTCCCTCTGCAGCAGCCACCAAACCTTCCTAGGCCGAACGTTCAGGGCCACCAAACGGCAGTGAGTGGTAGGATCGGCCATCTCCTCTCCCGCTGGCGCACCATGATGTCAGACAGGTGTGTTTTTGCAAATAGTCCAAAGGGCTACTCCCTCCCCTATGAGATTACCCCTCTCTCCGTGCCACCTCAGTACCTTCGCATGTCGGAGGATCATTTGGCCCTTCTCCAACAGGAAGTTTCGGCACTCTTACCAAGGGTGCCATTGAGCACGTTCTTGCCCTATAAGTAGTTGTGGTGGTTATTCCCACTACTTTCTGGTTCCCAAGAAGTACAAAGGCCTGCGTCCTATCATGATCTCAGGAACGTCAACCACTTGAACACAGGAGAAGTTCAAGATGTTGACTCTCGCTCAGGGCTTCACGGCCCTCGACCCTGGAAACTGGATGGTAGCGTTGGACTTGCAGGACGCTTACTTTCACATCCCCGTCCTGCCGGCCCACCGGTGTTACCTGCGGTTCATGGTAGGCCATGAGCACTTTCAGCTTACCGTGTTCCCCTTTGGCCTTACCAGCGCCCCTCAGGTGTTCACGAAATTGATGGCGGTGGTCACAGCTCATCTGCGCAGATCAGGGGTTCCAGTCTTGCCCTATCTCGACGACTGGCTGTTTACGGCGGGCTTGCCCCAGGCTGTCGTCTCCCACCTCCAGACTACGGCCGACCTCCTGCATTCACTGGGGTTCTCCATCAATGTGCCAAAGTCACACCTGACCCCCTCTCAGAAGCTCCTCTTCATCGGAGCAGTTTATTTATGTACTTATTTATTTGTATGATTATATAGTGCTAGAATCGACCCCTGGAGGGCTATCTCTGCGCTTAAGCGGAACATGAGGTTGGTGTGTGGCCCCAGCAATGCTAACATGTACAGAAGAGAGTCGTTTTAAGCAGCTTCCTGAATTGTAGGTGCTCTAAACACTGTCTTAGAGGTAGGGGCAGCTTATTCCAGTAGTGAGGGCCAAGATGAGAGAGAGCCCTGGAGTTCTAGACACAACGCCTTTTCAGGTTTATCCTCCCAAACAGTAAGTCCGGGATATTTGGTCTATGATTCTGACCTTTCAGGCCCTGTCCCGGGTTTCAGTCAGGATGACCCTGAGGCTGCTGGGCCTCATGGCCTCCTGCATCCTGCTGGCCGATCATGCCAGGTGGGATATGCAGGCTCTGCAGTGGGACTTTAAGTTCCACTGGGTGCAGCATCAAGGGAATCTGTCCGAATACGTCCAGATCTCGGAGGGCACTGCACGACTATTGCAGTGGTGGCTCATGAACCAGGATTGGCTCAATGGCAGATCACTCTCCCTTCCCCAACCATATCACACAGTGGTGACGGACGCATCCCTTTTGGGATGGGGCGCCCACATGGGAGAGGCTGATAGCAAAGGCCTCTAATCTCTGGTAAAGTCCGGGCTCCACATCAACCTTCTGGAGCTTCATGCGATCTGACTTGCTCTGAAGGCATTCCTTCCTCTGTCCGGGAAGAGTAGTGTAGGTGTTCACGGACAACACCACGGCCGTGTGGTACTACAACAAACAAGGCGGTTGGGGTTGTGGACCCTATGTCAAGAGGCCCTCTGCCTCTGGACATGGCTGGAACATCAGGGCATGTCCCTGGTGGTTCAATTCCAGGCAGGTTCACTGAACGCCAGGGCGGCTAACTCAGCCGCAGGTGCATGATGGATCACGAATGTCGGGCAGCCACATGGGCATCGCTGCACACGTTTACGAAACACTACTGCCTGGACAGCCAACGCCTGAGAGACAGCTTCTTTGGCCGTTCTGTTCTCCAGGACTTTCAGGGTTGGTATTGCGGAGGTATCTATTCTAAGGTAAGGAGTCTGTAACTAACTGTTTCTTTCAGATGAACAAATTACTCCCCTTCGGTAACAATATAGCTGTATGAAACCTAGGTTAGTTATAGATTCCTTACTGCCCCACCCATATTCCCCATTCTGCGAACTGACTTCTAGGGGTAAGGACAACCTTTCAGGGCCCTAGTTTTGTGCACCAGTGGTCAGTGTCTTGCATGGCTCTTTGCTTCTGGCGTGGAAAGCCGTGTGCAGAACTGACATCCGCACCCGAGGGCGGCGTCTAAGTAGCTACTGCGACGTCATCCCGGCGACCACGACGCCACCTTCTGACATGCAGGTGTACTACTGACGGAAAACTTTCCGGATCCAGTCTGACGCCTGGGGGTAATTCTAAGGTAAGGAGTCCATAACTAACCTATGTTTCTTACAGATATATTGTTACCGAAGGTAAGTAACTTGTTCTTCTGAAGATTTGATTCTGGAGTCTGAACACAGGGGTTTCAGTATATCACCGCGTTATTTTTGAGGCCGACCTCTCAATATAGAGACTCATTGTCAGAACTCCAGGGCTCACTTAGCCAACCAAGCGGATGTGATAGGTACAGATGAAAGGTGGACAAGATTTTTAATTTGTGTCAATACCCAGGAATGGGCAATAATTACAGAGAAGTTCACCGTCTTCTCTCACCTCCCGTAACCCCACCGGTCTAATGTTCTTAGGGGGAATAGATAATCATTTGTGGTTTGCTGAGTACCAAAGTTTCTACGTTAACAAGAAATATGGCCATCAGCCATTTTTATAGCCCATTAGTAATTTTGTTCTAAATTCTGCCTCAAATGTGGAAATGCTTCTCTTCAGAGAGACAAAGCCATGAAAGCCATTGATTAGTGGTAAAGTCATGGAAGTCATTAATTAGTGGTAAGGTAATGTAACCCATACCATATTAAGACATAGATTAGTGAGATTAAATTCAGAGTGAGAGTTAGTAAATAGCTAGTAGATGGTACTAGCTTTAGTTCAGTAGATGTGGTGGGAATGCAACTATAGTTGGGGGGGTGAGACATTGGGTGGATTTCGACTGATACTGGACTTAGTTGCACTTATAGTTGGATGGATTGAAGCAGAGACTTTACCGGGTCATGGTTCACTATCATAGACGATGGGAAGTTGGGTGGATTGAGGCAGACGTTCAGGTACATAGTTTAATAGTGTGGGTGATGGGAAGTTGGATGGATTGAGGCAGAGATTATTGGAGTACCTAGTTCAATAGAGTGGGTAAAATGGAAGTTGGGTGGTTTAGGAAGACGTTCAGGTACATTGTTTAATAGTGTGTGTCATGGGACGTTAGGTGGATTGAGGCAGAAGTTCAGGTACATAGTTTAATAGTGTGGGTGAAATGGAAGTTGTGTGGATTGAGGCTAAGACAATACAGGGTAGAGAATTTTTTGTTTCTGTTGAACAATATTCTTCCTCTCAAGACAGACTCTTGACAAGCTCCTTCTTTTCTAGGACACAAGTCTTCCGGTTGGGATTTTTGTCTGGGAGATAGAAAATGGAAATGAAGAAGACATTGACATAACCATCATGTTTACCATGAGGAATGGGGCTGGAACCCAGAGCGACAAAGATGGAGGACACTGGAATGAGCCATTCTGCGTGCAGGAGGAGGGGGAGAAAATCTCTGGTGTTCTTTTGCATCACGTTGCAGCGGTTAACCCATACACCCTGTCTGTATCCGCAAGCTCAAAGGTATGTGGGGCAATGGCTGTGAAAGAAAGAAGAAAATAGCCTGGTGAAAGCGATGATGAGGTCATATGCTGTGACTGGGCAGTTATGGATGCCAAAATGTCTGCGAGGAAGGCCCATGCATAAAAGGAAGGATAGAGTGGAGTTAACTGTTGATGAAAGAAGTAACCTCAGGATAACTGAAATCATTTCTTTGTGTAGATTGTTCTTGGCAGCAGCTTCTGTCAGGGCTGTGCTGCCTGTTAACTGATGTTTGGCTTCACGGTAGGAGAGGTTGTGTTTTTTTACCTGAAGACCAATGGTTGCTCTCTCTGAAAGGCGTTGGCTGTACTTCCTCTGTTGAAAGGTATATGCCGATAGCGGAGCCAGAACATATTGTATGGCACAGGATGGTTGGGTTTATCATTTGGAGGACGACAGAACAATGGCCGAAGCATTAATGCTGAGTTTGCAGAAGGTGGCTGTGTTCTCTCTGGGTGATGGGAATTCTTGGTGCCGAGCTGGGAGTGCTTGGTTGCCAGATGTGGGTATGTTCTCTCACGGTGAAGGGGCGCTTGGTTGCCAGGTGTGGCTGTGTTCTCGCTGGGTGAGGTAATGTTTGGTTGCCAGATGTGGCTGTGTTCTCTTGGTGAGGGGTATGCTTTCTGCAGGGGAGGGAGTGCTTGATTGCCAGATGTGGCTGTGTTTTCTTATGGGTGAGGCGGCAGTTGGTTGCCAGGTGTGACTGTGTTCCCTCTGGGTTAGGGGCGCCTGGTTGCCAGAGGTGACTGTTCTCTGGGTGAGAGGTATGCTTTATGCAGAGTAGGGCATGTTTGGTTGCCAGATGTGGGTGTGTTCTCTGTGGGTGAGGGGGAGGTTTGATGCAGAGCAGGGAGTGCTTAGTTTGCAGAAGGCGGTTGGGCTCTCTCTCGGTGATGGGATTGTTTGATGCAGAGCAGGGAGTGCTTGGTTGACAGATGTGGGTGTGTTCTCAGGATGAGGTGGTGCTTGTTGCCAGATGTGGCTGTGTTCTCCCAGGGGGAGGGGGGTACTTGGTTGACAGATGCGGCTGTGTTGTCTGTGGGTCAGGGAATGTTTGGTTGCCAGATGTGGTTGTGCTCTCTCTCGGTGATGGGAATGCTTGATGCAGAGTAGAGAGTGTGTTGTTGCCAGATGTGCCTGTGTTCTCTCAGGGTGAGGGGCGCTTGGTTGCCAGATTTGGCTGTGTTCTATGTGGCTGAGGGGGATGCTTGATGCAGAGGGCATAGGGCTTTGTTTGCAGAGGTGGCTGTGTTCTTTCTTGGGGGAGGGATATCCTGATGGCAGATCTTGGAATGTTCTGTTATACTAGGTGCTTGTATGTTGTCTACGAGTGAAGTCCTCTTGATAGAACCTGGAGGCGGTGTCTCTATTCTCTCTGAGTGGTAATGGACACAAGATGTATGTGTCTGACATGACCAGCTAGTTATTTTGTTTTAGAAAATAAATTAAATTGGGAGGTTTGAGGATTATAATAAAGCATCACTGTAATCCAAGACCTCATTCATTTGAATGGTAAAGGTTCCAATATATGGATCGAGGCCTGATTTCTAGAAAGATCACATCACCAATTGGAATCTGGCATGAGGCAGAACCATTGGTGCTAGAAGGAAAGAGCTGCCTAAAATACTCTAAAAACTGAAATGTACGTGCTCTAATGCTATTTTTCTTGTCCTGTAGGTCGGCACTGATGTTACCCACTTGACATCCTTCAACCCAGTGGGCCTCGGACATGAGGTGTGGCGAGACCTCATGGAGGACGGTCGTCTCGAGTGTGCCAAAGGTGTGTAAGTAATGACTTGCTTTCACAGATCGCTTGAGGAGAGGATGAAGTAGGTCAAGTTGTCAGTGAAGATGAGAGGTGGCAGTGGTTTAGCAATCGCACCTCGGTAGAACATAACATTTCTGTCGGTACAGTACAATGATGTCAACAAATATTTGGGGCGGTGCTTTTTTGCTATCGTACACTCTACTACTAGAGGTGGGAGCTCACGCTGGACCAATAGATCCAATGTGGACAAACTTGAAAGAAGGAAACCATATCACTCAGGCATTAGTCCAGAGATATACCGTAAGGTCCAAACAGTAAGGACTTGGGTAAAACAAAACTTTTATTACCGGTATCGAGGATTTTGTGATCTTTGGTACATTCACTTATCTTCCGAAACTGGACAAAAGCTTATGCGTGCTTCTTTAAGCAACCACTTTTTCAAGGCTTTGATTAAGATATAGATGTGGCTATAGATTGCATGGGCGAAGACCCATATAGAGTGATGGGTATCAACAGTGATGCTCTGCGAGATGTGACGTATACTGTAATGGATGCAGATTCAAACTGTGGCGGCCTGGTTTGCCTTATGATATCTCTTGATTAATGACGGAGTGATATGGTTCTCTTCTTTGAAGTGGGTCAAGGTGTGGGGGTTTCTTCTCCGTGGAATGCTTCGGCCGTCTGACGCATTCCAACGCCGCTTGGCTCTCTTCTCTTTTTGAAAGATGCCCAAGGCATTCTAATGACATCACTCATTCTTATCTGAGCATTCTAAGCACCGCTACCCTAGGATATCACACACATTCCTGCTCCACTACACATTTTGTAACTTACATATATTGAAAGCAGACAGAAATCCCTAGATACTTAGCAAAGAAGAGAATCACCCAGCAACACCCATGAAGACGGGAGAAGTGGTGCTCGAGACCCTGTACGTGAGCGTTCACCTTTATAGGTCATTGACACTCATCCTTATTTGTTTTTCCAACCATGAGTTCCTTCCTAGCAACGATGGTTCTTTCCATTCACACTCTTCTGTACTTCTCGTTGGCCTTCATCATCGCACTCCTCTTCTCTCTTAGTAGTAGAACTCTTTTTTTTAAACCACATCCTCCTTATTTAACTTTAGAATTCTTAAGTCTTTATATCATTGTTCAATAACATGGTGAACCTCATTGGCTTTGAATACTTGAACCATTCCTGCCTACGTTCAGGATGTATTACTCTCGCCAACCCTTGCGACGTTTGTCTCTTTCCTGCTAACAAACCACTCATTCTGGGCATATATGTTCCCATGGTGTCTGCTCTTCCACTTGTTACTTTGAACTCGGACTTATCCTTGACTCACTCTGTTATTTACCCAAGTCGGGCCCTCAAGTGATTTGGGTTTCCTACCCCTAACACATTTAAATGCCACCCTTCCTGTTCTGGGATGCGAGCTCACCTTGCAGATTTCAGCTTTGATGGGGAGCTCCTTTCTCCAATTCCTTCCATTGATTCTTGCTCCCAGTATTATTTTCTTGAGTACATTATGTAGTCTCTCTATCATCCGATTTACCATTTTCTCCCTACAGTGATCCCAGTTTATCTGCTGCTCTGTCTATCCACGGCTCACTGGGAAAATTCCTTACCACTGTAGGTTGTACTCTGGTGTAGTGGATTTTATCGCACTCAAAACACTTCATGTGGTGCCCAACCAACCTCTTCATTTACATATCCAGATGTGGCTACCATTAGCCCACTCCCGCCTTTCTTTGCTTTTGTAGATGCCCATATGTCCTGATGCTCCTATAATTGTTCTGGTAGATCCATCCTACTTCCCCTAAAGATCAACCACTCTTTTTCGGAAAGTTAATACGGAGCTCCCCAAACCTTTACGCCCTCCTTAGTGTGTTTCGAATTCTTCTTCCATTATTCCTAGACTTTCCTTTTCACATCCTTTAGTACTATATTTGTTGTACTGCTCTCTTCACTCCTCCAATTCTCTCCCCTGAATTCTCAGACGCTGTACTACTATACAATTTCTTCAAAGCCACAAGCATCTTCTTCCTCCTCCTCTCCCCTTCCACCCATATATCCAGAACCCAAAAAGGATTAGTGGTGAATTAGTATAGTGAAATATGAAATTAATTTGAGCGATGAATATGTTAGTCTGTTATTTTGATTGAAAAGGATAGTGTAGGGTTACAAAGGGGAAGTGTTTGCATTTTTATAGTGCTTGCTACCCCTGATGAGGTGGTGATGCATTCTACTCCTAAATCTATTAAAGGATTAGTGTTGGATTAGTATAATTAAATATGAAGTCATTTGAGCAGTGGATATGTTAGTTTGTTATTTGGATTGAAAATGATAGTGGAGGGATAGAGGGAAGGGTTGCATTTATATAGCGCTTCAGATGGTGTTGGTGAAAAACTTTTCTGTTCTTTATCTGTATAAAGAACCCGCCCGTCTTTCTTTGGGGTTCCTATTCATACCATGGTTTAGTGTGAGTAAAACTCCTTCTGCTGCCTCTGTTTGTTTGTTTTCACATAAATAAAAGGAAAGCTAATACACGGTCGAACGACTGAGATCCTGATCGATTGCAGCTGTAGACATGTATCTGGATCGATACCAATTAGAGAAACAGTGCCAATCTGCCCTTCATGCTAGTGAAGAGGCCTTAACCGGGCTTCCACTTGAAAAAGCTCACACATTCTAACACGATGCAATGCATCACTTCAGTTTAGTGTACAGCTAATGTATGATAATGTAGTCTGTGCTGTTAAAACAGACATGATCCACACCCTCAAGCAGTCCGGATACATTTACATGGCTCACAGCACAAACCCAACATGTGACCGTTCCATGCTGATGCTCACATGCTCAGGAAGCGACCACAGACATACAGCTGGCAAAGCGTTGTACAAACATCACTTCTCACACAAACCCCCAAAATAAGATACTAAGAAGCACAGCAGGGTACAAAAGCCATACTGATGTCAACACAGTGTCATTTCATTTAGCAAGCTTTATTCGACGATTGTCATAAAAGCATATAATACATATAAAAACATCTCAATTATTAAATAAATATTATTAAAAATTACAAGTACATGAAAGTGATTGATAATACAACCCTAAAAAGGTACTAAAACAGATTTCACATGCATAGGATTTTTCCCCCAGAAGTTAAAATTAAACTGTCATCAGTTTGTTTCTGATTGTCCAGGCCCAGCCTAGAAATTTGGCCGCAGCTATGCACACGGTCAAATTTGTACTAGTGCGTATTATTCTAACTGCTACCGCTCCACTCCTGGTGCCCAGAAGCCTACACATAGGCCGTAACCAAATTCGCCGAGGGGCTGCGTACACAGGACTTTCGAACAGCAGGTGGCTAATGCTTTCCAAGAAGGCTGAACATGCTGGGCAAGCTACCTTGCCCCCACTAGTCCACCTGTTGGTGAACGCCCCCATTGGGAAGCTCCCAACTCTCATTTGAAAGAAGAGCTTACGGTCTAAGGGCTTTGTGATAGCGTCCCAGAAGGGTTCAAAGCTTGGCCTATCTTTAAAGTCCAAGAACATGCCAGACAAGGAACGGGGAGCAATGTTCCTGAAGGATTTAGAGGCCACGGAATACCAACACAGTGTCATCTAGCGAAACAATCAGCTTGTAGTGAACAAGCAGTCACACTATGGACCGGGAAACAGGGAATCCCTAAGGCTCCTTTACACAGACACAACAAACACTGCAAAGTCTCCACGCGAGCTCTGACATAGTCTCAACCACAGACTTGTGGCACCATCAAGCCAAAAGGAACCATCACTACACACCTTGCAGAACACAAGCATTCTGCCACAAACCAGAGCAGAAAAGCTGGCCACCGTCCCTGAAACCACCATTTACTAGCCGAACCACGCCTCCGGATTCTGCAGTGTGCCAGATTATACACAGAAATGCTTCATAAATCCACTTAATATAACACACCACACAAAGCACATTACAGTTCTGGAAAAAAGGCGGCCTGTCCACTTTCCAAGCATTTACCCGCCGCCTGTCTGTCTTTTGGTCCAAAGTAACCTGCCATTCCACTGAGAATAACCTGTGTTTGTGTGGGATCTGCTGCAAATTAAAGCACTTCTCTTTTAATATAAAGCAATGATAGTCCTTTCAGTTTTACTCCTGTGTCTCCAACACCATTTGAACACATTTGCTGTTCGAGAAGACCTGTAGTGTTTCACCGTGGGTATTTGACCGAAGAATCTATACGAACCCAGATTGTCCAGGCGACAGGGCTCAGATGCGAGGGCCCAACTTTCAGTTGACGTTTGGGAAGAACAACACTTGGTATTTATCGCCATTGCTGACTGTCGGGAAGAGCCACGGTTTATGAGAAGCGAAGCATCTCAAATGGGACTCATACCCAGTAATTATACGGGATATCACACTCTACACTTCTGGATATATGGTTTACGAAGTTTATCATGTGCATTTGTTTAAAATAGAGGTTTAACCATAGCCATGATACAGAGGGCTATATTTGTGCACTAATATAAAAATCAACTGAAGAGGCCTTTTGGGAGATTGTGGGGTGGGGTGGGGGCTGGGCGTATTCCGGGGAGCACCAGGGGGGTTGTCCAGTCTCTGGGAAATGCACTGGGGAAGCCAGGTCCAAAGAACTCTAGCAAAAGCTGAAGTGCCAGCTAAATTAAATATGTTTAATATTGTTTTGGTACATTCAAGTATGTGTCCAGACTGTCTTGCGTCCATGCTCTTCTGATACGTTTGGTGCATAACTTCTGATTGGTTCTGAAGGAAGTTTAAAGAATTTACTTACCAATAGACTTCACTTTGCTTGACCTTGTAGCTACGTATCTGATCTCTTGTTTGTGTATTCTGCCTTAGACCAGTGCCTTGAGACAGTTCTAACTGAAAGTGCTATACAACTATCCAGTGCTCCTTCACTCTGTTCTCTTCCGTTTGTACCATCTGGTTTTTGAGACAACGCAAGGCGATGAACAGACAGATGCTTCATCCCGTGGTTCATTCTGCCTCTTTTCTTGCTTTTACAGGTCCAAGTGCACCCACAAAGAGAGGCGAGATGACTGCAGCTGCGGTCGCTGCGAAATGCACAGTCCCAGCCCGAGGACATGGGACACTAGAGTTCTGTTTAGCCTGGGATATGCCTCGCGTTTATTTTGGGTCACAGGAGAAGGAGCACTTGAGGTACGTGGCAAATGTTTAGATTAAATAGGAGGAATTCCTTTTTGTTTTTTCCCCCCTCTGTAGTCTTCCCAATGGTGCATGAGATGTTCTCAACTCCAGTGACCATACAGGAACTGCCTCCCTGAACCCAGCTTTACATGTTGTAAACTAATGAAGTGCCAAGTCTTTGCCATGAACCGAAGAGTAGACTAGACCCTGAAAACCATTGTGGAGAAACCGCCCCAAAGGTCTTTAAATTGGGGGAAAATAACAAGAAAATGCAGAGCAGAAGTACAGTCCTACTACAGGGAAGAACAGTGGACACGTTTGTAAGAAAGTGGCTCTGTATATAAAGGACCAAAGTAAGATACAGTGTGTATAGAGTCCCCAGAGGTTTGGCAGAGGTTAAAGTTAGATATGACCTTACTCTCTAAAGTGGGCGCTTGGCCGAGCAGTAAGGCAGTATCAGAGGACAGTGTAAAGCATGTGTTGTTCACACTCAGTCAGCAAATGGTCTCACACACTCAAAGACTGAACTCTAGGCAAATTGTTTTGTATCAAAAGATATAGTTGTTTTATGTTAGAACCAACAAGGTATCAAAATATACTTTCTCAGAATGTTACTGTAGTTAAATACTTTTCAAATAGGCAATAGACTTTTTGATTACAATAGTTACAGTTGTTGCAATAGGCAACACAATTTCAAACACAATGATACATTGAGCTCAATGGGAATTTCTAGTTAAATGCAATTAGTTACTGTGTAGATTACTTTTCTAACCACAGGACTGGATCCTAGATTCAGTCCTGGGACATTTCCTGTAAACAGTTAAGTAAAAGCGTTTTGGTGACAGTAGTGATTTTTAAGGAATATTATTGTATTTTAATAGTTGACACTTAAAAACGTTTTCACATAGAATCACCAATGTTATCCTATGAGAGGAAATTCACTTAGCAGGTAAGTAGTGTTATCGTTACTTTTTCTAACTCATTGGTGAATCCTGGATCCAGCACTGGTGTATCTCCTGTAAACAATTGAAAGAATGCGTTTAAGTCATACAGGCGATTTTTAAGGAATATTTGTAGTTTGTGAAAATCGAAACTTAGAAACTTTTCTGGTGGAAACTAGACATTGGATTTCTATGGAAGGAAATTCAAGTTACTGGTAAGTACGGTTAAAATTACTTTTCCGGGTCAGTGCTGGGCTAAAAGATTCAGCACTGGGTTCTCTCCTGATAACGGGTGAGTAAACTGGAATTTGTTGTTCAGCTGATTTTAGATGAATATTTTAAAGTTCCAAAACTCCACACTTAGAAGAATTTCCAAGTGAAACCAGTCAATGTTACCCTATGGAAGAAAAGTGAGTTATCGGCTTTTGGGTAAGTACTCGACTGGCAAAGTTAAGGTTCTGGGCAAAGACTCGGGGGTTTCCCAGGGTCAGGTAGGTACAGTCTTAGCGGCACAGGGGCAGCCGGGTGCAGAGGTAGTTAAGATCAATGTTAGCCTATGGTGGCCAGGAGTCCTTCGGTTGGTGGCTGCTGGCTAGCAGGCCACGTGGCTGTGGGAGCTGGGCTCCTGGTCACTTGCTCATGGCAAATTGGGGAAGTAGTTTAGGACAAAGGTTGCACTGCCAGGGGCACTCAGGTGGCTGGGTGCAGAGTGCTTTTGAGCCGTTGGGCGCTTAATGTTAGCCAATGGAGATCTTGAAAGATGAACAAAGGCTGCAGGCTCAGGGACGGAGATTCTTCAGGAGCGACCAACACTTTGAGGGGTAAGTTTGAATCTTGGATGATAGGAGGCACCCCGGAGTTGGGCACAGGGGGCCGTGGGGCGCCGGGTGCAGGGGTGTCTTTTGACATCAGGAAATCTTACCCTCTGCTGGTCGTAGTTAGAGGGGTCCCTGGTTGTGAGGCTGCAGGCATCGTCTGGGTCGTCGAGGAGGGTCCTTGGGCACTGGATTTCAGATTACAATCGCCAGGGGGACGTCCTCAGGGTCTTTGTCCATTCAGGCACTGGCCGGGCTCGGCGGGAGTGTGCTGGATTCGAGGTTCCTGGCTGGAATCAGGGGTGTTGCTGTTTGAGCAGAACAACTGCTCATGGGAGTCAGTCTTTAAGATGTTCAAGGCAGGCAGGTCCTCCAGGCTTCTCAAGGTTGCTATCCGCCGGAGACGCCGGGATTTAGCAGGAGCAGGTTCAAGGATCAACAGGCCTGTAAGGCTGGGGCCAAGTCAGTTGTTGCTGTCCTGTTATTAGCAGCTGCACAGCAGGTCTTCTTCTTCTTGATCTTCTTTCTTGTTTTCAAATAGGGAACTGAGGAAGGAGGGTTCAGGGTGCCTCTAAATACTAACTTTAGGGGTGTTACAGGTAGGGCAAGGGCAGGGACCAATGGGTCCCTGTCCTGGGGTGAGTACACCCCCTATCCTTCTCCTCTCCTGTGGGAGGGGGCAGGGGCCTAGCTCTGATTGGGTAGGGCTCCCCATCCTCATGATGGCGGTAGCCCGGAGTCGTGCTTCACCTCGCCTCTCCCACCTGAGGGGTGGAGTTGGCACAGGCTGGCACACCCCCTTTCCTCATGGAGGGTTTCCCGCCAGTCTTACCGGCAGAGTGGGGTCAGAACCAGTGGGGGCCAGTTGCTGAGTACAGCAGGTGGCCTAGAGAAGCTCTCAAAGGTGGCATGCCTTTGAAGCTTCCACTGCCCATCCTGGGGGAGGAGACCTAGCACCTCGTTCAGGATGTGCATTGTTTCAGGCCCAGGAGAGCGGGGGGGCTCTCCACCCAGGGTCTGCTGTGTGGCACTCTAGGCAGCCTCTCAGACCAGACGTGGATTGTAGGTTAGGTTCAGGGGGCAGCTCTAAGATGCCAACAGTCGTGCATTTGGCATTAAATCCTACACATCAGTGTGTGTTTAATGTGCTGAGAAGTTTAATACCAAACTTCTCAGTCTTCAGTGTAGCCATGATGGTGCTGTGGAGTTCGTAATGACAACCTCCCAGCACCATATACTCTTAATGGCCTCACTGCACTTACAGTGCCCTGGAGTGGCCCTGAGCACTGTAGCGGCACAGGGCTCATGCACCTGTGCCTACACCACTGGCATAGGGCACCCAGCTAGAGGGGTGACTGATGAATGCCAGGGCAGTTTGTCTGTGTGCATGGCACACAGGGATGTGTGAAGAGACATGCTGAAACAGTACCAGCAAGATGGAAGAAAGCTGTCCAGAAGAGTGCAAAGAGTCTTGTGATCAAGAAGAACAAGAATTGATAATACATCGGTTTCGCCTATTTGATGAATAGAAAACTGTTTTCATCAGTCGTCTTCTGGAAGAAGGAAAGAGCTCCCTGACAAATAACACTGTAATGGATATGATGTGGTGAAGCGATCAGAGCTGCTGACTCAAGACAGGGGGATCCTGGTTCGATTCTCTGCAGCGCAACATTCTGCGATTCTACACAAATCACTTAATCGCTCGGTGATAAATTGTTATATAAATATGCTGCAAAAGTAAAAAGCAAAAAGAGGCAAAACTCTATAAAAAAATACATAGTTCCACTAAAGCAGATGTTAACAGTATTTTGGTGATGGGAAACGGATAAAATAAGCAGACAAGGAACAAGCATTGTTAAATGCAGCAAAATATACTACAGCCAAAAGAAATGGAGGAAAAGTAAGTAGCACGCTCAGGAACCAATGAGAAGCCAGGAAAGAGAGGAGGTGGGAGGCAAGTACCTTTTAACTTTACACTAAAAGCAATATATTTCTCAAGCACAGCGCAAGCACTGTTCAGAAAAAACCTAAAAAAGGATATGCAAGTTGGTGACATACTATCAGAGGGCGAAATTTGCTAAGGAAAGAAAGTTGCACAGTAATTTAATGCAAATGAGACCTTAGCCATCCTTACCAAACACACCCTTCTCTAGCACCGGATCATGGTATGAAGAAAGAAATGAGATGTCTGCACAACTAAGGAGGCAGCTCCACATGGCCCTCGTGTAGGGAAGAGGCCAGAATTCACATTTGGAAAGAATTCTGTGTCACTGCTTAGATGGCACATAGATATCTTGCTCACCCCTTGTTGAACCTTTTTGAGGGTAGAGTCGAGAGTATTGTGCCGGCGCCTTACTCTAGCCAGAACGATTCACTGTAAAACTCATCCTCATCAAATGGCATGAAGTCAATAAAGTGGAAGGCTTGTGCGGTGTCTGCTGTTGCGCAGGAAGTCAGCGAAACGCTGATCCTGAATGGCTAACAGCGCATCTCATTTTAGATTCAGGTATATGCATGCTGGTGCATTGTGAGTAAAGTGCAAGTGCTCACTGCCAGGAGCAAGACTTAAATTGGATTTCAAGGCTTGAAGACAGATTGAGGGTTTGCGATTCATTCTTCTTAGGCGCAGGTTTCTGGCTGTAAAAGGACAGGCCTCTGACACAGTGTTGTTCTCCTCTCATTGCTGCCATGTTCTGCTTCATGATGCGAACTACGGCACATTCTAGGCTAGTCTCCAGAATGATGGACCGAAATCAATGCGGCTCAAAGTAGAGAAATGTTGCACTTTGCCCCACTAAACTATTTCTGTCCCAGACGGCTATACATGTCAAAGATGGCGTTAAGGTGACTTCTTCTTGTTCGACTGACATAAATCAGGATAAAGATAGCCTTCTAGTGGAAAACCTGACCTTAGGAAAAGCCTTGGCAGCTAGCTGATTTGGGACAATGCTCAGCTTTATCCACCTTTACAGCAGTGTTTCATCAGCGCGCCGTGCTAGAGAAGACTGTCAGAGAACAAGAGTAAAAAAATGAACTCCATAATGACGTCTAAAATTCCTAATGGTTACTCTGGTATCTCTGTGGTTATTTGTGCATCCAAGTTAGAAGTGTTGGCACAGCCCAGCTCTGCTTCTCAATGCGATGCTCATCATTGAAACGCTTCTGTGGGTCCAGATATGACGTGGAGCACTTATAAAAACACATTGTGAAACTTATAGCTGCACACATCTTTAGTTAAAGAATCACAGACCAATGAACTTTAAATCCTTTTCAATCACATCAATCAGCCCAAGCTGGAAGAGGATGCAAAAGATGTCAGCATTACATGTAGTCCAGTTATTGCCTTTTTTCCAGTCCCCCATGGAAGACTGGAAAAGCCTATCTGACTCCCATAAGTGAGGTCCTTCTCCTTCACCATGTATGTGACATGTATGGAAGGTGTCAGTGTGAAAAAGTATAGCATGTGGGTTTAATGTGTGTGACTGCACTGTGGGGTGCCAGTCTATTTCACCCTGGACGGTTGTGCTACACAAGATGGTGGTCGCATATGTGCAGTGCTGGCAGTTTCCGCCTCTGTGTATTGTGTCTGCACATACACAGCTCCTGTCCCTGGCACCCATACTTGTCGGGTGGGGAAATAATCAGCCATTTCCCTTTATAACCAGATTTCCCCTGGAACAGCAAAACCCACTCATCCCCATGCTCAGTATTCATGACCAGCCAACACAACAATACCTTTTCAGAGAGGAGACAAACTTCACATCTGAGTTGGTGAAACTGATGTGAGTTTAGGCAGTGGAGCAAGTCCCATGCCCAAATCATTAGGGCATTATCAAGAATTCATGTCCCCTCAAGGTTGAATGGGTGAAAAGAACTTAAAAATGCCATGGACGACTAGGCTGGCTACCAGGGAAGATGACTAGTATCCTCCTCAACCAGTACTTTGCTCATTGTTTCCTCTATAAGACCAGCACAGACCAGTGCTGATAAAAGGGAAACTGAGATCCAGTTAGCCTTGTGAAGAGCTGTCATGCCCTCACCTGGAGAAAGTGACAACTGCTTAAGCAACACTGACTGGTAGGAGAAAATACAGCGGACATTTGCTCAGGAACCAAGCACTCTGACAGCTGCATCAAGGTGATGGCTCTGTCACCATCAGTCATCGAGATGGGTGAGCTTACACCATTCATGACTCACCAGTTGGGTGCCTGTAACTACCTGTTTGAGGCATGTGAGCTGTAGATCACATGCTTTGCATACTCCTGCCATTTAGTGTTGGGTCCGGATATTTGCAACTTGTTTTTCTGCAAAGAAGTCTTTCCAGTCATGAGGTAGGTGACTCCTCCTTGCGGTGATAGTGCGCGTGGGCATTAACTTCATTGTTAGATTGTTTTTTTCCGCCATCGGGTTTGGACGTAAATTGCTGCGCTCCGGTTTGAAATTGTCTTTTGGGTTCCCCTCGGTGCGCAATCCACTTACCCTCGACGATATTGTTTTCGATCGCGTATTTCCATTCCCCGTGCATCGTATTTAATGCAAAGACCTCTTCGATCAGGTAGCTCGTGTAAGACCGTTGGGCCTACCTGCGTCGGTCCGCCTTGCGGTCGATGGAACGGACTCCATTCAAACTCTGTCCTCTGTGCCACGCAACGTTCCTGCGCACCGACTCACATGAAGTGTGCAACTTGTGCTTATCTCTGGAGCACAATGAACAGGACTGCAACACGTGTTAATATTTAGGATTGAATAGAACACTCCGCGACCGTTCAGCTCAACGTTGCGACATGCAGGGCCAGAGCACTGGTTCTATTCCGGACCTCTTTGAAGAAGATTCTGAACAAGAGACCGGTGATGCCATAGGAGCCGAGGAAAAACAAGAGGAGGCTATTCCGGTTTCCGAGTCCGGTGAAGACATCCCCGCAAGGTCAGCATATCGTGAGTACC